>NW_028318406.1:1363000-1702500 GCF_062004578.1 Staurois parvus | reverse complement strand
AAATTTGATGGTAGCACGAAAATCTTTTGTTTCTGTGGCCCACTAATGGTGCAAAATTTGAACAAAAATTCTTAAAAAAGATTTTCGAAGAAAATTCTCTTTCGGAATTCGAATGCATGGCTGGCTTAATGCAGTCCATACACGGGTCGAATTCAGAACAAATTTTCTTTAGAAAATTGGACGTTTTGTGCATTTTGTAATCCGATGGCGCCACCATTGATTTCAAAATTCAATTAACATAGCCTTCAATTTCACCTCATGTTGCTACAGAAAAGAATTTTCGTGGCCAAGAATTTTCTATTCTTTCCAGGTCACAGCTCATGCAGGCCATACATGGATTGAATTTTGAATGAATTTTCTTTAGAAATTCTGAAATTTTGTGCGTTTTGTAATCCGATGGTGCCACCATTGAATTCGAAATTTGATCAACCAAGCCTCCAATTTCATATGTTGCTAAAGAAAAGAATTTTCGCGGCCAAGAATTTTCTTTTCTTTCCAGATAGTTTTTAAAAAGATTTCCAACATGCCTGATCACTCAACTTCATTGGTCGCTTGAAAGTCGTCCATTGCTGTGCCCCACTAATGGTGCGAAATGCAAATGAAAATTCTTAGAAAAGATTTTAGAAAAAAAAATATTTTGGAATTGGACCTGTGTATGGCCGGCTTTACGCTCATTTCTTTTTGTTTATATTTCCTGCATGATTCTCCCACCACTGATTCAAAATTTGTTCATTTTTCAGAAAATTTCCAACATGCCCGATCACTCAAATTCAAACGAAATTCTTAGAAAAGATTTTCGAAAGAAAAGATTTTCGAAAGAAAATTCTTTCGGATTTTGAATGCATGGCCGGCTTAATGCAGTCCATACATGGGTCAAATTCAGAATAAATTTTCTTTAGAAAATTGGACATTTCGTTAATTTTGTAATGCGATGGTGCTACCATTGATTTCAAAATTCAACCAACATAGCCTTCAATTTCCCCTCATGTTGCTACAGAAAAGAATTTTCGTGGCCAAGAATTTTCTATTCTTTCCAGGTCACAGCTCATGCAGGCCATACATGGATCAAATTCTGAATGAATTTTCTTTAGAAATTCTGAAATTTTTGCATTTTGTAATCCGATGGTGCCACCATTGAATTCGAAAATTGATCAACCAAGCCTTCAATTTCACATGTTGCTACAGAAAAGAATTTTCATGGCCAAGAATTTTCTTTTCTTTCCAGGTCGTTTTTCAAAAAATTTCCAACATGCCTGATCGTCCATTGCTGTGCCCCACCAATGGTGCGAAATGCAAACAAAAATTCTTAGAAAAGATTTTCGAAAAAAAAATTATTTTGGAATTGGACCTATGTATGGCTGGCTTTACGCTCATTTCTTTTTGTTTATATTTTCTGCACGATTCTCCCACCACTGATTCAAAATTTGTTCAATTTTCAAAAAATTCCCAACATGCCCGATCACTCAAATTCGATGGTCGCATGAAAATCGTCCTTTTCTGTGGCCGACCAATGGTGTGAAATTCGAACGAAAATTCTTAGAAAAGATTTGAGAAAAATTATTTCGAAATTAGATCAATGTATGGCTGGCTTTACACTCATTTCTTTTTGTTTATATTTCCCGCACAATTCTCCCATCATTGATTCAAAATTTGTTAATTTTTCAAAAAATTTCCAACATGCCCGATCACTCAAATTCGATGGTCGCATGAAAATCGGCTGTTTCTGTGGCCCACTAATGGTGTGAAATTTAAACAAAAATTCTTAGAAAAAATTTGCAAAAAAAAATTATTTTGGAATTGGACCCGTGTATGGCTGGATTTATGCTCATTTCTTTTTGTTTATATTTCCTGCACGATTCTCTGACCACTGATTCAAAATTTGTTCAATTTTCAAAAAATTCCCAACATGCCCGATCACTCAAATTTGATGGTCGCACGAAAATCATCTTTTTCTGTGGCCCACCAATGGTGCAAAATTCGAACGAAAATTCTTAGAAAAGATTTGGGAAAAAAATTATTTTGGAATTAGACCAATGTATGGCCGGATTTACACTCACTTCTTTTTGTTTATATTTCCCGCACGATTCTCCCATCATTGATTCAAAATTTGTTGATTTTTAAAAGAAATTTCCAACATGCCCGATCACTCAAATTTGATGGTCGCACGAAAATCATCTTTTTCTGTGGCCCACCAATGGTGCGAATTTCGAACGAAAATTCTTAGAAAAGATTTGGGAAAAAAATTCGTTCGGCATTAGACCAGTGTATGGCCGGCTTTACATTCATTTTTTTTTGATTATATTTCCCGCACGATTCTCCCATCATTGATTCAAAATTTGTTCATTTTTAAAAAAAATTCCAACATGCCGATCACTCAAATTCAATGGTCGCACGAAAATCGCCTGTTTCTGCGGCCCACTAATGGTGCAAAATTTGAACAAAAATTCTTAGAAAAAATTTGCAAAAAATTACTTCTCAATTCGACCCGTTTATGGCTGGATTTGGGTACAGTCTGGTAAGTAATACACATTTTGCATGGCTGAAATACCAAATAGACAGGTGTGCCCCCGAGAGGCTGCAAACTGTATATAAAATATTGCCATGAAAACGATGACATAGGCAGCATATAAATCTTTGGAAATGATTGCAAGATGGCAAATGCTGGTAATAAAAAAAATACCTGATGGAAGTGCACAATAGTTTTCTTTGAAGGCGCTAGCACTAGTACGTCTATAAACATGGGCAAGATGCCATTGAGTCCACATTTCTTTTGAAACGTTATGAGAGGAAATATGAACTAGCCCGTTGTGATCCAGCAATTCACAGTGAAATAATTCTTCAGTGTTCCTAAGCACTAAGGCCTTCAACATATTGGAATGCGAGGCTGATGTCTAAAACACGACATTTTCGGCTGTTCCCTTCAGGTTCTGAATAAACCAACAGAGGCCAAACGTTTTCCACTTCCAGCGATCTAATATGTCTGTCTGTGAAAAGGGAGGAGGATGGTTTTGTTTAGAGTGACTTCAAAGCGCTCCATAATGTTGCATTGTGTGAGATTCTACTGAGTGTGAAAGATTACCATCCAACCGTGACTCCCGGCTGCCATAATCATGGCCTCCACAATCTGCTATCTCTGCCTCTTTTTTTCTTTTTTTTATACTTGTGTTGCCGCCCCCACCAGTGACAGCGTAAAATATAGTCATTACAGAAGAATACGTCTCTACAATTTGATTTTCTTCTTTCTGCCCGGGAACAAGCTGTTTCCATACCCAAGGCGAAGCTGCCAAATTGCCCTCCGTCCTATCAGAAGTTCCTATCATAGCAGCTGCAGACCGGATTGTGCAGCGTGAAGTTAATTTGTGGATTCACAGGAGCAGCGAGGGAAAGGCTCCAGTGTCCGGCCTAGTATCTGCAGACCTCAAGGCAATGTTTTAAGTGTCGGTTGTTTCCCGTTTTAGAGAAATGTGAGGGTCGGATTAACGTGCTGCCTCACAAAGAAATGCGCCGGAAAGAATCCTTCCGAATTCAGTGGAAAGTCTGATACACGTTTGCACAGTCATGCTCTAAATATTTTCAAAGAGATTGTATTATCAATTTTTGTAATAGGTCTTAAATGAAATATTTGGAAAAAAGTCTTGAATCATGCTATTAGGGTAAAATAATTTAGGCTCCATGCACACTATGAACTGAAAAAAATGCTAGATAAAAAATGCTCATATGTGTGCTTTTTCCCAGCATTTTTCTGTTCTTGTGCCAGCATTTTATCGGCATTTAGCAGTGTATATAGCTGGTTGTTAAGGAGCAGGCGGTAAGCCAGCTGCCCATGTCCTTAAAGCGGAGCTCCACCCAAAAGGGGAAGTTCCGCTTTAAAGACTGCTCCCCCGCTCCCCATTAAGGATTGGCACCTTTGGGGGGCAAGGGGGCCGGTACCCAAATTTGACAGGTACCTGCTCCCACTTCCGGTCCGATCGCCCAGGCGTTCGAAAACGGAAAGTGTCCTCCATCCCTGTAGTCTTTTGTGGACACATGACAGGTCCCAGAAGACTACAGGACCATTCATGAAGTGCAGCGCTGCTCGCGCATGCGCAGTGGGTACCCAGCTGTAAAGCCGTAAGCTGCACAGCCAGGCGCCCACACTAAAGATGCCAGCCTCCTGGAATACAGGACAGCCGGTGAAACGGGCTGCGGGGGACACACCATGGGATCGAGGGACAGGTAAGTGGCTGTTTTTTAAAAGTCAGCAGCTACAATTTTTGTAGCTGCTGACTTTTATTTTTTGACAGGGTGAGTGGAACTCCGCTTTTACAAACGATTACTTATTAGCTGTCAGTGGGGTTCCCCTCTAACAGCTGAATGAAACAAAAGAATTGCAAGCAATTAAAATTTGAGCAACAAATTCAGCGTTTGACCCCCCAATCCATACCAGCCCCCCCCCCCACCCCAAAGCACCCCTCTATGTTGAGGGCATTTGGCCTGGTATGGTTCAGGAGGGGCGAGGAGGTGCTTGCTCTTCCCCCCTTTCCTGGCCGGCCAGGCTACATGCTCGGATAAGGGTCTGGTATGGATTTTGGGGAGGACCCCCTATACCATTTTTTTTTTTTAAATTGGCGTGGGGTTCTCCTCAAAATCCATACTGAAGGGCCTGGTGTGGATTGGGGGGGCAAGCTGTTTTTTTTCTAAAATTTTAATTGCCGGCAATTCTTTTGTTTACTTGCAGTTGTTAGCAGGGAAACCCACTGACAGCTGATGAGTCATCTGTTGTTAAGGACGCATCGGCCAGCTTGCCTGCCCACTCCTTGACAACCAGCTATTCACTACTTGTTAAGGACGCCACCAGCTGCTGGAAGAGAATGCTGGAAACCGGCACTTAGCAGCTTTTGGTAGTGTTCAGCGTTTTCTTCTGCCAGCAAATCGCTCCAAAAAGTTAAACTGAAGCTTCTAAAACGCTTCTAGAATACAATAGTGTGCATGGACCCATAGGGTAACACTATCTGCTTATAGGGGCAAAAAAAAATGCACATAAGTAGCTGGTAGGAATTTATTTTTAAGCTAGTGTGCTTGGTGCCTCATAGTGCAAGTTTCCACCATGTTTGTTTGGCAGTGGGTGGATGGGGAAAAGGGTGCTACCCATGTGAACCTACCAAATTGACATGTACAAACCTCAACACAATCAATTGTACAAAAGATAAAATCTGCTTTTCTGCAAACAGCTTACCTTTAGGAAGAACTTCATTAACATGGTGACTATGGAGCAACCAGCAACAATATAAAGAGTGCAGTGTTCAACAGTGTGTCTATTATCTAATAATTTAGTTTTTCTATTGGCTAAAAAAAAAAGATGGACTTGTGACTTTTTCCCTAACTGTAACTATATATGGCATGTATGGAGCGCAAAGGTCAGGAGCATGACATATACAGTCCAGCACACAGAGTGCAGTGGTCAGGTATATGTCATATACAGCCCAGTGTACAAAAGCAGTGGTGAGGAGTATGTCATATTCAGTCCAGCGCACATAGTGCAGTGGTCAGGAGAATGTCATATATACCCCAGTGCTCATGGTACAGTGGTAGGGAGTATGTCATATGCAGCCCCAGTGCACAAAGAGAAGTGGTCAGGAGTATGGTGTATGCAGCCCTGTGCACAGAATGCAGTAGTCAGGAGTATGTCATATGCAGTCCAACGCACATAGTGCAGTGGTCAGGAGAATGTCATATATACCCCAGTGCTCATAGTATGTTGGTAGGGAGTATGTCATATGCAGCCCCAGTGCACAAAGAGAAGTGGTCAGGAGTATGGTGTATGCAGCCCTGTGCACAAAGTACAGTGGTCAGGAGTATGTAATATGCAGCCCAGCACACAGAGAGTAGTAGTCAGGAGTATACCATACGCAGCCCAGTGCACAGAGTGCAGTGGTGCAGGTGTATGTCATATGCAACCCAGCACACAGAGTGCAGTGGTCAGGAACATGTCATATACAAGCTAGTGCACAGAGTACATTGATTAGGAGCATGTCAATACAGCCTGGCACACTGAAGCAGTAGTCAGGAATATGTCATATACAGCCCGGCATACAGTTTTGTGAATGGAGGAGGCTATATCCGGGACCTAAGAAGGGTGCATAAAAAGGGATAATCAGTCTGTAGGTAACATAATACACCATAGGTCTCTAAACTTTTTATACAAAGGGCCAGTTTACTGTGCTTCAGACTATAGGGCATGGGTGTCAAGCTGGCGGCCCTCCAGCTGTTGCTAAATTACAAGTTCCATGAAGCATTGCAAGATTGACTGTTACAAGCATGATTCAAAAAAGCAGAGGCATGATGGGACTTGTAGTTTTGCAACAGCTGAAGGGCCACCAGTTTGACAACCCTGCTTTAGGGGGTCTGGATTGTGGCCAGTGTGGGTAGAAAATGTCCTGGGTTCAGTGGGAAATAATTACACAGCACCTTTGGTCAGTGAGGGGGATCCATAATTTATATCAATAGGAGGAATAGTGCCCCACCATTGGCATCAGTGGGATAAATTGTGCCCCATCGTTGGTATCATTGGGAGAAATAGTGTCCCATCACTGGTGTCAAATGGAGGAACTGTGCCCCATCATTGGCATCAGGGGAAGAACAGTGTCACATTGTTAGTATTAGTGAGAGGAATAGTGCCCCATCATTGGTGTCAGTGGGATAAATTGTGCCCCATCGTAGGTATCATTGGGAGAAATAGTGTCCCATCACTGGTGTCAAATGGAGGAACTGTGCCCCATCATGGGCATTAGGGGAAGAATAGTGTCACATTGTTAGTATTAGTGAGAGGAATAGTGCCCCATCAATGATGTCAGTGGGATAAATTGTGCCCCATCGTTGGTATCATTGGGAGAAATAGTGTCCCATCACTAGTGTCAATGGGAGGAATTGTGCCCCATCATTGGTATCAGAGGAAGAATTGTGTCCCATTGTTGGTATTAGTGAGAGGAATAGTGCCCCATCATTGGTGCCAGTTGGACTGGAGGAACAGTGCCTTTTATCAGTGGGATGAACAGTGCCCCAAGGGCCGGGTAAAGCTTACCAAAGGGCAGTGGTTTGGAGACCTCTGGGATATACCATTACATGTAACTAATATGTTTGGTGCTATATTCCAAAAAATAAGAAAAATACTAAACATCATCTTTAAAGCAACACCAGCCTTCCTTCTGTATAGGATACCCCTGGATTCCCTTTCCTACACTTTCTATATCTCCACCTTATTTGCCAGTATGATGTCATTGGGTTCAATAATATGGGAAATCCCAGCAATATTTACTTTTCATACCACTGTCATGATTTTTCCTATATCTCGTGAATGCTGTAATACTGTTAAAATGAATGTTAAAATTGGCATAAATAGTTCTAGAAGAGCAATGATTGATAACCCTGAACTAGATGTGACTCCCATATTAGCTCTTGCAAGCGTTCTAAAAACAGACTCACTGTATATAGCAATTAGGCTTAATTACAGTCATTTAAACGTTCCTAAAAATGTGTAAAGCACTTTAACTCAGAACAACATCAAATTGGTTGTCTGCCCTAATAAAACAGAGTAACAAGTGCCAAGGTTTACTGCTAGAATGGAGAAGTATTGTCAGGAGGGCAAATTGCTATTCCTGGAAACACAAAATATGAAGTACAGTATTTTGTATACAAGACCTCCATTCTACGCTCATACACCTCGGACTACAGAAACCAAGAACCTCGTATAAAAATTCATCAGATTTTCAGCTACTGAAAAAATAAATCATTTGTATTTAAAAATGGAACATACTATAACTCCACTGTTACATTCTAATCATTTTTTAGATTCTTTATTTAGGACACATTTCAAGGCTGATGAAGAAGCTGGCATGTTTCGAAACGCATTCCTGTGTAATGCACATGTGCTAACTAAGTAACGTTGTGCGGTTCTTACTTCCAGATTCAGGCTCAGTTCATACTAGTGCAACTCCAAGTTATCGCGATTTTCACTGTGACTTTGTACATAGTTACATAGTTAGTCTGGCTGAAAAAAGACAAAAGTACATCCAGTTCAACCATTAAAATAAAAAAGTTATAATCCTATACCCACAGTTGATCCAGAGGAAGGCAAAAAAACCCAGCAAAGCATGATCCAATTTGCCCCTGCAGGGAAAAAAATTCCTTCCTGATCCCCTGAGAGGCAATCAGATATTCCCTGGATCAACTTTACCTATAAATGTTAGTATCCAATTATATTCTGTGTATCTAGGAAATAATCCAGGCCTTTTTAAAGCAATCCACTGAGCTGGCCACAACCAACTCTTCAGGGAGTCTATTCCACATTTTCACAGCTCTCACTGTGAAGAAACCTTTCCGTGTTTGGAGATTAAATTTCTTTTCCTCCAGATGTAAAGAGTGCCCCCTTGTCCTCTGTGATGACCTCAGGGTGAATAGGTCTACACAAAGCTAATGTAAGTTATAGTGTCTTAAAACTATGGTATATATACTAAAATTAAAACATTTTTTTTTTTATAACACTAGTGATGGTGGCGATCAGCGACTTGTAGCAATCTGACACTAACTGACGCTTGGTGGGAACTGGTTGAATGACACTGAAATCTGACATCTCCAGTGACACTAATACAGTGATCAGAGCTAATAATTTACTGTACACTCTCACTGTATTAAAGTGGAAGTAAAGTTTTTTTTTAACTTGTCCCTAGAGGCAAGCCTATAATAAGGCTTTATTGTAGATACAGTGAACATCTCCTAAACTTGTACCGACTAGGAAATATTCACACAGCATGCACCCGCTGATGTCATCGGAGCATGTGCTCTGGAGGAATAGGATACCGTGCCTGACCTTCAGAGCTCTGTGCCAAAGTCAAAGGCTCCCCGTGCTCATGTGTGGGAGTGATGTCATCGCGGCCATTTATACGGCAGAAGCCCACGAATCTAGAATCAAGACCGGGTAAAGATGGCAGCATGGGGTAGCCATGACAGCACTGTGCTAGAGGGCTCTGTGTACAGGTAATTCTGTCATAATGTGCTAGAATGTGGTATATACTAGCACATTATGACCTAAACCTGCAGGGGCCCATAGTTTTTTTTTTTTCTAGCGGTTTAATGACACTGGATGGAAAGGGATTAACATTTAAGAGCAATCAAAGGGTTAACTATGTGCCTAATAATGTGTAATGTGTTTACTGTGTGGTGTTTTCACTAAGCAATGTGTTTTGCAGAGAGAGAAAAAAAAACACATTGTTACTGTCAGTAGAGAGCTCTGTGTTGTTTACCAACACAGTAGTAGAGAGCAGAGAGCTCTGTGTTGTTTATCAACACAGAGCTCTCTCCTGTCATTTGCTCCACTAATCAGTGGATCCCAGCCATAAATCATTGGTGGGACCCACTGATAGGCCTGTGCTAGAGCGAATTACAGCATAGCCGAAGCAACGGGCTGCAGCAAATCGCACATTATAAGACACTCACATTCACATTCATTAGGTACGATTTCAATTCCCAAATCGCATCTAAATCAGCTGCAGAACCTGTGTAATTAATATGTGTTTGGTTTTAAAGGGATGAGGTGGCAACCCTAGATCCAGTGCAGCAGGCCCGCACTCTCACCATATATGTACAGTGTGGAATACGCAAGTGCTTGTACTTCTGGGATTCAATTTTAACATTTTCTATAGTTTTTTCGAACTGTTTTCGATAGATTCCACTAATTAGTAGTGGAATTTAGAAAATTGATCATTTAGTCTACAAAAAATCCAACGTGATGGTTTGTTTTTTTGGCATAAAACTTTGCATTTTGAGAATCAAAATGAACCCACCTACGAACCCATGAGCCTATCGAACGGTTTTTAAAACAATTTTCTAAACGTGTATGGCCAGCTTTCTATCTAAAATGAAAAAAAAAAAGTCTTGCCTTCCGTTCTATGTTAATTCATTTTCTCATTCTTCTTCTACATGAGATGCTCTGTCAGCAATATGATATAGCATAGACGCTGGGCATAAATACACCATCAGTAAAGTATAAACTTCATAGAAGTAAAGGGAACTATCAATATATATGTTTTATTCCATTTTCATATTTTTTTTTTTACTATATTCATATAATCTTTGTTTTACAGATGAACGTTTTATAAATGGCAACCACTTTTATGGAAAATGTAAAGAAACTATAGAGGCCAGGAGTCTGTTTACAGCTCGGCGCTGCCACTGACCTATGCCTTGTGTTGGTGAGAGCAAAGAGAAAATCAGCTAAATACATACAGGTACATTGAAACAAAAGATGTTCAATATCTTACAGTTTCTTTTCTTTGTAAATCTGATACTGCCTGGGTAAAATAGCCTGTTCCCTGCCAGCAGCTGCATACTGGGGTCCTTGCTCTCAGTGGGGAAGCAGAGGTCTCACTACAGAGGTCTGACACACACACCCTTAGACCTATATCTCTGCAATCAGTACAACTGAAGAGCTCTGGCTCTGACTCAGTACCCCGGGGACGTGTTGAACCTCGGCAATGAGACCATTGTTTTTCCACAGAGTCAAGGCAAGAGTCCTTCTGCAGCATTCTGGCAGAGGACAGGCTTTTTTATTTACCTGTGGCTGATTTTTAAAAAAAATAAACTGTGAGAATATGTACACCTTTTGTTGTTATGGTTCGATTGTACAGTATTTAGCGAATTTAAAGCAGTATTTTCAATCGTTAGATGTGGTGGCTGCATCAGTTTCCTTTTCTTTTGGACAGCAACATTGTTAGTCTAGGGGGGAGGGGAATGTTAGGTGGACTAACAGATTTAAATACACTAACAAATTGAAGCCAGACTCTAGCTGAAAAGCAGTTACAGCAAACATTTTTTCTATTTGGGATAAAGATTTTACATAAATAAATAAAAGATGAGCATCGGAAGCAACTCTGCCAATGGTAAATGGCCTTACTGGCCAGATCACAAGATTGAAATAGATAAAAGAAAGCCTGAAAAAGAAAACAAATGCAGCCATCACATCTAAGAAATGGTAAGCTGCAATATTATACAGTATTTATATAGCGCTAAAATATAAAAAAAAATGTTTGCTTTTGTGCTTAAAGCAGAGCTCCACCCAAAAAGGGAAGTTCTGCTTTAAGCCTTTGTCCCCTGCTCCCCATTAATGGTGGCACCTTTGGGGAGCGGGTACCCGAATTTGACAGGTACCCGCTCCCATTTCCTAGTCTTCTGGGATATGTGACAGGTCCCAGAAGTCTACGGGGCCATTCACAAAGCACAGCGCTTCTCTTGCATGCGCAGTGGGCACCCGGCTGTGACGCCGCAAGCTGTCACAGCCGGGTGCCCACATTGAAGATGCTGGCGCCAGGGAGAGAAGAAGGCCGGTGAAACCAGTGGTGGTGAGGACACCGCTGGACCGAGGGACAGGTAAGTGTCTGTATTTTAAAAACCAGCAGCTACAGTTTTTGTAGCTGCTGACTTTTTTTCTTCAGGTGGAACTCCGCTTTAATACCCTTTAAAAAAGTGCGATTGGGCTTGAAACCGTGTTTTAGGGCCAGTCCACTCTAAATGCATTTCAGTTGCTTTTTTTCTGCATCCAAAATGCACAGAAAATAGGTTATATGGTTGCCAATGTCATAGTTCACATCAGTTCTAGTGCATTGCGGTCGCAGAAAAAAAAAGTAGAACAGGCTGCATTTTTCCTGCAAAGAACTGTGCTGGAAAAAAACATCAAAAATGCACTGGAATGCACATGTTCCTATTTCAATTGAAAAAAAAGAGAGGGGAAAAATATAAACCAGAAAGTATCAAAAATGCAACGTAACGCTTTAAGATGAACCAGAACACGTCAAAAACACGCATGCGGAAATGCATCCGGAACGCATCTGGACTGCATTTCTTTGCTGTGAACCGGCCCTTAAAGAAATAAATACATGTTTTACTGCATCATCCAGCTAGAAGAATACCTCGGTGACCTGAAAACTGCTTGTATGCGGTGAACTGATCCATTGATACATTCCTGAGTGACTCCTGCCTTAGTAAATATAACGAGCGCACAGTCCATAATTAAATAAGAACTTTGTTCTAATTATAATCCGGTTTATTGATTTTACTTGAAGAGCTCTAACCTATTTTTTTCTTGAGTGGCAGTTTAGTGGATTTGTAATGCCTAACAAGCTGATAAATAAGGATTTTGTCCTCCCCCTACCGCCTTCCATACATCATGCTAAATATGAAGATGGGGCTCCCTGTCGCAGGGTACGGAGAGCGCCTATTGCATCATGGGAGCTGAGGTCTTGTTTTCATTCCCGGTTTAGATTCACTAAAGCTCTATCTCTAGGGGGGGGATTTTTAACCTTGTCCTCTCCCCTCTACTAACCCCCTCTATTAACCAAAGTGAGCGCCAACCGACGGTTCTTCAAATCCAAAAAGGTGTTTTACTGATTCCACAAATGACCAGGAAAGGCAGTTCACGCATTTCGGCAGGCTCAAGAATTCATGTTCATCAGGGCTTTAAAATGCAACTTAAATTACATGTGTCAGCGAAAGGGCATCTCTCTGCATTTTATTCTTCTGGTTTGGGTTGAATTATCCAGGATTTTAGTCCAAATGAATTTAAGTTGCATTAAATTTAAAGTGTTACTAAACCCACAACAGTAAAATCAGTCTGTATATGCAGTAAAGCATGCTTGTTATACTCACTGTGGAACCTAAGGGGTTAATCCTCTGCATTGTGTAAAAATGCTGTATAGTCCTGACTTCTCTGATCCTCCCCTTCTGCCAGTGTCCCCCTCTTATCTCCTGATAAGACATATCGTGTGGTAATGCTCTGCACATGCTCAGTTTGGTGTGTATTGCTAGAGAGTTTTATTTTTCTTGGGAGAGTGCTTGTGATCAGCACAGGGCCAATCAGCACGGTCCAGACAGAGGTCAGGGGTTCTGTATTATCCTAGAGTAGAAATAAAACTCCTCCTACAAGCTTTAACTAGTGCTCTGCTGAACACTGATAGAAGTCACAAGACTGCTGATAAGAAAAGGTATTTTTCAGTTTATATTTACTAAAATAATTGCATTTCCATGTTGCGTTTACTGTGGGAGACCAGATATAGTGGATGCAGGGTCTTGGGTTTAGTAACATTTTAAAGTGGTAGTAAACTCCTGCATGCCAAAATCTGCTGACAGGCAGGGTTTCTATAACAGAAAAGGCCCTAGAGGTCTCTTCTGTCATAAATGTTCCCCCTGCTTGTCAGCGGTAATGAGATCTGAGCTGTGCATGCACAGCTCAGACCGCATTTACGGAATATGTGCATGCCGTGGCAAGGTACATCCACTGCGCATGTGTGGAAGTGATGTCACTGCAGCCCGGCCAATCAAGCAGAAGGAGATTTAGAACCCGAAAGGAAGACCGGGTTAACATGGAAGCCCCCAGGGATTAAGAGAGGTGTGAAAGGTCAGCGCTGGAGGGCTCCGTTTGTAGGTAAGCCCCTCATAATGTGCTAGTGTGCGCTGCATACTAATCCATGATGGCTCACACCTGCAAGGGGCACGTTTTTTGTACTTTACTACAGCTTTAAGAGGAATTTATGGGCCCCAAAATATGTTGGCTGTCATTCCGTCTTTTCCCTATTGTCATTTATGGAATCAATAAAGCACATTTCTGGACTCTAAGAACCGCTGGTATGCAATCTCTTTGGTTGCCCCACACATTGACTCAAATCGGGTAACCTCACTTCTTCAAGAGATCGCCGAATTCAAACCATTAGCTGCACAAAAGAGTTTTTCATAAACTATTTCATGTCTCTTTAATTTTTTCAACTTGTTTTCACAAGGAATGAACAAAATCCTTTTTTGTCCCATGACAGATCCTCTTTATGGAGAGATCTGGGGTCTATTAGACCCCAAATCTCTCCTCTGGTCTCCAATGTAGCCGATCAGTGGGGTCTCATATCACTTCTGCTGTAAAGAGAATTGGCAGCAGAAAATTTTGATATTGGGAGGATGCCTGCACGTGCAGGCATCATCCCAGTATAACCACTTCAATCTGAGGATGTCATGTGACATCCTATAGTCGGGAAGTAGTTAAAAAGATGCAAAGTGTTCTATGAATGGTGCCCTTGCTGGACGAGGGACCTCCTTTGCTCACAGTGCAGTAAGGCAGCCGCTCGGCATGAGACCTGGAAGCTACTGGAGGTCAATATAATAACGATGTCTACTACAGTGATTTCCAGCTTCTATGAGGATCCTATAGGTATGACATATACATGGGGATTTTTTTCAGCAAGAATGAGGGGGAATGCAGTTCTCGCACCCCCAGCACTGAATGTATGTAATGGCAAGGGGTGCTGGAGTGTGCTGCAGGGTCTATTGATGCCGAAGGGGGTCTATTTCTGCAGGGGGGTGTCTATTGTTGCTGGGGTAGGTCTTATTTTGCTAGGAGGTTAATTGTTCCTAGGAGGGATCTACTGTTGGGGGAGAAGTCTATTGTTGCTCTTTGCTAAAGGGCCCATTGGTGCTGGCATGCTGGCTGTGTATTCTATTGTTGCTGTGGTGGGTCTTATTTTGCTGGGTATTCAATTGTTTCTGGGAGGGATCTACTGTTGAGGGAGGGGTCTGTTGTAGCTCATTACTGAAGGTAATACTGAAGGTAGGTCTTATTATCTAGGAGGTAAATTGCTCCTGGGAGGGATCTACTGTTAGGGGAGAAGTGTATTGTTGCTCTTTGCTGAAGGGCCCATTGATGCTGGCATGCTGGCTGTGTATTCTATTGTTGCTGGGGTGGGTCTTATTTTGCTGGGTATTCAATTGTTTCTGGGAGGGATCTACTGTTGAGGGAGGGGTCTGTTGTTGCTCATTACTGAAGGGTTCATTGATGCTGGCATGCTGGCTGTGTAGTTTGTTGTTGCTGGGGTGGGTTTTATTTTTCAGTGGGGGGGCGTTTTTCCTGGGATGGATCTACTGTTGAGGGAGGGGTCTGTTGTTGCTCATTACAGAAGAGTCCATTGATGCCGGCATGCTGGCTGTGTATTTTGTTGTTGCTGGAGTGGGTCTTATTATGCAGGAGGGGGTCAGTTTTCCCTGGGGTAGATCTACTGTTGAGGGAGGGGTTTATTGTTGCTCGATGCTGAAGGGTTCATTGATGCATGCTGACTGTGGAGAGATCTTTTAAAGCTGTTGGGGGGTTTCTGTTGTTGCTGGGGAGAATTTTGTTGTGGGTGATCCATTGTTGCTGGGGAATCTACTGTTGTATGAGGATCTATTTTACTGCTTTTCTTGTTATCATTTACAAATTCTATACAGTTTACTTAGCCCCACTTACTTTTGTATTCTTTCAAAGAGACAGTACTGGGAGGTAGGTAGGGGGTGAAACCAAGGAATGGTGCTCAGAGGTGGGTAGAGGCGGAGACAAGGGGTGACTCAGAAAGGGGGAATTCCTGCACCGAGAAAAAAAGCCCTGCATATACAAAACATTGATAAAAGTTAGACCAACATAACTTTGTAAAAATCGCCAAACTTGGAATTATCTTTACCAATGTGCTGATGAGTAGTCAGGATTGCAAAATAATTCAAATCCACCCTCATGTCCCTGGTACAAAAGAATGGGGACACAACAAAAAGTAAACTTTTCACAGCAAAAAAAAAAAAGAATTCTAGTATTCTAGTTGTTAGACTATGGCAGTAGGATTACACATTGTGGTCCGTTTAGATAAAAATGCCATCTAAGTGGAGTTCTCCTTTAAGTCCTAACACATTCCTGGCTGAGCTGTGGCTGTGCTCCTGAACGGCTTTACACTGAATGAATGGCCATTTTTACTAGTTCGGGAATTAAACGGCAACACTTTTTTTGCTGCCAAGGAACGTGGGATTATTACATCCCAGTTGTGAACAGCTGTGACACACATTATCTTGATTATATTCCATTACTGTTTTGCTACACTTGTAGGAGTTGGAGGCCGCGAGAGTCTGAGCGCCGACAAAAAGGCGAGATCCAATGACTGGCTGTGCCTGCAGACCGCATGTTGCTTTGCATACTGACTATACAGGTTTGTCATAGCTATCGTGTAACACGTGACCGGACATATCCATCGATTTCTGACTTACAATGTGCTGATTTCATCAGAACAACGTTTCAAGTTTTATTTAAACATCTTACTACAAAAATCAGTTGAAAATGCTATCAGCTAAACTGGAAATCAGAGGTGGAGAAAATTATTGAGCAAGCTGGAAAAATCAATCCAGTAGGAACTTTCAAGACTCCGCTGTCAATTTGATTTCTTGTTATAGGTTATTACTAGCATGCTTTGCGTATGGGTCATAGTCTTGTAAAATGAATTACATATTTTATATTACCTTTGGCCACTTGGTGACTGCAACACACTTTCACCCCCAGTTCAAATCTATGCGGCCATGCGGGATGCGTTTTGCACAGGCATGAGACCCCATTCATTTGAATGGACTCCCGTGTCCGTGCCACGCAGGGAAAGAAGTCCCTGCACTTCTTTGGAAAACGCAGCCCACACGGGAACCTCGGCTCCCAGTACGGTTGCGATTCCCACTAATGGCACCCGCCCACCGGTCCACAATTCTCTGTGCGGGTGGTGCGGCTGCACGGATTTTCATGTGGATCCGCAGCGGCACCACCCGCACAGATGTGAACCTAGGGTAAGACTCGGTTCACACTATTGCAGCTTTGCAGGCAGATTCCTGCAGCATGTTGAAAACCGAGCAGCCAGAAAATCGCACCGGCAACCACCTGCAATAGTGTGAACCTAGCCTGCGGGCCAAAAGTAACAGCAAATAGGTTTTGTTTGTTTTTTTACGTTAAAAAGGTTTTACATAAATAAATACATTTTGTACATTGTAAGCCAGGGGCGGACTGACAACTCATGGGGCCCCCGGGCAATAGGGGATCATGGGGCCCCTGTGTCCTTGCCCAAACTCAAAAAAGCCTATGAAAAAGGTACCAGGGGCATCTCATGGGGCACCTACTGACCCCGGGTCCTCCAAATGGTCAGCCCGCCCCTGTTGTAAGCACCGCTCACAGTGATAAATGGTTTGTCTCAACCCTCTAACTGCCACGTTCACAGAAAAGCTTGTTCTGATGAAAAACAACAGACTTACTGGCTGGCTCATGAAAACAGAGGAAAGAAAGCCTAAAAAAAAACGAATGCAGCCATCACATCTAAGAATTGGTAAGCATATAATAAATGTTTACTTCTAGGTGTAATACCATTTTAAGTCAAGTTATAGGTGATTCAAACTCAAATACAAATATGGATTTTACTGCAGGTTACCAGTAATCAGAGGTAGTGATTGCATTAGATTTCTTTTTTTTCAGGCTTTTTTCTTTTATTTTCACCTGGTTTTTCCTGCAAATAATATATTTTCTGTGCTTTTCTGGCTACACTCACTTCTCCACTGTATCTTTGGAGGCAGCCATAGTTGTCACAAAGGATGACTTCAAACATGACTGCTTTTGTTAATTTACATAACATGCTAGTTGATGGGACTAGCAGTTTACAAATGAAGAATAATATTATGTTGTTCTTTCAGCTCACGGGAAGTGACAAGGTCACTGTTTTTCTGGGAAGATCTGACAAAATGCAACATCTAAGGACTGGTTAACTGAAATACATTACATTTTTGTTTTTGGGATATATTTGCTTTAACTCACATGATGATGCTGGAAAACTTAGGTCTGGGTATCTTGCCTTAACCACTTGCCCTCCGGAAGATTTTACCCCTTTCATGACCAGGCCATTTTTTGCCATTCAACCCTGCACTATTTTAACTGACAATTGCGCGGTCATGCAACACTGTATGCAAATGAATATATCATTTTTCTCACAGAAATAGAGCTTTCTTTTTTATAAAACTATAAAAATATACTATAAAACATAAATGTTTTCTGATATGAGTCTTTGCTAAAAGAAAACCCAGTAAGTGTATACTGATTGGTTTGTGCTAAAGTTCCAGTGTCTACAAACTATGGTGTATATACTGGAACTTTGTTTTACAGACTAGTAATGGCGGTAATCAGCGACTTATAGCAGGACCATAATAGTACGGCCAATTTGACACTGACACTTTGTGGGAACCTGTGACACTAATACAGTGATCAGTGCTAATAACATACACTGACACTGTTCTGATGACACTGGCTGGGAAGAGGTTAACATCTAGGGGCAATCAAAGGGTTTGTCACACTTGTGAGTTTACATTCGAGTTGGAGCCTGGGAAGTTCCATGCTTTGGGGCGTGATACGGAAAGCCTGCCAGTGCTCTATACTATAAAGCTGGTTGGGACCCCCTATTATTAAGGGGTCTCCATTTCTGGTAAGCCTCCATTCCATACTTTGGTGGTGGTGTGCACCTTGGTGACCAGTTGAAGCAAGTCTATCCACATTTGCACCTACAGCATTCTCTACAATACCATCGATTGTGGAATTTTCTTTTCATATTTATGGACTATGGTTTATGTCTATATGGACATTTTATTATTGTTTTTCTTGTTTTGACACTTTTTTACTAACCTTTATGTATATTTGAGGTGAATACAATTTGCACAGTGAGATTTGACCTAACCTCAACCTCGAACACTCTTCGGAGGTGTGAGGGTTTTCACAGGGCTCATGGATAATGTATGAAATTTCAGGTTAATTTGACCATACTGTATATCACGGTTTTGCATACGTATGTATGATTATTGTACTCACTTAGTTTATTCATTTGTTTTTTTCTTAAACTTTGATCGCCCTTCAGAGGGGTGAAGGTCAATTTTTTTTCATTTTAATTTCTTGATTGCTTTTCAGAGGTGTGAAGGTCTTCATAGTGCTTGTAAAGGTATAAGGGTTCACCTAGCACAGTATCCATTTGAATCAAAGGGTTAACTGTGTGCCTAGGAGTGCTTGGTGCATTCGCTGTGTGCTGTTTTTACTAAGGGATGTGTTTTTTATTCTCTGCTTTGCAGGGAAACAAAAAGCAGCTCATCAGGACAGAGCTCTCTGTTAATCACAATCACACAGCTCTGTCCTGTCTTTCTCTTCACTGATCAGGGGGTCCTGGACGTCAATCATTGGCGGAGACCCGCTGGTGTACTCCTATGTGAGGTGGTCGGCAAGCGGTTAAATTTCTAAAGCCAAAACCTTTTTTTCAGGGAAAGGTTGAAACTGCTGTTGTTTTTTGCCATCTGTGTCTCATTAACCTCTTACAGACCAATCACTGTACATGTACCGCCAGTCCGCTCCCCAGTTGTTTCAGGACATACTAGTATGGAGCTCCTGTGCGCACCTCCGCATAAACATATGATTGGACACAGTGGGGTTTATTTACTACAGCTGGAGAGTCCAAAATCAGACTCCCTTCTGCATAGAAACCAATCAGCTTCTAACCTCAGCTTGTTCAGTGAAGCTTTGGTAATGAAACCTGGAAGCTGATTGGTTTCTATGCAGAAGTGAGTCTGATTTTGCACTCTCCAGCTTTAGTAAATAAACCCCAGTGGGTCACAGGACTGGGTACATAGCAATATAGAAGCAATAAGAGTGGCTCTGTATCACATGATCACTGTGACCAATCAAAGTATCACACAATTTAATCCCAGGCTGCATCTGGCATCATTGTATCATGCACTGGTTGGTGATCAGGAAGCACTGATTGCCACCCAGTGGCCTCCGGACCACCACCCAGCACCAGTGCAATACAGGACAGAGCCAACAATAATAAAATCCACTGGAGCTGGAATTACACTCTGCAGAGCTCAGTGAGAGCTGATTGGAGGGAAGGGGCATCTCCTTCCCCTTCACACAGCACACAGGAACAGAGCTGAGGCTGTCAATCACAGGCTGTGTCCTGGAGCTCCCTCCCCCGACACCTTTTTAGCTCTTGGTGTCAGGAAAATCTTTTGGAAGTGACTCATAAAGATAGGAGAGAAACAAGGCAGCAGACAGAAATTACACTTAGTGCTCTGGATTCAGATAGGTACACACCATAAAGGGATATGCTTTGTTCATATTTCATGTCAGAAGTTTAAATACATAAATAGAAAACCCCATTGGTCATTACTTACCACCAAAAGAAAGTTTTCTATTTCTCAATAATTTATATAAAATTCATCCAAATATTGTGTTGCATGACTGAGTAGTTGTCAGTCAAAGTATCACACCACTAAAAACTGAAAAATGTCCAGGTAATGAAGAGGCTGAAACATGCTGGCATTGAAGTGGTTAAAGCAGAACTACAGTTAGAAAATAACAAATTGCAAACAGGCAGACTCTATATTGCAGAAGAGATATACAATGTCTCTTCTGCAGAAAAATACACTTACTAGGCTGTTCACAATCCCCTATACTAGGGGTCTCCAAACTTTCTGAACAAAGGGCCAGTTTTCTGGTCTGCTGACTTTAGGGGGGCCAGACTGTAACAAGTGGGAGTGGAAAATGCAGCAGAAATAGTGCCCAATCATTGGTGTCAATAGAAGGAATAGCGCCCTATTACTGGTATCAGTGAGAGGAATAGTGCCCCAACATTGGTGCCAGTGGAAGGAATGGTTCCCCGCCACTGGTATCAATGAAAGAAAATGTGCCCCAATACTGGTGTCAGTGGAAGAACCGCTGCCCCAACATTGATTTCAGGGAAGAACTGATGCTCCAGCGGTGGTGTCAGGGAAGGACTGGTGCTCCAGCATTGGTGTCAGGGAAGGACTGGTGCTCCAACACTGGTGTCAGGGAAGAACTGATGCTCCAGCTTTGGTGTCAGGGAAGGACTGGTGCTCCAGCGTTGGTGTCAGGGAAGGACTGAAGCTCCAGCATTGGTGTCGGGGAAGGACTGAAGCTCAAGCATTGGTGTCAGGGAAGGACTGGTGCTCCAGCATTGGTGTCAGGGAAGGACTGGTGCTACAGCATTGGTGTCAGGGAAGGACTGGTGCTCCAGCATTGGTGTCAGGGAAGGACTGGAGCTCCAGCATTGGTGTCAGGGAAGGACTGGAGCTCCAGCATTGGTGTCAGTGGCAGGAGTAGTGCACATCAATGGTATCAGTGGGAGGAAACGTGCCCCATCTTTAGTATTAGCAGGAGTAATAGTGCTCTATATTTTATATCCATGGATGGAATTATGCCCCATTGTTGATGTCAGTGGCTGGAACAGTACCTCAATGATGGTACCAGTGGCAGGAAAAGTGCAGCATCTGTAGTGTTAGTGGAAGTAATAGTGTTCTGCAGTTTATATCAGTGGGAGGAATTAAGTCCCAATGTTGGTGTTAGTGGAAGAAATGGTGCCTCATATCAGAGGCAGGGATAGTGCCCCAAGGGCCAGATAAAGGCAATCTGTAACGGAACTGGACCCCAACTGCACTTGGGTATTTCCATTAGGCTCCCGCTTCCCTGTCCAAACACTGTCCACGGACCACATTGCTGGCCATACAAGACTAGCCAAGACCAGTCTTGAAATAATTCAGGAAATAGACTGCTTTATTTTAACACGGACACAAGATATATACATTCAAGGTAACAATTCTCCCCTCCCTGCATAAGGACACAGGGCGGGGCAAACCAAATCTAGCAACCAGAGACACATCAGCGGACACCCCCCACCAAGCCAATACACAAACACATACATCCCATAATAGTTTGCTCCCAAGCAAGACACACAATAGAACAATGGGAACAATGGGATGCACCACACGGCAGTAAACAATGAACAACCCCCACCTATACATGTCTACACAATATCAGGACATTTCACCCTTCACCCCTAACTGGCACAGGGTGACTTACACATAAGAGGGATATGGGGAGCTGAGACAGGAGTCTCCCCACCCCTCCAAAGTGAGCTGTGTTCCATGGGCCCCCCACCCAAAGTCACTCCCGTCACACAATCAAAGGGCTGCATCCTGCCCCCGGGTCGCAGTTTGGAGACCACTGCCCTATACAATGTACACTGAGCTGCACATGCTCAGTTTACTTTCCGGCACACTACTTGTGTACCGGAATGACTGCACTTCTGCACATGTGTGGAAGTGACATCATCCTGTGCCGGCCAATCAAAGCGACCAAAGATCAGAAGAAACTGGGAAGAAGATGTCTGCACTGGAGAGTAACTTTGCAGGCGCTGAACTCTTGGAACTAAGGGAAGTATTTTTACCTTTAATTCTGCTTTTAGGAGATTTCGCTTCCCTTCCTGTCCTGTAGACGCAGTAGGAAATGAAAATCTTTCCAACGGGAGATAAGTCACCGGAACTAGTGTCCCCATCAGAAGATTTGCCCTCTATTAATGTTCCGGTGGCAACACAGAATTTTGGATTTATTCTCACTTTTATTCCTGGAAACATTAGTGATCAGGACAATTAGAGAGTGAATCTAACAGGGACACATCATATCTATGAAAGCTTTGTGTTTAGTTAGTGGAACTACACTGCATCTGAGCACCACAGACCAAAAGCACTATTTAATTCATTTTAATATTCAAAGCAAGCCCCCCCATCCATCCATGTCACAATGCTTTATTCTCCTGAGAAATCACTTTGAAAAACACCCCTCTAGCATTTCTGTCAGTGGCCATCTTGAGTAAGGGCGGATGATTCATGTAGCATTTACTTAATGGAATCCAGCTGCCCTTAGCTCAGGCATGCAGGCAGGAGGGTGTGCTTAGTTGAGAAAAAACCCTCCTCCCCTCCTGAAGACTTCTGGGATGTATGACATTATTTTCCTAGGCCTAGAAACCAGGAAGTAACCAAAGAAATTTAAAAATAGCTTTTAAACAAATAAATATGATCTACTTCCCTATCTATTTACTAATGCTAGCAGCAAAAGGAATAAAAATAGTCAATGTTGATTAAGAGTGTGAAGTTCCGCTTGGCCGCTGGTCACATGCTACAGACCTGAACTAAAGCTTTTATATTTGCGTTCGGGGAGAAGTAAAAGCATGATGCTGATCTTTTCTTTTACCGCACATAAGCGCAGCAGACAGGGGTGTACAAATGCAGTAGATGCAATGCTTTGTATTACAGCAACATTTTGCCCCCCCCCCAATGTGTTTGTTGGTCCACGTGTCATCCATTCATCAAAATGGGGCCGTGCCATGTGCAATATGCATGGTCGCAGGGCAGGAGTGCATTTTTAGGGGTTACGTAGTGAGGAGGCAACATAACCCTTTTCACTGCCTGCCAAACGCCCTCTGAAAAGATCTCTTCAGGCTCCATTCACATCTGAGTGTTTTTCTGCATTTTTTCTTGCGTTTTGTTGCATGTTTTTATGCGCGTTTGTAAACGTTTTTGCGTGATATTTTCAGGCATTTTCAGGCTTTTTGAGATCTGGCATTTTTGTATTAGCCAATAGAGAAACATGTAATCTATGACATCAATTGTTGCCATGTTTTACCATGCCAGAAAAACGCTCTTGGTCGCACGACGAAACATGTAAAAGCACATGAAAACGCACAATTTGCGCATTTCCATGTATTTCCATGGGAATAAAAACGTGCCAAAAATGCATCAATCTGCCTGAACAGAGCTACAATAGTAGCTCCAAAACTTTTTTGAGCTTCAGACGTTCTGCTTCAGGTGACTTGGAGTGGAGATGTGAACCATCTCCATAGAGTAATATTGATTTTTTTTCTCCCTGAGCGTTTTGGACCTTCAAGCTTCACACTACAAACCACTCAGGTGTAAATGGGGCCTAAAGCTGGCCATACACCGATAGATTTTTGTTCAAGAATTTTAGTTTGAAGAATATTCATTTGATTTTCTCATCATTAGTGGGGTCAAATCGATGTTTGTTTTTGACAGCAGTGACGGGAAAATTAGAAGGGGCAGGAAGGAAAACGTTTCTCGATCAAATGAATTTTCGACTAGTATATGTGGTTATCATTCAGAAATTACATTCATTTTTAACTCAAATGTTAAAATCAAAAGACAATTTTTGAACAACATTTGTTCATTCACCGAATGTTCAAAGAATTTTTCGTACGACTTTTCCTACGAATATTTTCGTCTGAAAATCTACACGTGTATGGCCAGCTTAGGAGAGCAAAGCTCATGTAGATGAGCCCAATGAGGGCTGAGTTTATCTTTCTCTTCACAATGACAATAGGCAAAAGAACTGAATCAACTGCCTTCAAGTTGCAACGGGCAGCACAGTGGCTAAATGGTTAGCACTTCTGCCTGGCAGTACTAGGGTTGTTGGTTCAAATCCCAACCATGGCATCACCTGCCTGGAGTTTGCATGTTCTGCCTGTGTAGGTTTCCTCCGGGTACTCTGGTTTCCTCCCACACTCCAAAGATATGCTGGTAGGTGAATTGGATCCTGTCTAAATTGGCCATTGTATATGAATGTGAGTTAGGGACCTTAGATTGTACGCTCCTTCAAGGTTAGGGACTGATGTGAATGTACAATATATATGTAAAGCGCTGAGTAAATTTACAGCGCTATATAAGTACCTGAAATAAATCAATAAAAGTCTGTATCATTTTAATGTGTATCTGTGCTCCAGTATATACCAGTAGGACAGGAAGAACAGGTGGCCACTGCTGCGGAAAACTGTGATTTGCATAGTCCCGCCCATTGTCATCAAAGAAGGAGAAATCCTGAAATTCTGGATGTGTGATGCCAGTGATGACAAGTAAACGATTTCTGTTTTTAGAAAATACTGCCATCTAAATATGAAACATTGTGTTTTATTGTATTGGAAGTGTCACAGAACATGTGGTTTTGTTGACAATAGAAATGACTCAGGGACATTAGGTGCCAGGTACTTGCATTAGCTGACTGCTGGGATCTGCCTAACCCTTTGGGAACTGATGATATCATTCGCAGTTATGAATTCAAAGATATATTGGAGTTCTCTTCTAATATTCCAATAAATTCCCTCCTAGATTGTAAGCTCCAAGGATCAGGCCCTCCTATCCCTCTTGTACTGAACTGTATTGTTGCTGTATTGTCTCTCGTTATATTGTAAAGTGCTGAGCAAACTGCTGGCGCTATATAAATCCTGTATAATAATAATAATATGATTCATGTATTGGCAATACAATAATTCATTCGTTACTCTGATCAATTGCCAACAAATGACCAAAACTGCTTGTGTATGGCCAGGTGATAATCAACTGCAAGGATGTTTACCATTGCTGACTTTGAAAATGCTTGTTTTCTGGCTGTTAAGCTGAACTGAACACATATCCAAACCTTTGTGATCCAAAAGTAAACAAAAACAGGCAACTAGCATTTTCCAGAGGAAGCCAGTCCCTATACACTATGACAGGTGGTGTTACTAAACCCACAATAGTAAAATCAGTCTGTATCTGCAGTAAAGCATGCTTGTTATACTCACTGTGGAACCTAAGGGGTTAATCCTCCACATTATGTAAAAAGGCTGCTTGATCCTGTCTTCTCTAATCCTCCCCTTCTTTCAGTGTTGGCCTCTTATCTCCTGATAAGACATATCGTGTGGAGCAGAGGCGGACTGACAACTCATGGGGCCCCCAGGCAATAGGGGATCATGGGGCCCCTGTGTCCTTGCCCAAACTCAAAAAAGCCTATGAAAAAGGTACCAGGGGCATCTCATGGGGCCCCCTACTGACCCCGGGCCCTCGGGCAGTGCCCGAGTTTCCAAATGGTCAGTCCGCCCTTGGTGTGGAGACACTCTGCACGCGGGCAGCACACAGAGGGTTGGCAGGCCACATAAGTGTTGGACACCAGAGGTCTACATGAAGAAGACAAGCTGACACCTCCTGACGGTGTTAGAGCTTGTGGTTGGGGGGAGGGCCTAGAAACACACACAGTTGAGACACGTTTTTACCACCCCGCTTAAGCTACACAGGCATTTTCAAATGTCACAGCCACAGGAAAAATGATCCACCTTTTCACATTTGATGGGCACAGTGCCCGTTGAACATAACCCATTCACCACCTAATTAACGCCTAAAAATCCGCACCATCAAGCGCAGTTGTAAAGTGGTGGTCCAGGTATTTAGACATTAAAACAGGAGGTGGGGAGACCACATAATGCCTCCTCACTGCCTTCCAAACACCCTCTGAAGAACGATCCACCACAAATCACTCTACAGAGGTCTAATGGAAGTGTAAACTAGCCCTTAAGCAATAATATGAAGGAGGGAGTGTGGACAACTGAGGCTGAAGGAATTTCGCATTTAAAGAGAAAGCATCAAATATCATACATATACGATTATTATTAGCAGAATCGATTCTCTGTACAAAGTAACATAACCCATACAAATACCAGACACATGAAATGTTTCCAGTGATACGCAGATACAGCTTTATAGCAAATCAAATACAGCAGTGTCAAAATGCATAGGATGAGCGAGCTAGAAAGAGTGTGTCCTGCCTGGACGATCTTTAAAGCTGACATTTAATCTGCTTATTTGTATGCAGACTGCCCTAGGTAACACATATGTGATGCTGAGCCTCCATCATTGAAAGAACTGAAATCCTATGTAAGAAAAGGGTAGACTAAGGGCTGGGGGGAGGAAAGCGCTAGATGATTCTGGATGTCCTCCTGCCAGGAAAAGAGGTGGTTGCCAATTGACCAGCTGCAGCTTTCAATGCACACTGTGAAAAGCTTACAGTGTGCAGTATGCATTTGCAGTACAGGAGAGGAGCTTGTACAACTGTGCTGGGCTCAGGGGCGGACTGACCATTTGGAAACTCGGGCACTGCCCGAGGGCCCGGGGTCAGTAGGGGGCCCCATGAGATGCCCCTGGTACCTTTTTCATAGGCTTTTTTGAGTTTGGGCAAGGACACAGGGGCCCCATGATCCCCTATTGCCCGGGGGCCCCATGAGTTGTCAGTCTGCCCCTGGCTGGGCTGGAGGTAAGGCAGGATTTCAGCTTTAATCTCACCAGCATGCTGCCCCACCACCAAGACCCTCTCCAGTAAGTACAGAACACCCTGCTGTTCATTGTCTCTCTACGTTTTGGATTACTGGGCTTAGTCCGTGAACTCTAATGAAGTTTGCTAAAAGGTAAATCTCTGCTTAAAGCCCAGGTTTTGGAAAATGTAAAATCAACTCTTGAAGTAGGGCTGTAGGACTGTGTCTGCACTGTAAGGGTTAATTGCTCATTTTATCCAGGGGGGAGAAGAAACACTTTTACTTACCTGATCCTCCGCTCCCTCGGTAGGTGCTGCTCCCCCTCGCTCTGAGAGTGGACTGTCCCTTGACGTCAACAATGTCCAATGCAGGGCTAGGGACCCTACTTTAGTCTTGATGACGTCAGGATCATCTGGAGCGCAGGGGAGAAGAAGATGCAGGGCAGGATCAGAGGATCGGATAAGCAAATCTTTTTTTTGTGAAAAGGGTTTATTTTTTAGTTGCCCGGAGTTTTTTTTATTGTATGCTGAGTGTGAGTTGCCCTGTTTTCTGACTGATTTTTTTGTGCTCTCTGCAACTCAAGACTTGGAGTGTACCTTCAAAGAGTTTTCTATAGAAATAGTGCAGTATAGTCATGTTCAATCTCAAATCTGGTGGAACACTTTCACTTGATATACAGGTAATCAACACAGGCAAATCACTATCTGTAAGTTTGCCACACCTCGGAAAAGCGATCCATGCTCAGATCATGTCCCAGAATCACTTTACAGATGGTGAGGAGAAAATATGTCACCTCCTCACCCCGTGTTTTAACCCTGTAAATACTCCACCACCATACTGCAACTGCATTTTTGGGGTGGTTGTGGGACAGCCCCGCTCACTTGAATGGTGGTGATACTGCCCCCCGAATACAAATAATTTGTGAACACCCCTCAATGCTGCTTTTTGCAGCTTAAAGTGTCACTAAACCCAGGATCCTGCATGCACTATATCTGGTCTCCCACAGTAGTCAGAAAATTTAAATGCAATTATTTTAGTAAATATTATTATTATACAGGATTTATATAGCGCCTACAGTTTGCTCAGCGCTGTACAATATAACGGGAGACAATACAGCAACAATACAGTTCAATACAAGAGGAATTAGAGGGCCCTGCTCCTTGGAGCTTACAATCTAGGGGGGAGGAGCTAGTGGTACAAAAGGTAGTAACTGTGGGGGATGGTCTGGTTGGAAAAGTAGAAGATTCCAGTATTAGCTGAGGGCACGATAGGCTTCCCTGAACAGATAGGTTTGTAGAGATCGACTAAAAGTGGGCAGAGTAGGCAATAGTCTGATAAATTGGGGTAGAGAGTTCCAGAGGATGGGGGAAGCTCTGGAGAAGTCCTAGAGAGAAGCATGGGAGGGGGAAACAAGGGAGCTAGAGAGTAGGAGGCGTTGCGAGGAGTGGAGAGTACGTAAATATGAACTGCTAAACACATTTTCTCATCAGCAGCTACAGCAGTCTTGTGACTTCTATCAGTGTTCAGCCGAGTCCTGCTTAAAGCTTGTAGGAGTTTTCTTTCTGCTCTAGGAGGATGCAGGTCCCCTGACCTCTGTCTGGACAGTGCTGATTGGCCCTATGCTAATCACATGTACTCTCCCAAGAAAAAAAAAAACTCTCTAGCAATACACACCTAACTGAGCATGTGCAGAGTGTATCCACACAATATGTCTTATCAGGAGATAAGAGGGGGACACTAGAAGAAGGGGAGGATCAGAGAAGACAGGATTAAACAGCATTTTTACACAATGCAGAGGATTAACCCCTTACGTTCTACAGTGAGTATAACAAGCATGCTTTACTGCATATACAGACTGATTTTACTGTTGTGGGTTTAGTAACACTTTAAGTGTGTGTAAGGGGGGGGGCAATAAAAACATGGCTCAAACAAATGCTTATACCCAACCCTTCAACCGCAAGTTTAAATGGGCCCTAGGGTTCCATTGATGCAAATGGGTGGCTGTGCTCAGCAGCTGTGTGTCCCAAGAAGGTATTTTCTGCCGGCTCTCACAATGTGCACCCCCTGTATTGCCATGTGCATCAGCCCTAATAAGTAACAGGCACAGCAAGCTTGTACACACTACATCAGTAAGTGAAAATCTTCTAACTAAAAATACAAACCTTTCTCCAACAATATCACAATGTAAAATGGTCTGAGTGTTGTCTGCTAAATAAAAACATATTTTTATTATTATGAAAATTATTATTGTTATTTAGAATAAGCGAAAATCAGATCACATTGCATCCCGAAAATCCAGGCTTTACAAATGTTGTCTCAGCACTTTAGAAATCTGCGTGTAGAATCATCAAATTAAACAGCAAGTATATATGCGTTGCATGGTCAGCGAGAGGTTAATAATCACAGAGCAGCATGTGCTTAGAATCCAACATTAATGTCTCATGCACCTGCATTCTTACCAGCTCCTTAGGAGGTGTTAGGGCCAGTTCACACCACATACAGTGCAGTGGGTTTTTTCTCCTGCATCAAAAATGTATGAAAAATAGGTTACATGGGTTCCAATGGCATAGTTCACACCAGTGCCATCAGTTCCAGTGCATTTCAGTTCCAGAAAGAAAAAGTACAACATGCTGCTTTTTTCCTGCACAGAATTGTACTGGAATGTAGTAAAATGAATAAAAAAAACACACTGGACCCCAGTAGAGGAAAAAAAAAAAACAGGAAAAAAGAAGAAAACAGCATCTGGAACGTATCCTGAAACGAATCAAAAAATGCATCAAAAATGCGTTAGAAAACGCTCATGCAGAAATGCATCTGTAACGGATCTGGAGGATGTGTTTGTAGTGTGAACTAACCCTTAAGGCAAAAACGTCCGGCACTTTCCTGCGCCTACAGAGCCACAAGACACATATAGCCAGCAATACAAGCAAATAGATGTAGAGATGCTCAGGTAAAAACCAATGGCTTCTGCATCATTGTACACCCCAACATGTGCATACAGCGCTTCTCCCTAAATGTGGAAGTAGCATGTCCAGGGAAAGGCGCCATACGCACATGCATGGCTTACTGCTGGTGCACAAGTCATTGGTGTTTACCTGAGTAGGCGGCGTCCAGTCATTCACTTTTATCGGTGGCTATACGTGCCATGTGTGGCTCCACAAGCACTGGAAAGCACTGGGGATCCCTCCAGCACACAGGGGCTGCTAATGAGGCCTTTAGTTTATTATGTCTTTATATCCAGATACTTTGTATCATCTGAGGATGATGTGTAATGTAAGTGATACAAACAAGGGTAATCCAGACACACAACTATATTCAATGTAAAAACATATTCAGCAAAAGTAACTCTTAAAGTGCCAATGAAGCTTTATAGATTCAATTCACTGAACCATGTATTATTTGTCATAATTATCATTATTTTCTGTGCTCATTGCTAAAAATAGCAACTGTTATAACAAATAGTGATTTTATGGCTTAGTGAACTGAGTCTATCAGACATTTTCTGCCAATTCTCAAATTGACTCATACAGTACATATGTTGAGAATCTTGACATATGTATGCGTCTCCTCCACTGCAACTCGAACAGACATCAAACAGCTGGCATTGTGGATGCAATCAACAAACAATCACCTCTACTACAAGGGATCACCTCTATGAAAAGCCATCACCTCTACTACATCGGATCACCTCTACTAAAAGCCATCACCTCTACTACATCGGATCACCTCTACTAAAAGCCATCACCTCTACTACAAGGGATCACCTCTACTAAAAGCCATCACCTCTACTACATCGGATCACCTCTACTAAAAGCCATCACCTCTACTACAAGGGATCAACACTACTAAAAGCCATCACCTCTACTACATCGGATCACCTCTACTAAAAGCCATCACCTCTACTACAAGGGATCACCTCTACTAAAAGCCATCACCTCTACTACATCGGATCACCTCTACTAAAAGCCATCACCTCTACTACAAGGGATCACCTCTACTAAAAGCCATCACCTCTACTACAAGGGATCAACTCTACTACAAGGGATCACCTCTACTAAAAGCCATCACCTCTACTACAAGGGATCACCTCTACTAAAAGCCATCACCTCTACTACAAGGGATCAACTCTACTAAAAGCCATCACCTCTACTACATCGGATCACCTCTACTAAAAGCCATCACCTCTACTACAAGGGATCACCTCTACTAAAAGCCATCACCTCTACTACAAGGGATCAACTCTACTACAAGGGATCACCTCTACTAAAAGCCATCACCTCTACTACAAGGGATCAACTCTACTAAAAGCCATCACCTCTACTACAAGGGATCAACTCTACTAAAAGCAATCCCTTCTACTACAAGCCATCACATACTACACCCATCACCTCTACTACAAGGGATCAACTCTACTACAAGTGCTCAGCTCTACTACAAGCAATTGCCTCTACTACAAGCCATCACCTCTACTACAAGCGCTCAGCTCTACTACAAGCACTCAGCTGTACTACAAGTAACTGCCTCTACTACAAGTAATCACCTCTACTACAAGCGATTGCCTCTACTAAAGGGAATCACCTCTCTCATGAGCAATCAACTCTACTAAAAGCAATCACCTCCACTACAAGGGATCACCACTACTACAAGGCATCACCACTACTACAAGGGATCACCTCTACTACAAGAGATCACCACTACTACAAAGGATCACCACTACTGCAAGTGTCAGCTCTACTACAAGCGATCACCTCCACTACAAGGGATCACCTCTACTACAAATGTCACCTCTACTACAAGGGATCACCTCTACTACAAGTCATCACCTACTACAAGCCATCAACTCTACTACAAGGGATCATCTCTACTACAGGCCATCACCTACTACAAGCCATCAACTCTACTACAAGGGATCACCTCTACTACATGGGATCACCTCTACTACAAGCAATTGTGTTTACTACAAGTGATCACCTCTACTACAAGCGGTAACCTCTACTACAAGCGATCACCTCTACTACAAGTGATCAGCTCTACTACAAGTAATTGCCTCTACTAAAGGGAATCACCTCTACTAAACGACCACCCCTACTACAAGCCATCTTCTACAGGTGATCACATTTACTTCGTGATCACCGCTACTACAAGGGATCACCTCTACTACAAGGGATCACCTTTACTACAAGCAAACACGTCTACTACAAGAGATCACCTCTAGTACAAGGGATCAACCTCTACTACAAGAGATCACCTCTAGTACAAGGAATCAACCTCTACTACAAGAGATCACCTCTAGTACAAGGGATCAACCTCTACTACAAGCGATCACCTCTAGTACAAGGGATCAACCTCTACTACAAGCGATCACCTCTACTACAGGGTATCACCTTTACTACAAGCAATCACCTCTACTACAGGGTATCACCTTTACTACAAGCAATCACCTCTACTACAAGCAATCACCTCTACTACAAGTGATCAGCTCTACTACAAGCAATCACCTCTACTACAAGTGATCAGCTCTACTACAAGTAATTGCCTCTACTAAAGGGAATCACGTCTACTAAATCCCCTGGCAAAAAGTATGGAATCACCATTGTTCCATTGTTCAATGCAGTGTAGAAATAAAACTAATCACAGACATGCCGAAAAACTATTTTCATTTAACATTCCAACCTTCTGGCTTTATGAAACACTTAACAAAATAAAAAAGAAAACTGTAGTCAACTATTTTTGCAGATCAAGCAGAGGAAAAAATATGGAATCCTTCAATTCTGCGGAAAATATTAAGGAATCATGAAAAAATACTACAGTACGCCACTAGTACTTTGTTGCACCATCTCTAGCTGTTATAACAGCTTGAATTCTCTGAGGCATGGATTTCACTATCGACAAACGGTATTCTTCATCAATCTAGCTCCAACTTTCTCTTATTGCAGTTGTCAGATCAGCTTTAAGGTTGGAGCCTTGTCATGGACCATTTTCTTTCATTTCCACCATAGATTTTCAATTGGATTGAGGTCCGGACTATTTGCAGGTCATGCCATTGACATTCTATGTCTTTCTTGAAGGAAAGTTTTAATGGCTTATCTTGAAAAATGATGTCGTCATCATCACCAAACATCTTTTAAACTGATGGAATAAGAAAACTGTCCAAAATCTCAATATAAATGTCTGCATTTATTGACGATTTAATGATTGTCATCTCCTCCGTACCTTTACCTGACATGCAACCCCATATCATCAATGATTGTGGAAATTTAAATGTTTTCTTCAGGCAGTCATCTTTATACATTTCATTGGAACGGCACCAAACAAAAGCTCCAGAATCATCACCCTACCCAATGCAGACTCATCACTGAATATCACATTCATTCAGTCCATGATTGCTTTTCTTTAGCCCACTTTGCCTGAGGTGATTGTAGCCGTATTACTGCACTTGCGACAGAAACAATTGAGTACTGTCTGTGATACTTTTTTTTATTTGCACTAACATACAATTTTCAACACAGGCTTTTGGGTTATGTCCCCTTCTTCATTGTCCAAGCAGTACTGAATACTGCTTGGACCTTGAAGAAGGGGACATTCCCCGAAAGCTTGTCCTGAAAATTGTATGTTAGTGCAAATAAAAAAAAGTATCACGGACAGTACTCAATTGTTTCTTTAGCCAACTGTAACCTTGGTTTTTTCTGCTTAGGTGTTAATGATGGTTTTCCTTTGGCTTTTCTGTATGTAAATCCCATTTCCTTTAGGCGATGTCTTGCAGTCACAGACATTGACTCCAGTTTCTGCCCATTTGTTCTTCATTTGTTTTGATTTGTATTTTCTGTTTTCAAGGAATAGTGCTTTAAGTTTTATATCTTGACGCTTTGATGTCTTCCTTGGTCTACCAGTACGTTTCTCTTTTACAACCTTCCCATTTGATTTTTACTTGGTCGAGATTTTAGACACAGCTGACTGGGAACAACCAACAATTTTATTCCATGATGATTTACCTTCTTGAAGAAGTTTTATAATCCTCTCCTTCATTTCAACTTACATCTCTCGTGTTGCAGCCATGATTCATGTCAATCAGCTTGATGCAACAGCTCACCAAGGTGTGCAAGCACTCTTTTTTTAACTACAGACTAATTAACAGATGTAATCGGATGCAGATGTTTGTTTTAGAACTGCAAAGTACATGGTGATTCCAAAATATTTTCCTCAGAATTGAGGGAATCCATATTTTCTTCCTCTGCTTGGTCTGCAAAAACAGTTGCAAATTACTACAGTTTTCTTTCTTTTTTATGTTTTTAAGTATTTCCTAAAGCCAGAAGGTTGGAATGCTAAATGAAAATAGTTTTGAGGCATGTCTGCGATATTGTTTTTTTCTACACAGTTAAACAGTTGAATGAACATTTTCCAAGAGTGGAGATTCCATATTTTTTGCCAGGGGTTGTATAAGTAATCACCTCTACTACAAGGGATCACCTCTACTACAGGCCATGACCTACTACAAGCCATCAACTCTACTACAAGGGATCACCTCTACTACAGGCCATCACCTACTACAAGCCATGAACTCTACTACAAGGGATCACCTCTACTACAAAGAATCACCTCTACTACAAGGAATCACCTCTACTACAAGGAATCACCTCTACTACAAGGGATCACCTCTACTACAAGGAATCACCTCTACTACAAGGGATCACCTCTACTACAAGGAATTACCTCTACTACAAGCTATCACCTCTACTACAAGCTATCACCTCTACTACAAGGAATCACCTCTACTACAAGGAATCACCTCTACTACAAGGGATCACCTCTACTACAAGGGATCACCTCTACTACAAGCAAACATCTCTACTACAAGTTATCACTCTACTACAAGCCATCACCTCTACTACAGGCCATCACCTCTACTACAGGCCATCACCTACTACAAGCCATCACCTCTACTACAAGGGATCACCTCTACTACAAGGAATCACCTCTACTACAAGCTATCACCTCTACTACAAGCCATCACCTCTACTAAAAGGGATAACCTCTACTGCATGCGATCACCTCTACTGTTCTCTGCACAATATAGGCATTCAAGACATGCTCAGAAAGTCCTAATCTGTCAGTATGTGGATTGAGCCACCGGCAGCAAAAGAGAAAAGAACTGATGGAGACCCAGACGATTTCTGTATATCTAGAAGTGTCAAAACCTGGCAACTGAGAATCTCATCGCAAATTCTCTCATTGTATGGAATCTACACATTGAAGTTTGAGGTATCAAACCTGAAGAAACCTGCCCATGCAGGGTTTACTTTAATGCTAGGTCACCTATCAGCATATAATCACCTTTCCATTGCCCCCTACCATTCCAATAAGCTGCTGGGAGTAAAAAAATACCCTGTACTCCCCTTCTTCTCATGAGACAGAGGGTGGGTGATTACATTCACTCTCCAATGTCCAGCCTCTCTTGCTTGCTCCTGAGATGGACTTTGGACTATGGGATGTGTAGTGTGCATAGAGCACAACTAACATGCAGTGATCCTTCCAAAGAAATGGAAGTGAGGAGGAAAAGGAAAGGTTTGGAAGCCCACAAAGGATATAAAAAGGAGGAAGAAACACAGAGTAAGAAACAATTTCATGAAAAATCGATTACAGGGACATTAAGTAGTGGATGTGTATGGATTCTTTTTTGGGGAATAAGGATATCGGTTAGTATCACTGGTTCACCTATCAAAATAAACAACCTCAACTTTTTTACTAAATCAATCCCATTGTATCAGATCTATAAAATACAGTCATATGCCACCTCTTCTGAACATCCGGTTTACTTGGGTTAAAAAGTTCCATGCCATCTGCATATACTGTATGTTCTGATGTAGTTCTCATACTTTCTGCAGTTATTTTTATAAAAGGATTTTCTGTCCCAACCAAATGATATCAGAGTAGATGATTAATGGACTGGAGACTTGGAAGAGCTAATACACATGCCAGTTATCAGTAAATGAGGTCTAACCCATTCTCCTGCAATAATCAGAACATGTATGGGTACCATGGCACTGCTCTTGATGGACAGCAGAGGTAATGAAGATTCTGCGACTTGTAAGTGACACTTCCTATTTCCAGGACTCAGACAATAAAGAAAAATGACATCACTATTAGATTTACAAATGTCACTCAGAAAATGATGATAGAGCATGTAACCTTTCACTTCTATCTTATCTCCACAATCATTCTTGTAAAGCAACTGGCAGTCCATATTACTCAATCATCTCATGAGAACAGCACAGAAAGAGCATTCTTCTGGTGTATGCGCAAAGATACATAAACAGCACGCAGGAATCCACTAACGATAATACGTTTCCTTCATACGGAGATATCCTAATTATAGAAAACTATTTTATGACTAAAGGAACGTTAACCTTTTTCATCTAGAAAACTGCAAATCTGACTCATCCCTTTATTGGGTGATTCAGTATATTTCTTCATAATATTTTCATGTTTATTTTTATTTAGCTTAGTTTATTTTGAAAAAATATTTATTTATAACTGAGCTCCAGACAATACCTATTTATTTACATGTTTTTTTTTGTTATTTATTTATATATCTGTGCTTTAAAAAGGAAATGACCCCAAATGCAGTTTGTCCAATGTCTGCCTGCTGCTTCATTGTTTAAGCCCTGGTTCACAGCAGTGCGACTTGACAGTTCAAAGTCGCACCCCATTTGTGGCAAATTAACTGTTGAAATCAGTGTGACTCAAGTTGCAGCAACTTTGAAATAAGCTCCTGCATTATTTCTGTGCGACTTTTTTTCGACTTGCATTGACATCTGTTAAATGAAGTTCCACAGAATGTCAGCAAGCCGCAATGAAATTGCACTGAATAGATGGCTTTGAAGTTACGATGAAGTAGTGAGACTGCAAAGCCACGCTGGTGTGAACCAGGGCTAAAGCTGAAATTTAGGTATGACAATTGTTACATAGTTACTTAGGTACAGCCTGGACTGATGTAAGTATCTGTGCCGTACCTCTGAGACCCCTCTAGAACAGGGGTCTCCAAACAAAGAGCCAGTTTACTGTTCTTCAAACTTTAGGGGGGCCAGACTTTGACCAGTGGGAGCTGTGGCATCAGTGGGCATTTGAATTGAAGGAGTAATGCCCCATCAATGGTGTCAGTTGGTGGAATAATGCTCCTTTCAATAGTGTCAGTAGGAGTAATAGTGCCGCATGCATGGTGTCAGTTGGTGAAATAGTGCCCCATCGATAGTGCCAGTGGGAGTAATAGTGCCGCATTGATGGTGTCAATTGGTGGAATAATGCCCCATCGATAGTGTCAGTGGGAGTAATAGTGCCACATCGATGGTGTCAGTTGTTGGAATAGTGCCTCATCAATGGTGTCAGTTGGTGGAATAGTGCCCCAACAATAGTGTCAGCAGGAGTAATAGTGCTGCATTGATGGTGTCAGTTGGTGGAATAATGCCCCATCGATACTGTCAGTGGGAGTAATAGTGCTGCATTGATGGTGTCAGTTGGTGGAATAGTGCCTTATCAATGGTGTCGGCTGGTGGAATAGTGCCCCAACGATAGTGTCAGTGGGAGCAACAGTGCAGCATTGATGGTGTCAGTCAGTGGAATAATGCCCCATCGATAGTGTCAGTGGGCGTAATAGTGCCGCATCGATGGTGTCAGTTGGTGGAATAGTGCCCGAAAGGCCAGATAAAGGCACGCCAAGGGCCCTTGTGCCACAGATTGGAACCACTATTCTAAAAGATGGAAATCCCTGTAGCAAGCACTGCTATTATAGGGATCTCCACTACCTTCCAGGTCCCCTGCTGAGTAGCGGCCCTGATGCATTGTGAACACAGAAGGTCATTGAAAAAAAGCCAGTGTCACAATACATTGACATATTTAGCATATGGCAATCTAAAGATGGGCTCTGCTAAGCAATACACACGCACACACCTGTATTATTATTTTACTTTTCTAAATTCAAGTACACAATTCTGAATTTAAAGTGGAACTTAAAGAAGGACTCCGGGAATTTTTTTTCCCATATGCAGTGGGGCTGTGCCGGCACTGCATGGGTTAACTGCTCATTTTTGTCTAGTGGGTTGGGGAGCTAAGATATACTCGCCTAATTTGCCGATCCTCCCAACACAAGACCGGTCTCAGCTGCTTTTGTCCACCCCTGGGGTCTAGCTGTCTTGTGCAGTGGACTGTTCCTGATGTCATCATGCCCATTGATCAGCTCTGGATGTGAGGACAGCAGGAACAGTCAACCACTGGACGTTGGGGTAGTTTTCCAGAGGAGTAAAAGATTGGGTGAATATAGGCTCTGTGTTCACCCCTAAACAGCAGTTAAAGTATAACTAAAGGCAATAATTTTTTTTTTAGCTTTGAATATCAGTTTGTATTGCTGTCTGTGCCCCCATTAGAGAAATACACCCTTTGTCCTGTTTACCATTATTATCAAAAGTGAACTTAAAAGAAAACCAAAATTTTTGTTTGTCCACAGAAAAGTGATAGAGGGGAAATTTTCCAATGAGGACACTAGTTCTGGTGACTTGGGGGTCTCCAAAGAATTCCCTTAATCTCACTTCCTGTTTTGGCTATGGGACAGGAAGTGAATGTAAATATCTCTAATGGGGGCACAGATTTACTTCCTGTAATAAATCAGCCTTTAGCTCAGGCCTGCAAGCAGGAGATGAAAGAAAAAAAAATGCCCATGAAGACTTCTGGGATGTATGACATCATTTTGGCCTAGGCCAGAAACCAGGAAGTAACTGAAGAAATGCAAAAAATGCAAAAAAAAAAAGTTTAAAACAAATAAATATAACATAACTTCCTATCTTTTTAATAATGCTAGCAGCATAAGGATTAAAAATAGTTAATACTGATTGAGAGAGTTTAGTTCCACTTTAAGCTCTTGTGTGTGGTTACCATTCCCCATCAACATATCATAGCTAAATAGATGTGACCCAGAAGTGGACACCAATGCATAGTTTTTGAGTGAGTTTGCACATATTAGCTTTTTACTACATAAAGTATATTATATATACTTATATATATATATATCACATTTGTACATTTTAGCAGCTTCTTAGCTTGAAACAAAATGTGACATTTAAATTGGACTGTGGTCCTGTGTTCCTGGACTGCTGAGAGCCACAGTCCAACTAACCCTCTCTGGACAATCTACATGTGCAAAAAATGCACAAACAAAAGTGCAAAAATTGCAATGCTTCTATGTTGCTTGGTGTGAATTCAGCCTTTATCCAGCAACCCAACAAATAGCCACCATGATGGCAGAATCTAATCCAGCAACCCAACAGCAACATCGCCATCATGATAGCAGAACCTAATCCAGCAACCCAACAATCAAATAGACATCATGATGGCAGAACCTAATCCAGTATCACAACAGTCAAATACCTACCATGTTGGCAGAATCGAATCCAGCAACATAATGGTCAAATACCCACCATGATGGCAGAACGTAATCCAGCATTCCAACAGTCAATTAGCCACCATGATGGCAGGATCTAATCCAGCAACATAATGGTCAAATACCCACCATGATGGCAGAACTTAATCCAGCATTCCAACAGTCAATTAGCCACCATGATGGCAGGATCTAATCCAGCAACCTAACAAATCAAGAAGCCACCATGATGGCAGAACTTAATCCAACAGTCAAATACCCACCATAATGGCAGAATCTTATCCAGCAACCCAACAGTCAAGAAGCCACCATGATGGCAGAACCTAATCCAGCAATCCAATGGTCAAATAGCCACCATGATGGCAGAACCTAATCCAGCAACCCAATTATCAAAAAACCACCATGATGGCACAATCTAATCCAGCAACCCAATTATCAAAAAACCACCATGATGGCAGAATCTAATCCAGCAACCCAATGGTCAAATAGCCACCATGATGGCAGAACCTAATCCAGCAACCCAATTATCAAAAAACCACCATGATGGCACAATCTAATCCAGCAACCCAATTATCAAAAAACCACCATGATGGCAGAATCTAATCCAGCAACCCAATGGTCAAATAGCCACCATGATGCCGGAATCTAATCCAGCAACCCAATGGTCAAATAGCCACCATGATGGCAGAACCTGATCCAGCAACCCAAAGGTCAAATAGCCACCATGATGGCAGAACCTAATCCAGCAACCTAACAATCAAGTAACCACCATGATGGCAGAATCAATCCAGCAACCCAACGGTCAAAAGCCTACATGACGGCAGAACCTAATCCAGCAACCGAATGGTCAAACAGCCACCATGATGGCAGAACCTATTCTCCATGCAAATATTAGTGACTGGGCAGATATAAGAGTTCCACTTTCCAGGGGACATTGTCAGAAAGGTGTGTCTGATCCTAATCCTCTGATCTCCTGCCTGCAAACACCTCAGCTGGTGACAACAAAACTACTAGAAGACATCAAGGAGAACATCTCTCCATCATATCCACCAGTTGATGAGACCATCCCAGGTAACTCAAAGGCCACCCAGCAGGACAGACCTGACCTGAGCAGCAAGTCATCCCCACAGCCCATTGCACTGCAGCAGATCCTCTCAAGGTGTGCACAGCCTGCTGGCACTTCACAGGTTAATCCCTGGGATGATGGCAACACGGCTCCTGTCACACCTAATGACAAGTGACATCACAGCAGCTGCAGACTGGAAACATGAATGGAGCCCAGGGATCGCCTTAACCTTTTCATTGCCAAGCATCAGAGCTGTCAATTCAAGGGGACAGGTGACTTTTCCCATAATGGGGATCTGAGTCCTCCTTGTTGGACAATCTGTGGACTTTAAGAAAGACTTGTCTATAGCCTTAGGCTAGATCCTATACTTGACCTGTTCAATGCATAGCAGGCTGCACCCCCCTTCCCCCCTCCTCCAGTCACCAGAACTGGGACAACATATTGACTTCACTAAAAGCACTGGAGTTAAAAGCCCCAGATGGCTAATGAGGCCACCAAACTTCTACCAGATCCCCAATGCCATCCTTTCTGAGCTGTGAAGCTGTAGGCAGGGCAGGTGTCACCCTGCAAGGAGAGGATTACCACCACCATCAGGGCCAGATCCGGCCACCCATCCCAACTAACAGGTGTGTGCCACCCAAGGGTGTCACAGGCATCACGTGACCTGGCAGAGTGAAAGGAGACCACCGTGCTCCTACCAGGCATCCATCACCCCCCAAGGCAATGAGAAGAAGGAGAGCCTGGAGGGCACATGAGATGAACACACAGCAGATCGCTGCCATCCTGGTGCCAGGACTGGAGGTCCCCAACCCAGGAAATCTGGGGGCTCTTACCTGGCAGGGGGGCACCTCCCGTGGGGCAGCCAACATGCGCCATCTTCCCGGGGATCCTGGATTTTCCCGACTCTCAATTTGCATTAAAAGAAAACACACGGAGAGGAGAGGAGGGTAGGAGGGGAGCAGCAGCCATCTGTAGGGAGGAGGAGTGAGAGGCAGGCAGGCAGGCAGGGAGGCAGGGAGGGAGGGAGGCAGCAGCATCCAGAGGGGAGGAGCAGAGACACTGCCAGTCCAAGAGACAGCCAGGAGACACAATGTCACAACACACGGTGTCCCCACCAGCACAACTCCCCCACGGGGACACACCCGGCACACCGCTCTGCACTCACAGATAAGGGCCCCTGATCACACATCACTACAGGGTGGAGGGCATGCAAAAAGCGCGAGGAGGGAGACTCCTGACCCTGATATATAGGAAGGCAAGGCTACCTGAGATGACAACATAAGCCATCCGTTCCTATAGCAACAGATCCCTTATTGCCCGGCTGTCATCAGTCCGCCTGGCTGTCATCAGATCGTCTTGCTGTCATCGGTCAGCCCAGCTGGCATCGGTCCGCCCTGCTGTCATCAGTTCACCCGGCTGTCATCAGATCGCCCGGCTGTCATCAATCCGCCCGGCTGTCATCAATCCGACCGGCTGTCAACAGATCGCCGGCTGTCATAGATCACCCGGCTGTCATTAGTCCGCCCGGCTGTCATCAGATCGTCTGGCTGTTATTGGTCAGCCCGGCTGTCATTAGTCCGCCCGGCTGTCATCAGATCGTCTGGCTGTGATTATTCCGCCCGGCTGTCATCAAATCACCTGGCTGTCATCGGTCCGCCCGGCTGTCATAAATCCTCTTGGCTGTCATCAGATCGCCCAGCTGTCATCGGTCAGCCTGGCTGTCATTAGTCCGCCCGGCTGTCATCAGATCACCCAGCTGTCATTAGTCCGCCCTGCTGTCAGCAGATCGCCCACCTGTCATCGGTCAGCCTGGCTATCATTAGTCCGCCCGGCTGTCATCAGATCACCCGGCTGTCATTAGTCCGCTCGGCTGTCATCAGATCGTCTGGCTGTCATTGGTCAGTCCTGCTGTCATCAGATCGCCCGGCTGTCATAAATCCAACCGGCTGTCATCAGATCACCCAGCTGTCAGTCCGCCCGGCTGTCATCAGATCGCCCAGCTGTCATCGGTCAGCCTGGCTGTCATTAGTCCGCCCGGCTGTCATCAGATCGCCCAGCTGTCATCGGTCAGCCCGGCTGTCATTAGTCCGCCCGGCTGTCATCAGATCACCTGGCTGGCATCGGTCCGCCCTGTTGTCATCAGATCACCGGCTGTCATTAGTCCGCCCGGCTGTCATCAGATCGTCTGGCTGTCATTGGTCAGCCCGGCTGTCATATATCCTCCCTGCTGTCATCAGATCACCCGGCTGTCATTAGTCCGCCCGGCTGTCATCAGATCGTCTGGCTGTCATTGGTCAGCCCGGCTGTCATATATCCTCCCTGCTGTCATCAGATCACCCGGCTGTCATTAGTCCGCCCGGCTGTCATCAGATCGCCCAGGAGTCATCGGTCAGCCTGGCTGTCATTAGTCCGCCCGGCTGTCATCAGATCACCTGGCTGGCATCGGTCCGCCCTGCTGTCATCAGATCACCCGGTTGTCATTAGTCCACCCGGCTGTCATCAGATCGTCTGGCTGTCATTGGTCAGCCCGGCTGTCATTAGTCCGCCCGGCTGTCATCAGATCGCCCGGGTGTCATAAATCATCCTGGCTGTCATCAGATCACCTGGCTGGCATAGGTCTACACTGCTGTCATCAGATCATCCGGCTGTCATTAGTCCGCCCAGCTGTCATCAGATCGTCTGGCTGTTATTGGTCAGCCCTGCTGTCATTAGTCCGCCCGGCTGTCATCAGATCACCCGGCTGTCCTTGGTCAGCCCAGCTTTCATCAGAACACCCGGCTGTCATCAGTCCGCCCGGCTGCCATCAGATCACCCGGCTGTCATTAGTCCGTCCGGCTGTCATCAGATCTTCTGGCTGTCATCGGTCCGCCCGGCTGTCATAAATCCTCCTGGCTGTCATCAAATAGCTCAGCTGTCATCTGTCAGCCCAGCTGTGATTAGTCCGCCCTGCTGTCATCAGATCACCTGGCTGTCATCAGTCCGCCCGGCTGTCATAAATCCTCCTGGTTGTCATTAGTCTGCCCGGATATCATCAGTCCGCCCGGCTGTCATCAGATCACCCAGCTGTCATCAGGTCGAGCTGCTGTCATTAGTCCGCCCGGCTGTCATTTGTCCGCCCGGCTGTCATCAGATCGCCCGGCTGTCATTAGTCTGCCCGGCTGTCATCACATCTCCCGCATGTCATTGGTCCGCCCGCCGTGTCCAGGTCTGGAGATCGGTCTGCATACACTGGGCTCCCTATAGAAGGGAGATCTGGACTCCGACTCTCTCATCACAGAACAATGGATTGTAGCCGAGCGGGAGATAATGAAGTGTGACTTGTAATGAGCGCACTGAGAGAGAGGATTCCGGGGATAATACCCCCCCCCCCTCCTCTGACATCTCCCCTTCTATCCCTCCCTGTCCTCCCCTCTCTGCTCCCCACATCTCCCTCTCCCCGCTATTTCCCCATATCTCTCGTTCTAGTTCTCTCCCTCCGTATCCTCCTTACTCTGTGTCTCTCCTCCCCATTTTCTTCTCTCTCTCTCTCTTCCTACATTCCCCATTTCCTCTTTCTCACCTCCCCCCCCAACCACCACCTCCTTCTGTATTACTCTCAGTCTCTCTCTCTCTCATTACCCCCCCCCCCCCCCCCCCACCACCACCACCACCACCTCTGTTTCTTATTCTCCTGCCCCCCCCCCCCCTCTGTTTTATACTTTGTCCCTCCCTCTGTCTCTCTTGCCATATTTGCCCCCTCTCTCTGCCCTGTCCCTCTGTTTCCTGTTCCTCTCTTTATCTCCCCACTCTGTCTATTTCTTTATCTGTCCCTCTCCCTCCTCTTCTTCTTCTTTCTACTCTCTTGTTCCCTATCTTTCTTTTCCCATCTCTCTTTCTTCCTATCCTCAGGCTCTTTCTTTTTCTTTCTTTCTTTCTTTCTTGCTTTCTTTTCTCTCTCTCTTTATCTTTCTTCCTAACTCTTCCTACTCTCTCCCTCTTTCTCTCTTCTCTTTCCCTCTTTCTATGCTCTACCCTTTTCTCTCTCTCTTCTCTCTTCCTCTCTCTCCTTTTAGGCTTAGTTTCCCATGTGCCTATTATTGTCATCCCTGTGAAAAGAGATCCACAATGGAAAGCTTTTCAGAGGTTGATATGTCACCTCCTCACTGCTTTAACTCTCAAAATTTCAACCCACCACACCACAAATGCATCCTACGCACTTGCAGGGCATTTGTGGTGTGGCTATTCAATTCAATGAGTCGCGTTCAGTGGTGGTAACATGCTGAAGCACTGTGGCATGTGTATAGCCCCGAGTGGCTGCATTTCTGTGTTTAGGTTGGTGGTAAAACGTGAGCTAAACCAACTGCTTTTAGTGCCCCCTGGCCACCCATGGGAACAAAGCCTTTCCCTCTTCCTCTCTTACCCTGTCTCTCTTTCTTCCCACACTTGCTCTGTTTTAACTCTCTTCTTCCATTGTCTGTCCTTCTCTTCCTCCCTATTACTGTCCCTTATTATTATGTTTCCCTTTCCCTCCAACATTCCTTCTGTTTTTACTCTCTGCTGTTCCTCTTTCTCACAGCGCACTCTGTGTTTATTCTCACTTTCTCTTCTTACTCTCGTTCTTAACCCCCCCTTCCTCTGTCTGGCGCTTTCTCTTTTCCTCTTTATCTTTCCTCTTTCCCCTTTCTCTGCCACACCCCCTCTGTTTTCACTCTTTCTTTCTTTCTTTCTTTCTTTCTTTCTTTCTTTCTTTCTTTCTTTCTTTCTTTCTTTCCTTCCTTCCTTCCTTCCTTCCTTCCTTCCTTCCTTTCTTTCTTTCTTTCTTTCTTTCTTTCTTTCTTTCTTTCTTTCTTTCTTTCTTTCTTTCTTTCTTTCTTTCTTTCTTTCTTTCTTTCTTCTTTCCTTCCTTCCTTCCTTCCTTCCTTCCTTCCTTCCTCCTTCCTTCCTTCCTTTTTCTTTCTTTCTTTCTTTCTTTCTTTCTTTCTTTCTTTCTTTCTTTCTTTCTTTTTCCTTTCCTTTCCTTTCCTTTCCTCCCTCTCTTCCTATATCTGTCTCTGTCTTCTCTTCCCCTTTACTCTCCCTCACTCCTTCTGTCTCCATTTCTGTCTCTGCCTGCCTCCTTCTCTCTCTGTATCCCTTCCCATCATCGTTGCTCAGCTTCCATCTCCCCCTCTAATAGTCTCTGTAAGTTCTTCCATAGTGTTTTCACATTATACTTATCACCCTCCGCTGGTTGTATCTAGTGTATAAAGAATGACATGTACACAGAATCTTCTGTTATCACTGGCTTGTGTTCAGATGGACGGTGGGGAATGGGGCTAATGATCACATAAAGTGAAATGATATCATGAGTCATACAGGCTCTTAGTCATGGTGCATCTCACATGCAGCTAACTATATGGTGTAATGTTTGTTTTCCTAGAAGTACAACAAGCAGCCTGCTATGAGACTCCGAGTCATTGTTTGCTAATAGAAGCTTACAATCACAATTGTCCAAAATCTCGTTGTATGTGGTTTGTATGACACATGACAGGAGAGAAGAGATTGGAACTTGTTCACACCATGTGAAATGACCTGTATTTTCTGCATCAGATCAACACAGGTCACTGCAAGGACACATAAAAACAATGGTTACCTTTGTACCTCATTCACACCACAGTGTTGTGTACATGGTCGTTAAAATGCAACCTATCTGTTTGTTGTTGGTGTTTTGACCTATCTGACACATCACAAGGCATAAAATTCCAATGTAATGTGTATGAAAATGCAGGTTAAATGCAAATCAACACATATGCATTTCTAATAGTATAGTGCAAAGGGACCCTTATTTTAGAATATTCTGCACTATATCCTGCAACAGGTAGAATTTCACATCCCTCTGCATAGCTGCATTCCCTACAAAATGTGAAAACTATGTCAGGGATACTGGGATCACTGTCTGCTATGGAATGATCCATACAGAAAACTGAGACCACTGTCTGCTATGGAATGGCCCATACAGAAAACTGGGATCATTGTCTGCTATGGAGGTGTTCACTCAGAAAACTGGGATCATTGTCTGCTATGGAATGGTCCATACAGAAAACTAGGATCACTGTCTGCTATGGAGGTGTTCATTCAGAAAACTGGGATCATTGCCATGCAGGGGTTCACTCAGAACTGGGATCACTGTCTGCTATGGAGGAGTTCACACAGAAATCTAGGATCATTGTGTGCTATGGAGGTGTTCACACAGAAAACTGGAATCACTGTCTGCTATGGAGGTGTTCACACAGAAAACTGGGATCACTGTCTGCTATAGAGGTGTTCACTCAGAAATCTGGGATCATTGTCTGCTATAGAGGTGTTCACACAGAAAACTGGTGTCACTTTCTGCTATGGAGGAGTTCACACAGAAAACTGGGATCATTGTCTGCTATGGAGTTGTCCGTACAGAAAACTGGAATCACTGTCTGCTATGGAGGTGTTCACGCAGAAAACTGGGATCATTGTCTGCTATAGAGGTGTTCACTCCGAAATCTGGAATGATTATCTGCTATAGAGGTGTTCACTCAGAGAACTGGGATCATTGTCTACTATGGATGTATTCACACATAAAACGTGGATCATTGTCTGCTATGGAGGTGTTCACTCAATGAACTGTGATCATTGCCTGCTATGGAAGTGTCACTCAGAGAACCGGGACCATTGTCTGCTATGGAGGAGTTCACACAGAAAACTGGGATCAGCATCTGCTATGGAGGTGTTCACACAGAAAACTTGGATCACTGTCTGCTATGGAGGTGTTCACTCAGAGAACTGGGATCATTGTCTGCTATGGAGGAGCTCACACAGAAAACTAGGATCAGAGTCTGCTATGGAATGGTCCATACAGAAAACTGGAATCATTGTCTGCTATGGAGGTGTTCACTCTGAAATCTGGGATCATTGTTTGCTATGGAGGAGTTCAGACAGAAAACTGGGATCAGCGTCTGCTATGGAAGTGTTCACACAGAAAACTGGAATCATTGTCTGCTGTTGAAGTGTTCACACAGAAAACTGGGATCATTGTCTGCTATGGAGGCGTTCACACAGAAAACGGGGATTACTGTCTGCTATGGAAGTGTTCACACAGAGAACGGGGATCATTGTCAGCTATGGAGATGTTCTCACAGAGTACTGAGATCATTATCTGCGATGGAGGAGTTCACACAAAGAACTGGGATCCTCATCTGCTATGAAGGTGTTCACATAGAGCACTGAGAGTATATAGTAAAAAGACCCTTATTTTAGAATATTCTGCACTACATTATGTAACAAGTAACAGGGACAACTGGGATCATCGTCTGCTATGGAGGAGCTCACACAGAGAACTGGGATCATAATCTGCTATGGAGATGTTCACATTGAGAATTGGGATCCTTGTCTGCTATGGAGATGTTCACACAGAGAACCGGGATCATTATCTGCTATGGAGATGTTCTCACAGAGTACAGCGATCATTATCTGCTATGGAGATGTTCACATTGAGATTTGGGATCCTTGTCTGCTATGGGGATGTTCACACGGAGAACTGGGATCATTGTCTGCTATGGAGATGTTCACATTGAGATTTGGGATCCTTGTCTGCTATGGGGATGTTCACATGGAGAACTGGGATCATTGTCTGCTATGGAGATGTTCACATTGAGATTTGGGATCCTTGTCTGCTATGGAGATTTTCACATTGAGAACTGGGATCATTGTGTGGTACTGAGTTGTTCAATTAGTCTTTTGTTTTTTGGAAGACATAAATCATTAAGTATATATCAAAATAAACCTTGTTATATAAAATATTGTGCTCTGTATAACAGCCCCTGGAAGATGTCTTTTGATGACGAAATGCATCGGGCGGAGCCTCTCTGATGTCATCGCGCTGTTGGGCATCTTGGAAGCGTTTTTTTTGAATGCTTGTCAGTACCCTACAGCAGGGCTTAAAATTTCAGGTCCTGAGCTACTAGCCAGGCCTTAGAGTTACTCGCCACCAACATACACACACACACACACACACACACACACACACACACACACACACATACACACACAGAAACATGTACACACTTGCACAGAGACACATGTACACACACACACATACAGACACATGTATACACACACAGGCACGTACAGACACACATAGATACATGTACATACACACAAATACACACGCACAGACACATGTACATACACACAGACACATGTACATATATACAAAGACACATGTACACACAGACACATGTCCGTACATACACACACATGTACATGCACACACAAAGACACATGTACACACACAGATACATGTTCACATACATACATGTACATACACACAGACACATGTACAGATACACACATGTACATACACACAGGCACATGAACAATTGTACATGCATACACAGACACACACAAACACACACATATGTACACATACACACACACACCATAAAAAGTTGCAGTACTTCATTGTTCACTCACAGAGCCGGGTACTGCACTCTAGGGTGAGGCAGAGAGCACAGCACACGCTCCTTGCTTTGCTTTCACTGCACTCAGCTATTGAGCAGCCTCACGGCTCCCAGTGCCAATGACAGATCCGGCCTGAGCTCTGAGCCTGCTCAGCAATATGGCCCTGGGGGACACATTCGCCCCCACCATAATTTCCACTCGCCATTGGTGAGCAGGTGAGTGGAAATTTCAAGCCCTGCCCTACAGCTTGTAAGTAGGATTTTATTTGCACAAATAAAGGCTAGTCAAACTTATTGCACTATGAGAGGCATGTTTTTTCTTTCATGATATTATTTGGCATCGTATTGGAGTTCACATATTGGTTTGCTAGGCTTGGGAGATCCTTGATCCGGGCATGGCATGGAGAATTGCAATATAGCAATGCTGGCTGAGACCCCTTATAATTAACCTCCCTGGCGGTATTCCTGAGTGTAGCTCGGGGTAAAGTTTCAGCACCACAAGTGGTAACCCCGAGCTACACTCGGGAATACCCTGCAGCACTGCTCCGGGATCTCTTCTTCACTTACCTTGTCCTGCACTCCCACGATGTCCATCCTGCAGTGTCCCCTGCAATGTCCTCTGGTGGATGCCGGCATCTGTCATCTGGGTTCCATCCTCTGCGACGTCGGGACATACGGGGGACGCAACTGGTGGGAAATTTGAAAGTTGTAAAAGTGACATTCACTAAATACACTAAAATCACATAGTAAAACATTCCTGTATCAACCCATTTCACATACATTTTGTCCCGAGTGCTTTGTCCTGTGCCCTGCCTGTATTTTTACTGTTCTTTCTGCCTGGAAGCTGAGAAATGTCCATGGCGTCCAAAAAGCGTCCCTTTAGGTCAAAAGCGGTTTTAGACCAACTAGAGAACAGTGATAGTAAATCAGAACCACTTGCAGAATTGAGTGATAATGATTCGTGGGGAAATTCCTCATCAGACACTGAAAACGATTTTGCGACTAAGCTCAGTGATGTGCGAACTTGGCGCTCCATTTCAAATTTCAGTGTTTTTGGTTTGATTATATTATTGAATTAAATTTATTATTATTATATTATTATTTTTAATGATTATTTATTAAGTTATAATTTATGATTTTGTGCTTCAAATTTTAACATACCCGGGGATGACTCTTGTGCGAACAGATTTCAGTGAGTTATTCCTAAAAATTACAGGCCTACAATAAAAAATAGACATTTCCATGCAAAAAAATGTACCGCTTTGAGCACAGAAATACTGACATAATCAGACCGCTAGGGAGGCTATAGGGTCTCTGTTTCTGGTAAGCCTCCATTTATTCACTCGGTGGTGGTGCACACATTGGCGAAAAATGGGGTAAAAAGGATTCACAACATCAATATTATATTTACAGTATTGGAACATGGCTTTCACTATTAGTTGTGGAGCTTTATATCCACATGGACTTTACTGTGTTTTTGTATGGACTACATGTCACTATTTATTTGTTTTTCATTGATTTGATCACTTTCTATAGGTATATGTGACCTCATAGTGAATATGTATTGACAAGTGGAGTTTGTACAAATGTTATACAGAGTGCAATATTTTATATAACAAGGTTTGTCTGAAGAGAGGATATCCTCTTTGCAGCTTTGTATATTAGAGGCATTGGGAATTTGCACAGTTTGATCTGTTGACATATATCAAAATAAAACAGCAGTACATAAATACATACAGATAAAGATGAAAAAAGAACAAGGAACACTAATAAAAATTTAAACTACCTCTAAACAAAATCCCTAAAAATACACACACTCTCAGAAAGAAAATAGATTTTTTTTTGACTGAAGGGGCTCGATCCTAAGTCCTAAAAATACGAACACCTAATGCTTTAAATGCCTTTATAGATTTTTTTCACTGCAGCGCAAGTGTTAGCATAATGAACTTTATTAATGTGCTTTAGCATGCATCGGCACCACTCATTTTGTATGGCACCCCAACTCAATAAGGCAATACAGTCCCTACACACAAAAGTTGCAGCACACCATAACGCATGGTAACACGTGACCATGCATGTGATTTGTTGTCTCGGGAAAAAAAAAGGTGCATGTCAATTTTTCACTTTTTTCATTGTTTGTTCTTTTCATCATCAAACAACAGTTTTATATGTGACTATTTCAGAAGATTTCACTTCTACAAGCATATGAATTAAAACCCAACTATAGGGAAAGTTAAAATGCTCACTTGCTATGGGACTGCCCTTGCACTGCAGGGGTTAAATGCTCATTTATCTCTAGGAGATGGGAAAATCAGTTTTACTTATCTGATTCGCTGCTCCCCCAACAGACGGTGTTCTCCTATGCTCTGGCAGTGGATTGTTTCTCGGCATTCTCATGTCCTGTGCAGAGCTATGGGCCCTTCATCAGTCTTGATGAAGTCAGGTGGAATCTGACCACCAGAGCATAGGGGAGAAGAAGCTTTGGGGGCAGTCTAAGGCTAGGTTCACATCTGTGCGGGTGGTGCCATTGCGGATCCGCAGGAAAATCCGTGCAGCCAGCTGCACCACCCGCACAAAGGAATGCGGACCTGTGGGTGGGTGCCATTAGTGCCATTGGGGAGCAGTCTAAGGCTAGATTCACATCTGTGCGGGTGGTGCCGCTGCGGATCCGCGAGCTGCATTTTCTGAAGAAGTGCAGGGAATTCTTCCCTGCGTGTCACAGGGCACGGGAGTCAGGTCAAATGAATGGGCTCTTGTGCCCGTGCAAAACGCAGCCCGCACGCCACATATATATGAACCAGGGCTTACAGTGTGGAGGAGATTGCAGGAGATGAGAATTGAGTAAGTAAAAGTGCTTTCTTGTTTCCCTTATACCTAAAAGAGCATTTAACCCTTGCAGAATGTCTATGGATGGACACGACAGGGCTTGGTAGTGAGCCCGCACTTGTGCCACCATAGGTAGTGGTTTCCTATGATGACACACCGAGAAGAGGAGCAGCCTATAACAATGGTGAGTGATCCCAGAAGAGAAGGATCGGCTCCACTCTGTGCAATACCATTGCACAGAGCAGGTAAGTATAAACCAGGGGTGGACTGACAACTCATGGGGCTCCCGGGCAATAGGGGATCATGGGGCCCCTGTGTCCTTGCCCAAATTAAAAAAAGCCTATGAAAAAGGTACCAGGGGCATCTCATGGGGCCCCCTACTGACCCCAGGCCCTCGGGCAGTGCCTGAGTTTCCAAATGGTCAGTCTGCCCCTGGTATAAACCTGTTTATTATATAATAAAAAAACAGCCTTTACAACTCCTTTAATTCATCGCTATTCCCTCTAATGCACTGTGATGTAACATGCTATAGCTGTGGGTCAGCTGTCAATCTCTTGTACAGAATGGTGAGGTACATTTGGATTTTTTTTCTATTAGGTTTAGCTGACACCAGTGTTAAAGTACTAATTCAATTTGTTTTAACACAGGAAAATGTAACATTGCTTTAATGCTTATATCAACAGGATCATTTAATTACATTACACTTGCCGAGAAATGATGCTTATAATTGATGTAACATATTGAATAGCAACATTTGTATTTGTAAGTAATTGTACTATTGATCAAATATAATGAACAGCAAAATTCCTAATTAAAATAGGGGTCTTGATTATCATTTAATTATATAAATAATGATTAGAGTACAAAAAAAACCATTTTTAATATAACCAACCTCTATGTGCCAGTAACCCAAAACTGCCAACCGCTTTTCATTTTTTTTTGGCTTTTCTTAACTAATGAAAGGTAAAATCCACCAGGCATTAACTGGAGAGCCATGTGTTTAGAATAAATGGCCTAGAGCATTATTAGTAAATAATTAGGTAATTACCACTGTAGACATTAAGTGAATTACTCTACAGTAATTAAACTAGAAATGTCAATTTCACTTTCTTGAGCTGTGGTGCCCAACTGACGGCCTGGGGGCCACCTGTGGCCCTCTAGTGTTCCCATGGCAACCAGCGTCTTAGGGAAAATATGCATATATATATATATATATATATATATATATATATATATATACAGTGGGGATCGAAAGTTTGGGCACCCCAGCTAAAAATTTGTATTAATGTGCATAAAGAAGCCAAGGAAAGATGGAAAAATCTCCAAAAGGCATCAAATTACAGATTAGACATTCCTATAATATGTCAACAAAAGTTAGATTTTATTTCCATCATTTACACTTTCAAAATAACCGAAAACAAAAAAATGGCGTCTGCAAAAGTTTGGGCACCCTGCAGAGTTAATATCTTGTACTGCCCCCTTTGGCAAGTATCACAGCTTGTAAACGCTTTTTGTAGCCAGCCAAGAGTCTTTCAATTCTTGTTTGAGGTATCTTTGCCCATTCTTCCTTACAAAAGTCTTCCAGTTCTTTGAGATTTCTGGGCTGTCTGTCACGCACTGCTCTTTTAAGGTCTATCCATAGATTTTCAATTATGTTGAGGTCAGGAGATTGTGAAGGCCATGGCAAAACCTTCAGTTTACACCTCTTGATGTAATCCCCCGTGGATTTTGAGGTGTGTTTAGGATCATTATCCATTTGTAGAAGCCATCCTCTCTTTAACTTCAGCTTTTTCACAGATGGCATCAAGTTACCATCCAAAATTTGCTGAAATTTTATTGAATCCATTTTTCCTTCTACTCGTGAGATGTTCCCTGTGCCACTGGCTGCAACACAACCCCAAAGCATGATTGATCCAACTCCATGCTTAACAGTTGGACAGAGGTTCTTTTCATTAAATTCTGTGCCCCTTCTTCTCCAAACGTACCTTTGCTCATTCCGGCCAAAAAATTCAATTTTAACCTCATCGGTCCACAGAACTTGTTTCCAAAATGCATCAGGCTTGTCTATATGTTCATTTGCAAAGTTCAAACGATGAATTTTGTGGTGAGGACGTAGAAAAGGTTTTCTTCTGATGACTCTTCCATGAAGACCATATTTGTACAAGTATCTCTTTATAGTGGAATAGTGTACCACAACTCCAGTGTCTGCCAGATCTTTCTGGAGGGATCGTGCAGTCAAACGTGGGTTTTGAATTGTTTTTCTCACAATCCTGCGAGCTGTTCTGTCTGATATTTTTCTTGGTCTTCCAGATCTTGCTTTAACTTCCACTGTTCCTGATGACTGCCATTTCTTAATTACATTCCGAACAGAGGATATTGACATCTGAAAACGCTTTGCTATCTTCTTATAACCTTCTCCAGCTTTGTGAGCGTCAACTATTTTCAGTTTCAGTTTTCTAGACAACAGCTTAGAAGAACCCATGGTGCTGATTGTTGGGGCAAGGTCAGATGAGTCTGGGCACTTAAAACCTTTGAGATTGACATCACCTGGTCTTCCCAGACGATGATTGAGAACAATCCATGACACTGGCAGGTCTCAGCTTGGCAAAGGGGGCAGTGCATGCTATAAATTCTGCAGGGTGCCCAAACTTTTGCAGACGCCATTTTTTTGTTTTCTGTTATTTTGAAAGTGTAAATGATGGAAATAAAATCTAACTTTTGTTGACATATTATAAGAATGTCTAATCTGTAATTTGATGCCTTTTGGAGATTTTTCCATCTTTCCTTGGCTTCTTTATGCACATTAATACAAATTTTTAGCTGGGGTGCCCAAACTTTCGATCCCCACTGTATATATATATATATATGTGTGTGTGTGTGTGTGTATATATATATATATATATATATATATAAAATATACTGTATATGCACATTTTCTCTATGAGGGTGGTATACACAGTGCTGTGAAAAAGTATTTCCCCCTTCCTGATTTTTTTTTTAATGCATACTTGTCATACTTAACCACATGCCCTCCAGAGGATTTATCCCCCCCCCCCCCTCCTGACCTAGCCATTGTTTAACTGACAATTGTGCGGTCATGCAACACTGCACCCAAATTAAATGTAAGTACCTTTTTCCCCATAAATAGAGATTTTTTTTGGTGGTACTTGATTGCCTGCGCATTTTTTATTTTTTGCGCTATAAAAAAAGACCGGCAATTTTGAAAAAAAACCCAGTATTTTTGACTTTTCGCTATTAAATATGTCCAGTAAAAAAAATTTAAAAATCAAATTTCGTCTTAAATTTAGGCCAAAATGTATTCTACTACATAAATGTAAAAAAAGGGGGGGTGCAGCGCTATATAACTTAGCAAATAATAATGGATCAAACACAGATGATAAACAATAAAATATTAAACAATAAAAACAGTGACTGTGTGTTAATAAAGCCACTGGATGGTGGCTATGAAGTGAGGGAAGTGAAACAGTCCAATGGAGGAGTGCTCTTAAGATCCAGGATGATCCTCAGACGTCCATTATTAGGAACCGTCAGGTGATAAAAAATGTAAAGATTGCGCACTCACCAGATACGCAATCTTTCTGCGCATTTGTGTAAAATATCACTGGACCTCCTGTGTCATCATCCTGGTCTGGTCAAATCTGGTCAGCATACCCTTCTTTGCCTGGTACCCGGATAGATGCAGCTATTCCATGGATCTGGCTGGTTCCCACCAGAACTCAAATAAATAGAAAGGGCCACATAGTGTGATATCCTTAGGTATCTTTATTATAGGCACAGGATAGCAGGAAAACCAACATACAAAATAGTACTGACCAGATGCAAATCAAAGATGGTGAGGCGTCCAACCTGCTGTAGCTTTATCTGACGCGTTTCGAGCGAAGGCTCGTACTCATAGGGGTGCAGGACATTTATGTCCTTGAAGGTTTGATACGGTGCCTTTTTGGTGTACAGCTGCTGCTCATTATTATATCTATTCAAGCGCTCACTTATTTTTGTTTTTCTTGATTATTTATTCTACTACATGTCTTTGCTTAAAAAAAAAATCCTATTTTGTGTAAATTAATTGGTTTACGTGAAAGTTATAGCGTTTACAACTGGCGGTATATATACTGGAATTTATTTTGTTACTAGTGATGGCGGCAATCAGCAACTTATAGTGGGACTGCGGCAGGCATTCTGACACTGGGGGGAACTGACTTGGGGTCACTAACATCCCCAGTGACACCAATACAGTGATCAGTGCTAAAAAGCACTGACACTATTAATGGCAATGGGCAGGAAGAGGATAACATCTGGGGCGATCAAAGGGTTAACTGTGTGCTGTTTTACAATGTGAGCTGTTACTGTGTTTCACTGTAAGCACACTGCTTTGTATGGCTCTGCAGAGCCATACAAAGCAGTGTGCAGGAGCTGACAGGGGAGAGATCTGTCAGGAGATCGTCAGGTGTCGGTGGGGAATCACTGGCAGGGTCCCTGCGATTGACAGTCGAGGACGCAAATGGCGCCTTGGTTAGGGCGTACGTGCAGCTCGTGCATGCCCCATACCCGGAACTGCAAAGTCACACACATATATATAAATATATATATATATATATTTATATATATATACTTGATTTTGCACACCCGTGCCGCCCTGTAGCAGTATTTCTGCTATAGGGCGGCACAGAAGCCATTAAAGTGTTACTAAACCCAGGACCTTGCATTCACTATATCCGGTCTTCCACAGTACCGGAAATTCAATTATTTTAGTAAATATAAACTGTTAAATACCGTTTCTCATCAGCAGTTAGAGCAGTCTTGTGACTTCAATGTTCAGCAGAGCACTGGTTAAAGCTTGTAAAAGGAGTTTTCATTCTCCTCTTGGAGGATGTAGGACCCCTGACCTCTGTCTGGACAGTGCTGATTGGCCCTGTGCTGATCACATGCACTCTCCCAAAGAAAAAAAAAAAACCTCTCTAGAAATACACACCAAACTGAGCATGTGCAAAGTGACTCCACATGATATGTCTTATCAGGAGAAAAGAGGGGGGGGGGTGCTGGAAGAAAGGGTGGACCAGAGAAGTCAGGATCAAGCAGCGTTTTTACACAATGTGGAGGATTAACCCCTTAGGTTTCACAGTGAGTATAACAAGCATGCTTTACTGCATATACAGACTGATTTTACTGTTATGGCTTTAGTAACACTTTAAATGATTCTGATCAATCAAATTTTCATACTACACAAAGATAACCCAAGTAAATGCAAAATGCAGTTTTAAAATTATGATTTAATTTTTTATGGGAAAAAAGCTGTCCACATGTGCCTGGCCCTATGTGAAAAATAATTGCCTCCCACTTCTGCTAAATCATCAATGAACTGTGATTAACCAAATTTTTTGGAAAGCTGAGTTAAATTTCACTTGCCACACCCAGGCCTGGATATTACCAGACCTGTTGAATCAAGGAATAAATTAAAAAAGTCCCACTGTTGTTTCACATCAATATACATGTAGGAGAAGACAGCGCAATTGCCTTTAAACAAATATATTCAAATTATTATTGCAGGTAAACCTACAATAATTAGCAAAGTGTCAGGGACTACATACAGGGCCTTCATCCAGTTGGGCAGTTGATAGGTGTCTGCACCATGGGAGGCCCTTGAGGAGCTGCCAGGGATCAAGTAATTGGTCTTCAGTGCAGGGGCGGACTGACAACTCATGGGGCCCCCGGGCAATAGGGGATCATGGGGCCCCTGTGTCCTTGCCCAAACTCAAAAAAGCCTATGAAAAAGGTACCAGGGGCATCTCATGGGGCCCCCTACTGACCCCAGGCCCTCGGGCAGTGCTGAGTTTCCAAAAGGTCAGTCCGCCCCTGCTTCAGTGACACATTCTTCTGCCAGTTCTCCCTCTGCCTCATTGATATTGGATTCCTCTGATGTGCTGCTTGGTTTTTACCCGAAGTTTTGTATCTCTTCAGCTTCCACCGGCATTCCTGATCTTCCTCTTTTGACCAAGCACATGTTCACACTTTTTATGCTTTCAGGCCATCTGCCAACCTGGAAGGCATAGCTGAGGACAACCATGCAAGTCAGTGGGCATCCAGATTGCTCCAGCTTCCTTTTTAATCACAGTTCTTTACACTCCTAACCAGGGGTGGACTGACCATTCAGGGACTCGGGCACTGCCAGAGGGCCCAGGGTCAGTAGGGGGCCCCATGAGATGCCCCTGGTACCTTTCATAGGCTTTTTTGGGTGTGGTTTGAGTGTGGGCGAGGACACAGGGGCCCCATGATCCCCTATTGCCCAGGGGCCCCATGAGTTGTTAGTCCGCCCCTGCTCCTAACTTACTGTTGTAGAGTGTGTTGTTGCTTGTGGATATGACTGTTTGTTGTCCTTGCATTGACTTTGCTGCCCTTCATCACATAATTTCCTGGGTTCACTGGAGTACAAGTTCAAGCAAATTGTTCTCTGAAGATAGCTGCTAAAGGTAAAAAGCTCAATTTCAGCCATCATTTTATTGTATTTTGACAGACTTTGGAAAATTTATGTTTTTCTTTTAGTGTGGATGAGGGAATCAACTAATGAGAGAATGAGAGAAGATCGAGCCGTGTATGGCTACCCTTACTTGTCTATCTTCAGCGTGTTCACTTAATGATTCAGCTTAATTTCCTCAGGCCCTTTAGTAGAAAGTGTATCCTGGAAGTAGTAAAACTGGATATGAAAGTGTTAGAAGTGAACCACTATGAAAGGATACTTTGTTGAGTCTTTATCATAAATAGATAAATGAAAGGATACTTTGTTGAGTCTTTATCATAAATAGGGCCCTACAACTTGTTTAAAATCAAATAAGCAGAGCACTGATTTTATGCAATAAAAGTAAAATATGTACTGAGGCCTCCCAAAGTGACAAGAAAGTGTTTTTCTTTGTCATAAATGGGTATATGGGTAAGGTTGGGTCCTTTCCACCTAGAGGCTGTTTCCACTGGAGGCTTCCTGGACAATCTTTAGGGCCAATTCACACCAGGGCAGCTATTTCAGAGCAGTCTTCCTGTAAAAAAAGGTAAAATGCCTCGTCTCCTACCAAGCCACTGAGTTGAGATGGTGTGCACTAAAAACAAATATGGCATGTAATATTTTTTTGTAACGCAGTGTGATGCAAACCACCGCTGCCAATAGAACACAATGAACTGTCACTTTCATCGCTTTAATTCTAACGTATGCCAGGCTGCATTCTGACGCAACCGCTGATGTGAATGGCCCTCAAGCTTTGTATTTTTGTTGTACAGTACTGTTTTTGGTTGCTTTACGGGCATGTATGGACTTTATTTTTTAGGGTTTCTTCCTTAGCCCAATATGACATTACTACATTGAATTATTTCCCATTCTACATTTTGTTAGAGTTATGGATGTACAAGTAGGTTGCCTGTAAAACGTGCTGTCAAAAGGCATGGCTACATGTATGCACCAGAACCTAGAACCAGAACCAGAACCAAGCTGTTGTCTATTTCTGGAGGAAGAGGACAAAAAGCATCAGGGGCGTCCCTAGGGTTGGTGTCACTCGGTGCGGTAACACTTGGTGTCACTCCTCCGACGATCCCTGCAGGATGGATCGGATCTATGGATTGAGCATAATGGATCGGAGTCCGGTCCATTATGCTCCCCAATCTGCAGATCTGATCCATCCTGCGGGGATCGTCGGCTTGCAACCTATACAGGGTTAACTGATCTCTCCACGAGTTCCATGAAAAGGTAAGTTTTAAAGCAAGCCGAGGATCCCTGCAAGATGGATCGGATCTGCTGATTGGGGAGCATAATGGATCGAACTCCGATCCATTATGCTCAACAGCCCTGTACCATGTGACAAGCTGTGACCAATCACAGCTCACACAGTATGTCTCAATGGCTGCAAGAATGCAGCCAGAGAGAAGGAGAAATTATTGCTTTTATGGCCTTTATGGGTGTAAAAGCAATGAGTGTGAAAAAAAAAAATCTTCATCACCCCCCCCCCCCAAGTAGTAGTGTCACTATGATGACACTGTACTGCTAGGATGACAGTATGTTAAAAAAAAAAACATAAGTAATTAAGTAATAATATAAAAAAAATAAAATAAAAATGTAAAAAAAAAATTTTTAAATTATAATTTTTGGTTATAAACTAATTTGGGTACAGTGTTGCATGACAGCGCAATTGTCATTCAAAGTGTGATAGCGCTGAAAGCTGAAAATTGGCCTGGACAGGAAGGGGTTGAAAGTGTCCGGACAGGAAGGGGCTGAAAGTGTCTGGACTGGAAGTGGTTAAAGGCCAAAGAAAACGCAGACACCCCTAGGAGCAGTGCTAAAAATCTCCAGTGTGCATGAGGACTTAAAAAGCAATATGGGCCCATATCTGCTATTCTATGTGATAGCTGATCTGCTGTTATTTACATCTATGCATAATATAGGCTTACCTTGCTACTCACAACATAGCAGTAAGTCAAAACCACAATATAGAATGTGGCAGGGGGTGCAGGGTGCTGGGGAGGGGGGTTGGAGGAAGCAAGTTTACAGCAGCTGTGATGGGGGGGGGGGGCTTTGGAGGGGCAATGACATAGAATTCAAAGCAGCAACAGGGATAAGAGAAGGCGTGATATGGTAATGGGGGTTAGGGGCAGACTGTGTAAGAAAAGGGGGTTTAATGGTAAGTCAAGGTGTGTTCACAGAAGGAGGTATAGTGTGATAGTATGGTTCAGGGGTGAGAAGAAAGGGTGGTGACGAGAATGTTCAGAAAGGTTCACTTAATTGCTTTCAGTAGACACAATGGGATTATTTATTAAAACTGAAGAGTGCAAAATCTGGTACAACTCCACATAGAAACCAATCAGCTTCCAGGTTTTTTTCCAAAGCTTAATTAAACAAACTGAAGTTAGAAATTAGAAGCTGATTGGCTGTTTCTCTTAGACAATTGTTATCAAAGTCTACATTGGAATATTTCCCCTCTATTCCTGTTCTAGTTAAAACTCCAAATATTGGATTTTCCTTTGTTCTCAGTTCTGGTGATAATGGTTTCAGGACAAATAGAGAGGATGATAGCAATACTGACCTGACAGGGATTTTAACCCTTCACTAATCAAAAACTAATAAAAAGGTTTGGACTCTAGATGCACTTTAACCCCAATGTTGATGAGTATGCTAACTGTATAAATTGACTGTAACCTGAATTGACTGTAACCTGTGTGATCAGCGTTGGTAATGATAGTTTAGCAATAGAATAAATAAAAACATATCCCATAAGGAAAAGAGCACTGAGCAAAGCGCAGAAACGCGTAGAAATCTGAAATCTCATGTGTGACTGCATTTTGCACACTGGCATTGCTGCTTACACTCAATAATTAGGCTGATAGTATAACCATGTAGCACACACATGACGCATATGACACATGCAAACTGAAAAAAAAATCCAGTTTTGGGGATTGAAAAGAAAAAGTGTTCACTTACAGGTTCAACATCACATGATTTGCTGGTGCATTGCCTGGTAGTGCACATTGTACAGCAATGACCTGTCCAAAATCCAAATATAAAATCTGTTTTAACAGAAATGCCAAGTGACAACTGTGGCATTACACCAGCATCTGAACTCAGACAAATGGAGAGAAACACAAACCCCCAGGTATAGGAGGCACATATCAGTTTGACGTCCTGGTAAGATGTAAATGGCAGCAGTATATGATTGTTTTCAGCAAGAGGTCATGGACTAAATCCCACCAGGGAGCTAGATACATGGTGTTTGCATGTTCTGATTGTGTGTGATCTCAAGGTTCTCCTCTTTCTATCAGTGTTACTAATCTATACTGGTAAATGAACTGTCTTCTGTAGATACATGGGATTGGAAGGACCATTGGGACAGGGATTGTTAAAGTGAATGTAAAAATGTATACTGCAGAGTGCTGCATAATATAATAGCTCTATAGTAATATGGAATATAAATAAGATACTGTGGATGAACTACAGGCACACTTTGAAGAAGGACATAGGAGAGCTGCAAGGTAAAACATTCATGATAATCTAGAGACAGGATTTATACAACAGTTTAAAATATATCCATGAAGACAATGACTCCATTATCATAAAATGCAACAATACAAACGAAACAAAATGAGCACTAAGAATGACTTAATATTGGTAGGACAATAAAATAATCTCCAATCATAGCTGTTCCAGTCTCCCTGCCTATAGGCAAGTTAAAGCATGTTCTAGTTAGGTGCTGCTCTGAGGGAGGGGTAGAGGTTAATACCATTCCCAGGTTTTTTCATTTTTGGCGGGTTATCTCTAAGTCCAACACACTGAGCCTGTGATATAAGAGCCCAGAGCCCCAGACAAGAGAAAACCACATCCAGGACAAAAATGTATAAAAAAGCCACCTGCTGCTGCCATAATGTAGAAGGTCCTCTGTACCTGGAGTTCACCCCTGAAGCCTGTGATATAAGAGCCCAGAGCCCCAGACAAGAGAAGATCAGGAAACCACATCCAGGACAAAAATGTATAAAAAAGCCACCTACTGCTGCCATAATGTAGAAGGTCCTCTATACCTGGAGGTCACCCCTGAAGACACCAGGTGCTGGAGAATGCCACTGATGGACCTTTTAGCACATGGACTCTACCTCTCTACCTCTGAGTAGGGTTAGGGACTTAGGGAAAGACTGTATCCTACATGTTGGAATCTGTCCTGTCTACTCTTTATTCAATAAAGCATTGAGCACTTTGCCTTTAGCCTGGTCTGAAGTTACTCCAAGGGGTGTAATGCAAGTAACCGGCACAAATTTGCACTTAGTCTACAGCTTGGGTCACTAGCACATGGGGTATGAAGAGTCTAGTGCAAGTCATTCATTGTGTTGCCACAAGCAACTTAAGCTGGCCATACACATGTCGATTTTCGGACTAGAATATTAGTACAAAAAAGTCTAAGAAGACTAAGAAGAAGTTTGAAGATTTGGTGAATGGACGAATGTCATTCGAAAATTGTCTTTTGCTTTTAACATTCGAGTTTAAAATGAATGTAATTTCTGAACAATAGCCACATATACTGTCCGAAAATTTGTTTGATCGAGAAAAGTTTTCTTTCCTTCGAATTCCCCCTTCGAATTTTCCCATAACTGCAGTCGAAAACAAACATCGATCTGACCCCCACTAACGATTAGAAAATCAAACGAATATTCTTGAAACGAAAATTTTCGAATGAAAATCTATACGTGTATGGTCAGCTTAAGGTTCCTCGCTGCTGGAATTGCCTCCAGCAGCGAGGAAGATGTTGTTGGCACTCTCTACACTGCATTCTGTCTCCCATAGCAACCAGGGCGGAATTCCAAGGTAAAGTCAAGTGCATGTTGGAGCCAGTGTTATGTGCAAGGCGGGATTCCATGCTGTTACCGGGAAAGGTAGTGGGAAATGCTGGACAGGTGGCTGTGGTCAGTGTTTGGATTGGCCTGCCTTGTTGCGAGCTACAGTGGGAAGATGTACATTTACAAGGGGATCTGAAAGTAAATGGAGAAGAGTTGTGCAAGTGTACACGGTGTAGTGATCATCTCTAAAGTCAGAGGCCCACCTTAAGGTCAAGCATTCCCCCACGGTGGCCTCAACCTTGTCCCAGGACATTGATGAAATGGCACTAATGCAAAGATACTCCATGTGTAGGAGAGTGACCCTGTCTCAGGTGCCTAGTATAGCCCAGAATAATCCACCCTGGGGTTGTCATCTTTCGTGATCCAGACTTGAAGGTCCACCACCATCTGCTCCTACCGCCTACATGTATTTTCAGTTAATATTTGTGTAACACCCTTCTAGAATAGGTGGTCTCTAGTCTCTGCATAAAAGGGGGGTGCCTACCTGAAGAGAAAAGACAGAATAGAAAGAGTCCTCCAAATGATTGTGCACTAAATTCTGGAGTATCCAAAAGCTTTCCCTGCACCCCAGCCAAATTTAACCAGCAATAAAATTAAGAACAGACATCCACTGCCTTGTTATTGTGAGAGACTGTGTTGTATGCTTGTCTGCCTGGGGACCCAATGTCCTGTGCCTGGCTGCATGGGGAGCCAGAAGGGAATAGATCCTTGCACAAAATAGCAGGACCAGTCGGAGGGTTTACGCTACATTTGTCTTCCACTTTCTTGTACAACAGTGAGTGGTACTAGGCATTCTTTGTCCAATGTTATACAGATCTAAAGAGGTCATACAGGGAGGAAACTCAGTAATCATTTTTGAACAAACATGATCTTAAAAAACCTTTTCCATTTATATGCTCAACTCAGAGATTCACTCTGTTCATTTAATTAAGTACAATTTTCCAGCATTTCATATCTCATTAGACAATGATGACTATGTCCAAAACATATTTTCTGCAACAATTTCAAAGTCATATGTGCTGGGGTTGCAATGTTTCTAAATGAAAGAGAGAATATATATATATATATATATATATATATATATATATATATATATACACACACAGTTGATAGTACTGTGCCCTGCCAAGGTGTAAGAAGGGTCCTGTATCACCCAGGACATTGAAGGGATCTAGCAGGGTTTGTGTCTCTATCAAGGATCCGGGTATGACCAGAGATGTGTGGACCGACACAGGGAAACGCAGACTTCAGGTATAGTATAAAACAATCCAATTTATTAAAGGCTAAACAATACATAAACGCAGTGCAAGGCTAAAAATAAACACAGTGCAAACAAACCAAATCTCCAACAGATAACAATATGTACAACACCAAACGTAGTTAGGTTGGCCGGGTCGGTAGCAAATGGGCAGACAAGGTACAAGGAGCAGGCGGAAGAGTGGTCAGGAATAGCTGAGGTCGGTACAGGCAGAGTTCGTGCAGAGTCAGGATCAAAGCAAAGTCAGGATCAGGCAGGAAGCAGACAGGATGCAGGTACAGGGGCTCATGGGAACAATACACCAAGACACTGACTGCAGGCCTGGCCATTCCTTAAATACACCTCCTGCAATCAGGCTCAGGTGATGGCTTGATTGCAGGAGTGAGCTTCTGGCTGCTGAGAGCACCCGCTGGCCAGCCCTGGTACTGCAGCCCACATGGCAGGTGAGTCCCACCACCAGTGGTGAATCTATTCCTGACAGTCTCATTCAGAGGGAACTGTTTTTTCAGTTTCCTCAGTGGTTGGTAAAACCTGAATGGGGACCTGGAGTCTGGAGGCTTCATAGAGACCTGGTGTCACGCCTACCCCTAGTGTTGGTAGTCAGACACTATAGCTGGCTCTGTGTTCTTCACCTATAACAGCTCTGTTCCTTATTAGGAAAGTAGGCCTACCAGTACTCCCCCATGTCTTATACACAATGATATAGTGTTTTGCTACAAGCTGGGGCAGGCACAAGATAAGCAGAGCAAACAGGTACTTGCGGTTGGCAGGTAGAGTGGTCCAATGGCAGTCTGCGTGCAGGGCAGTCAACGTTCAGATAGTAGTCAGGGTCAAATCCATAGTCAAAAGGCAGGCTGAGTTCAGAGAGTAGTCCAATCTGAGGGCAATAAAAAGAAAATCCAAACTATCTGGCTGGGCGGGGATCAGGCAAAGGTAAAGGTCAAGGCATGGGAACAAGGCAAGTAAACAAGTAAGTTGAAGCACGTGTTGTAAACACTATCACAAACATAACACCAAGGGCCTGGCAGGCTTAAAACAAGTTTGGACTCCAACTAGAGGTTGTGTCTACATCAATCGCCTTGCAGGTGGAAAGTCAAACAGGGAGAGTGCAGCTCAGCCAAAACTGGAATCCTGAAATGAGACCAGCAGCTGACATGAAACAGGAGCATTACACACTCCTGACACTTGTGAAGTCTCCAATCCTGGGACCAGGTTTGCATACAATGGCTAATGTTTAGGGCTCCACCCGGATGGACAGAGGAGGTCTCTGCCCAGGAGTCAGGAGGGCTCCACCTAGGATTTGCTAGGTGTATGCACAAAACCTGCTGACCCGCCATCCCAGCGCATCAAACATAGTGCAATACAGAGGGACTACTTGTAAAGTTGGAGTGTAGGGAACAAGAGCCGCATAAGCTGATGCCTCCTCTGCAGTGCTGGCTCCTGTCCCATGCGGAGTGATACCAACTGCACGCCACCTCTTATCCTGGCTAGCAGTCTCCAGAGTAGTGCCAGCAGCAGGAAAGAAGAGATCTTCAGGTCAGTATGAAGCAATACACCAGGCATAATAGTATAGGACTGCTTTCACACTGATGTGCTATGGTTTACCTACACCATGGATGCAGTGCAGAGTACCTGCAGCTTTCCTGGGTTTGCTGTGCTTAGCCATAGACTTCTATTATATTCTGCGGGTTTAGTGCACTTTCTGAAAGTGCACCAAAGCTCCTGAATGCAGGAGTTTTGGTGCACTTTCAAAAAGTGCCCCACACCTGCAGGATGTAATAGAAGTCTATGGCAAACCGAAGCGGACCGAGGAAAGTCACAGATACACTGCGCTGCACCCACAATTCAGGTAAACTGCAGTTTGGGGGGTGGTAAACCCTCATAGTTAAACACATGTTTTTTACCAACCATGCCCCAAATTCACCCCCTTTAGCTGCTGCGGCCAAGGGTGCACACATGTCATAGTCGCAGAAGAAGTTATACACGCTGTCATGGTTGTTGGGTGCAGCACCTGCCAAACATGACCCATTTAAGTAAATGAGACCACTCAGCAAGTGCCCTGCAACCTTGTGCAGTACAGCAAATAAGGAGTTAAAGCAGGCAGCATTGTGTGGCTTTCTCACCACCTTCTTTAACCCCTTGGACCCCACAGAAGCATGCAGTTGCAGGGTGCTTGCAGAGTGGCCCAATTTACTTAAATGGGTCATTATTAGCAGGTGGCAGCACTCACCAAAAGCAACAGGGGGTTAAATCCTGCTGCACTATGTGTATACCTTTGGCTGCTGCATCAGTAGTTAAGGGGGTAGGGATTGGGGGCAATAAAACCGCAAATCAACTGCAGGGTTTCACCGCCCCCCAACTTTATGTGTGAACGAGCCCTAAGGCTGATGCTGCCAAATGCAACTAAGGGCTCATTTACAAATGCAGCAGGTACTGCTGCTACTCTAAAAAGTGATCCGAGTGTGTTTGACAGGTGGTGGGGAGACTATATGTTGCCTCTTTACCACCTTATTTAAACCCATGATTCCCGTGCAATGCACACGATTGCGACGCGGTAGTATGGCAATTAGAGGTTTATATCAGGTGTGACGAGGCGATACTGGGCAGATATCCACCACTTTAGCCTCCCTAGCGGTCTGATTATGTCCATATTTCTGTGCTCAAATCGGTACATTTTTTTGCATGGAAATATGTATTTTTTTTATTGTAGACCTGTAAATTTTAGGAATACTGTAACTCACTGAAATCTGTCCGAACAAGAGTCTTGTAAACATCCTGGGTATGTTAAAATTTGAAACACGAAATCATAAATTATAATTTAATAAATAATCATAAAAATAATAATATAATATAATAATAATAAATGTAATTCAATAATATAATCAAACCAAAAACACTGAAATTTGAAATAGAGCGCCACAAATCATTATCACTCAATTCTGCAAGTAGTTCTAATTTACTATCGCTGTTCTCTAGCTGGTCAAAACTGCTGTTGACCTAAAGGGACACTTTTTGGACGCCATGGACATTTCTCAGTTTCCAGGCAGAAAGAACAGTAAAAATGCAGGCAGGGCACAGGACAAAGCACTCGGGACAAAATGTATGTGAAATGGTTTGATACAGTAATGTTTTACTATGTGATTTTAGTGTATTTAGTGAATGTCACTTTTTGTCATTTTCAAATTTCCTGCCAGTTCCATCCCCCGTACATCCCGACGTCGCAGGGGACGGAACCCAGAAGACAGATGCCGGCATCCGCCGGAGCACATTGCCAGGGACACTGCAGGAGGGACATCACGGGAGCACAGGACAAGGTAAGAGAAGAACAGAACCCGGAGCAGCGCCGCATGGTAAGCCCGAGTGTAGCTCGGGGTTACCGCTTGTGGTACTGAAACTTTACCCCGAGCTACACTTGGGAATACCACCAGGGAGGTTAAGGTTGCCTTTCTTTGCCTTAAACCTATGCTCTTCCCAAGAAGGGCAAAGAAACAAAATCTCTTGATTGCCGTAAGCTGGCCATACATGGTTCAAAATTTGGTCAGTCCAACAGGGACCAGCTGAATTTCAATTATATGGGCAGGGTGGTTGTATAGAAGTCGATCTACCAGTGTGAATGATTCTGTGGATACAAAAACTGGAAGCTGATTGGTTTCTATGCAGAGCTGCACCAGATTTAGCACTCTCCAGCTTTAGTAAATCAACCCTATTACTCTTCTATATTCTAATGCTTGAAAATTCCTTGCTTTTTTTTTACCCAATAGCAGCTGTATAAGTATCTTAACTAGATATTAACACTAATATTTCATAGGAATACGGCATTTACCTAAATCAGTGAAATAAAGACATAAAGTCCCTGACCACAAAATTACCATGAGCCATAATATGAAATTGCATGGATAAATAAATTAGAATATAATTTTATATGAATCATTTAATATATACATCATTACACTGCAGTTAAAAGTCCATAAACTGCATTAGTGTCCATTGATTATACCAAGCGTAAAAATGTGCAAATCTCTGCTCTCAGTGGTATAAAGTGCTAGTGCTTCACAACCTCCACCTTCTCTTATTAAAAAGAAGGTCAAAAAGTGTTGAATAATGATTATAGCTAGACAGGGATGCAAAAGATTTCTTGGCTCCATAAATATTTCCTCCTGGTCCTGCGAGAAAAGCACTGAGAAATGAGGCTCATAGTGCAGCAATGTACTATCTTTATTAACACAAATCATACTTACAAGGCAAGTGCTCAGCCCGGTATTCAGGAATAATAATACAATGTGGATTGAGCGCCACACTACTGCAAGAAGCTGCAATCTCAGGTGTCAGTGCGTGCAGACCACTCACACGTATGTGGCGGAGTAACAGTACTTGGCCCCATCAAAAACGTTTCATCACACCGAATATCATTGGGAGCAGACATAACACTGTATCCTCATAGTAGCATATATCGAAAAATTAACCCAATCTGTACAACATTTTGCAGAGATGCAAAGAACTTTCACCTAATTGTATTCACATCCCTCTAGTGGCCATAAACTATATTGCACTTTATCCTTGTCACCCTTAGGCTCCATGTACACGGGACGTTTGGAAAACACTTCTGAACGATGGAAGCTGACTGATGGAAAACGTAGGTTAAAAAATGTCTGTTTAGCCGTGTTTGTATACCGCGTTTATGAGCATTTGCATTTAGAAGCAATTAGATAACCTCAGGAGACCTTCCAAAATGCCCAGAATGCACTGAAAAAAAGTAAAAAAATAACTATTTCAGACATTTTGAGAGAAATAGAGAGAGCAGAAGCAGAAAGAGAGCAGTATGTGTTGAGATGACCTGTCTTTTCTGGTTGTATTCACTATGGATCCCGTCATGAGCATAATGCGGCACGTTCTACCATTTTTTCCTTCACGCAAAACCTGGAACTGACTTCACTGGTGTACCGGGTCTATTTGAATACATGGAAAATGCTTTGCATGGATTTCTGATGATGAAAAAAGGCTCTGGACAGCATCTTGACATGGAACTGTTAAAAAGGCTTCTAAACGTAAACGCTTATAAACGCGGTTAGCTGCGTTTACACACATTTACAAGTGTTTATAAGCATTTGGCATTTGAAACAATAAAATCTACTCCTGAACGCAAGTTTTGTGCGTTAAAAAAAAACGACTGTAAACTCGACTGCCTGTAAATGACTGTAAATGATGATGTGTGCATGGACACATAGGAAAACATTAGGGAGTGTTCAGGGGATGCTAAAAAATGCAAAAAAGCTCCTGAACATCAGTTTATCAGCTGCAGTGTACATGAGCCCTTAAAGTGAGATTAAACTAAAAAATGTAAAAACCGCTGACAGGCAGCTTGTTATGAAAAAAGAGACCCTATTGGTCCCATCTGTCGAAAATGCCTCTTTCTGCTCATCACAACGTACACTGAACATTGCATGCACAGCTCAGCACACATTTACAGCATTGCTCTGTGCCGTGATGATGTGATTCCCCTGCTCATACGTGGGAGTGACATCATCGCAGCCCGGCCATGCAAACATCCAGAGTGAACCCAGAAAAAAGTCTGGGAGATGGGGGAAGCACCTGTGAGCAGTGGGACTGCTGACAGCGACTCGCTGCAGGGCATTGTTTCACAGGTGTGCCTGCCATACTGTACTAACATGCAGAGGACCACACTCCATAGAGGGGCCTTGTTAGAGCCAGTGTGCCTTCACATACAGGAGTACAGGGATAGCATACAGCAGTGAGATACTGGGCTTATACAACATAGAAACACGTGGTAATGGTATGTACAGGGGCGGACTGACAACTCATGGGGCCCCGGGGCAATAGGGGATCATGGGGCCCCTGTGTCCTTGCCCAAACTCAAAAAAGCCTATGAAAAAGGTACCAGGGGCATCTCATGGGGCCCCCTACTGACCCTGGGCCCTCGGGCAGTGCCCGAGTTTCCAAATGGTTAGTCCGCCCCTGGGTATGTACCAGGTACACAGGATGCAGTTGAAGTGGCTCATAATGTAAACTAGGTCTTAAAATATATTACCTGCTTGCGGACCACCAATGTACTGCGGATGGGTAGCCTGTACAGGCACAGTGACGCACCTGTGCTGGCCTGTTTCAGGTACAGGGTCCATGCGCCTCCACCTGCCAACTCCCACTGTGATTGTACACTGCGGGAGTTAGTCAGCAGGTCCCAGCCAATGATTTATGGCCGGGACCTGCTGATCGGCTGTGACCAATCACAACCTAGAATCCTATGTTGACAAACAACACAGGGCTCTGTACAGAGGGAATGATCGCTCTTTTTCTTTTCCCTTTTCAAAGATATCTAGTAAAAAGCAGCACATCATACATACATTACACATTGTTAGACACACATTTAACCCTTTGATTACATGAGATGTTAACCCCTTCCCAGCCAGTGCCAATAGTATAGTGACAGTGTATAGAATTATCACTGATCATTTTATTAATGTCACTGGTGATTTCAGTGGCAGTTAGTCAGTTCCCACGCAGTATCAGTGTCAGATTGCCTTTTGCACTGTCACAGTCCACTATAAGTCGCTAATCACTGCCATTAGTAGTATAAAATAAATAAATAATTAAAGAAATAAATAAAAATTCCAGTTTATACTGTATACCATAGTTTGTAGATGCTATAACGTTCATGCAAAGCAATCAATGTACACATTTGTTTTACCAAAGACGTATCAGAATACATTTTGGCATAAATTTAATTTAAAACTTTTTTTTATTGGATATGTTTTATAACAGAAAGTAAAAAAATGTTTTTTTCCAAATGTTTGGTCTTTTTTCATTTATATAATAAAAAGTACAAAATAAAAGTGGTGATCAAATACAGCCAAAAGAAGGCTCTATTTTTGTGAAAAAATTATATAAATTTCATTTGGGTACAGCGCTGCCTGACTGCAAAATTAGCAGGTAAAGTAGCGCAGTGTAGAATAGAAAAAAAATGGCCTGGTCATGAAAGCAGCAAAACCTTCTGGAGCTCACGTGGCTAAAAAAGGTTCCACATGCTTCAAGTGAACCTCCACTCCCTCCTTTTTCATAACATTGGCATGCTGCATCTACCGCAACATCTACATTCTTCCATAACAGGGAGGGAAGATTCACAATGGGTTTCAGACGCTTAGGATACTCCATGTCAAATTGGGAAGTGGGACATGGGACCCTGTTGTGAAGGCTCAAGTGAAGGCCTGAACCTTCTGCAAAATCCTATTACATCCATTTACATCCACCCTGCCCAGCTCCAGAAGCATCCTTCTCAATATAGGTTTCTTTTCTGAAAAGAAAAAAAAATGTTGGCAAATCACCACCATGCCCAGAATCCTGCATCTCTTGTGGCATGGTAGAACTGGCTTTACAGCTGTTCCCATTCCAGCTTGTGTAACCAGTCTCTTTTCATGAGTTTATGGCCTGTGTTACACTACAATGGCAATAACCTAATCTTCATTATTTTGCCATCCCTGCCTTTCACCAGTGTGTGGAGTGCAATGTGTCTGTATTGCTGGGCCATGTTAGGTTACACATGACCATGGACAGATGGTCTAGGACACATGGTCAGGGACACTATATTTCCTTCACAATACATTGGGTCAGTCTTATAGTGGTTGGAAAGGATGCAGGACGGGACACATTCCTGGAGCTGGTGGTGAAGCCATGTGCCTTGTCTAGTGATGACATCCTCCAACTTTTATGGCTGGGGGCCAGGCCAAGGGGTAGTTAACTCCACACTATCTTCAGCCAGGCAATGACACTAACCTGCTGGTTGTCATTTGCTTGTAAAAAACCATACATGTACATGATGGTGCAGTAGTTCATAACAGGAGTGGACTGACCATTCGAGCATTCGGGCACTGCCCGAGGGCCCGGGGTCAATAGGGGGCCCCATGAAATGCCCCTGGTACCTTTTATAGGCTTTTTTGGGTGTGCTCTGAGTGTGGGTGAGGACACAGGGGCCCCATGATCCCTTATTGCCCGGGGGCCCCATGAGTTGTCAGTCCACCCCTGGTTCATCATGATGTACCCTGGTTTCCAGGAGTTCCTTTATAAGGCCAAAAGGGTCTGTGGCCATTTTAGGTGGTCATACCCAGCCAGTATTCACCTTGCATATATGCAGCACCTACATCAGCTGCCTGCCAAATGCCTCACCTGTGACACACCACTTGCAACGACGAGGTGAAGGAGGGAGGCATGTAGGTGGGTGGTACTTCCTCCATGTTCCCTTCCTAGTTGGGCGCAAAGTGTGGGTCACATAGGAGGCCTACTCTAGGATATTTTTTTCTGGGCTACGCTAGGCACTTGAGACAGGGTCACTCTCCTACATGTGGGGTACCTTTGCATTAGTGCCATTTCATCAATGCCCTGGGACAAGGCTGAGGCCGCCGTGAGGGAATACTCAATTTTAAGGTGGGTCTCTGACTTTAGAGATGACTGATATACTGTGTACACTTGCACAACAACTGTCCTCCAGTTACTCTCAGATCCCCATGTAAATGTACATCTTCCCACTGTAGATCAGCTGACTGGGGATATCCCTGGTAGTCAGTGATACTCGTTACCATAAGAATCGTTAGCTCAGGTGGCCAAAAGTGATGAGCAAATCAGTTTGAAAAATGAAGGTGAATTGGAGGGAAGGCAAATGATTTTATTCTTCAGAAAATATGTGCAGAGTTGTGTGATTGTTCAAAAAATAGACAAGTGTACAGAGAAATATTCAGGAATAAAACATTTTTTTGATCGCTGACGATCACTGATGGCCAATATCTCATGGATCAGGTGATGGTCAAAACAGATGTTTATGGGCAACTGACAGATGGTCAGCTTTGTGATTGAGAATGTCCACACTAGTGTGTTGCAGCAATGCATAGCGCCCCTTCATACGTACGCATCCCGCTGTGTTCGTATTTTCACGTTAAGGTGCCTTGTGACACAGATGGATTGAATCTGGGCCGGTTCAGCAGGGGTTGCCCCAGATTTGATCCATCTCTGGGCAGGCTGGTAATACTGAGGTTGGTCCATCGATCGACTTCAGCACAACCAACCAGTTGGATTTTTTCCATATATGATTACTGCTAGACATGTGCGGATGAAAAAATGTGTTTTGTTTTCATTTCATTTTGATTCGTTATTTAAATAATTTTGTTTAGTTAAAAGTGAAGTGTGGACCTTTCTGCCCCATTTATACTTACCTAGGTGGATACTGCATCTGTCCCCCACCGGCTCTAAGTCTAGGTTCACACCTATGTGTTTTCCGCTGTGTTTTGCAGAAACATGTTCCAAACAAATGGAACTGAGGAGGTAATTGAGAGGTCTGGGAGGTTACAGAAGAAGAAACAAGGAGATAGTAAGACACAACTTCATGAAAAATTAATTACAGGGCCATTAATGTGGTATTAAAGTATTACTAAACTCACATCAACACAATAAGTCTGTACATGCAGTATAGCATGCTTGTTATACTCACTGTAGAACCTAAGGGGTTAATCCTCTGCATTGTGTAAAAAGGATGTTAGATCCTGACTTCTCTGATCCTCCTCTTCTTTTACTGTCCCCAATCCATCTGCTGATACTACAGAACACTATGAGTCACTCTGCACATGCTCGTTTTAGTGTGTATTGCTAGAAAGTTGTTTTTTTCTTTGGGAGAGTGCATGTGATCAGCACAGGGCCAATCAGCACTGTCCAGACCGAGGGTTAGGGGTCATGCAGCCTCATAGGACAGTCAAAGGCGAATGAAAACTCCTCCTGCAAACTTTAACCAATGCTCTGCTGGACACTGATAGAAGTCACAAGACTGCTCTAACTGCTGATGAGAAAAGGTATTTAGCAGTTTATATTTACTAAAAAAAACTGCATTTCCATGTTCTGTGTATTGTGGGAGACCAGATATACTGAATGCAAGGTGATGGGTTTAGTAACACTTTAAACTTAAAACCAAACATGTAATATATTGCAGCTTACCAATCATTAGATGTGGTGGCTGCATTAGTTTTCTTCCCCTCTGTTTTCACCTGGTGATGTGGCCAGTAACACACCTCTTCTATTAGAGTGCCCCCGCTCTGGATGAAGGGCAAATTTGGACAGCAGCATTACCATTCTGGGGAGGGGGGGGGGTTGTTAGATGTACAAGCACATTTAACTACAGTGGGGCAAAAAAGTATTTAGTCAGCCACCAATTGTGCAAGTGCTCCCACTTAAAAAGATGAGAGAGGCCTGTAATTGGCATCATAGGTAGACCTCAACTATGAGAGACAAAATGAGAAAAAAAATCCAGACAATCACATTGGCTGATTTGCAAAGAATTTATTTGCAAATTATGGTGAAAAATAAGTATTTGGTCACCTACAAACAAGCAAGATTTCTGGCTCTCACAGACCTGTACCTTCTTCTTTAAGAGGCTCCTCTGTCCTGCACTCATTACCTGTATCAATGGCACCTGTTTGAACTTGTTATCAGTATAAAAGACACCTGTTCACAACCTCAAACAGTCACACTCCAAACTCCACTATGGTGAAGACCAAAGAGCTGTCAAAGGACACCAGAAACAAAATTGTAGACCTGCACCAGGCTGGGAAGACTGAATCTGCAATAGGAGAAAAGCAGCTTGGTGTGAACAAATCAACTGTGGGAGCAATAATTAGAAAATGGAAGACATACAAGACCACTGATAATCTCCCTCGATCTTGGGCTCCACGCAAGATCTCACCCCGTGGGGTCAAAATGATCACAAGAATGGTGAGCAAAAATCCCAGGACCACACGGGGGGACCTATGAATGACCTGCAGAGAGCTGGGACCAACGTAACAAAGGCTATCATCAGTAACACACTACGCTGCCAGGGACTCAGATCCTGCAGTACCAGATGTGTCCCCCTGCTTAAGCCAGTACATGTCCGGGCCCGTCTGAAGCTTGCTAGAGAGCATTTGGATGATCCAGAAGAGGATTGGGAGGATGTCATATGGTCAGATGAAACCAAAATAGAACTGTTTGGTAGAAACACAACTCACAGAGGAGGAGAGAGAATGCCGAGTTGCATCCAAAGAACACCATACCTACTGTGAAGCATGGGGGTGGCAACATCATGCTTTGGGGCTGTTTCTCCTCAAAGGGACCAGGACGACCGATCCATGTACAGGACAGAATGAATGGGGCCATGTATCAGGAGATTTTGAGTGCAAACCTCCTTCCATCAGCAAGGGCATTGAAGATGAAACGTGGCTGGGTCTTCCAACATGACAATGATCCCAAACATACCACCCGGGCAACGAAGGAGTGGCTTTGTAAGAAGCATTTCAAGGTCCTAGAGTGGCCTAGCTAGTCTCCAGATCTCAACCCCATAGAAAACCTTTGGAGGGAGTTGAAGATCCGTGTTGCCCAACTACAGTCCCAAAACATCACTGCTCTAGAGGAGATCTGCATGGAGGAATGGGCCAACATACCAGCAACAGTGTGTGCCAACCTTGTGAAGACTTACAGGAAACGTTTGACCTCTGTCATTGCCAACAAAGGATATATAACAAAGTATTGAGATGAACTTTTGATATTGACCAAATACTTATTTTCCACCACAATTTGTAAATAAATTCTTTCCAAATCAGCCAATGTGATTGTCTGGATTTTGTTTCTCAATTTGTCTCTCATAGTTGAGGTCTACCTATGATGCCAATTACAGGCCTCTCTCATCTTTTTAAGTGGGAGAACTTGCACAATTGGTGGCTGACTAAATACTTTTTTGCCCCACTGTACACTAACAAATTGAAGTCATACTCCAGCTAATACTTTCTACTCAACAACAGTGTTTTCCTTTTGGGATAAAGGTATCAATAACAGCTGATAATTGGAATCATCCTTGTCAGCAGTAAATGGTTTGTCTCAACACTCGAACCGCATGAAAGACTTAATGGCCAGATCAGATGAAAATAGAAGAAAAAAAAAAGAAAACTAATACAGCCATCACATCTAACAATTAAGCTGTAATATAATAAATGTTTGCTTTTGGGTTTAATACTGCTGTAAGCAGTGGATGTAGATAGATTATTTTTGGAGACTAAGGATATTGTTTAGTGTCACTATACTGGAGCCGAAGAACCAAAAATAATATGTTGTCCAAGATAAGTTTGTTTCAGGCCCAATGCTTTGCAAAGTATTTTATTGCTTTCAATCTATCCAAGTGAATATTGCTAGAATTGGGTAACACATATTCTTGCACATCTATTTACTTATTTTTTCTTTTCCAGAAATACCCCCTTGTTTTTCTAACACATGTTGTAGTATAGGTAAGTTCCATGTACGTACAAATGTTCTAACCTGTTTTCTGTTAGCAGAGTATTACTTGTAGTAATTCTTAGTAGTGACCAGCTGGTGTCAGCAGCTCATTATAAAATCATTCTTGTTCCTTATTCCCGTATATTGTCTGTTAGTATAGTATGTAATGAGGGACCAAAAAAGCCTCTTCCTTTAAGGCAAAGTACATAATTGATGGAGATTTACTAAAACTGGAGCGCTCAGAATCTGGTGGAGCTGTGCATGGTAGCCAATCAGCTTCTAACTTCAGCTTGTTCATTTAAACTTTGGCAATAAAACCTGGAAGCTGATTGGTTTCTGTGCAGAACTGCACTAGAATTTGCACGCTCCAATTTTAGTAAATAACCCCAAATGCCTTCTAAAATTAGGATTTTGTGGACAGTGGAAGGAGACTAGCAATCTTCAACAATATGAGGATTTGTCAGAGCTTTGCCTTCATCAGAATGATCAAAATGGCTTTACTTTTAGGATACCCCCCCTTCCCTATTCAACGTTGTGACCCTGGACGCGTCATCCATTCACAGTTCTGCGAATGTGAAAACTACAAGTACTAACAGCCTTTTCAGATGTCGGCTTGTAGTTCTCAATGAACTATCACAGTGCTGTTGAGCACTCTACTAGTTTATAGATTTTTCCTGTCAGTGTGAAATTGTCTGCTCGTAGGATGTATGGACAGACAGCTTACACTGACAGTCTGCAGGAGACCTGCATGACACCAGAGATCTGCTGATTGTGCAATAGGAAGAAGGGTCAGCTGCACACCGGAGGATAGATGAATATAGTGTGTATTTATTGATCCATAGGACACACAAAACACCAGGACATGAATACAGGACTTGATAATGCGTATCACATGATCTTGTGCTTAATCATAACTAGTGATTATGATTATGATTAAGCACGAGATCATGTGAAACACGTTAACAAGTCCTGTTTTTATATCCTGGTGTTTTGTGTGTCCTATGGATCAATAAATACACACTATATTCATCTATTCTCCGGTGTGCGGCTGACCCTTCTTCCTATTGCATCGTGTGTGGTGGCGAGCCAGAGCCTGCACCTGTTGTGGATTGATCTGGATTGTACGCCTGACCGGTATACCTTTTGTTCTTTGGATTCAGCCCTGCTGATTGTGGGTGCAATGCTTTCCACACTCCTACAAATAAAAAATAGTAAATGCACATTTTTTTTACCAGCTAAATATTTATTTATTTACTTAATTTAAAGTGAACTTATCCCTGAAAGTTACTTTTATGTAAAGGAATTACACTGTTCAAAAAAATGAAAGGAACACCTTGAAAACACATCAGATCTCAATGGGGAAAAATCTCATGCTGGATATCTATACTGAAATGGAAGGGGTAATGTGTTAGGAACGTAAGAATGCCCCATCGTTTGATAGAAATTAAAATGATCATCCTACAGAGGAATTCAAAGACACCCCAAAAATCAAAGTGAAAAAATTATGCAGCAGGCTAGTCCATTTTGCTGAAATTTTATTGCAGCAACTCAAAATTTTACTCAGTAGTTTGTGTGGCCCCCACGTACTTGTATGTATACCTGACAACGTCAGAGCATGCTCCTAATGAGACGATCAATGGTGTCCTGAGGTATTTCCTCCCAGATCTGGACCAGGGCATCACCGAGCTCCTGGACAGTCTGAGGTGCAACTTGGCAGCGTCGGATGGATCAAAACATGATATCCCAGAGGTGTTGTATTGGAAGCGAGCATGGGGGCCATTCAATGGTATCAGTTCCTCATCCTCCAGGAACTGCCTGCATACTCTTGTAATATGAGGCCAGGCATTGTCATGCACCAGGAGGAACCCAGGACCCATTGCACCAGCGTAAGGTCTGACAATGAGTCCAAGGATTTCATCCCGATAGCTAATGTCAGTCAGGGTGCCATTATATAGCCTGTAGAGGTCTGTGCATCCCTCCATGGATATGCCTCCCCAGACCATCACTGACCCACCACCAAAATGATCATGCTGAATGGTGTTACAGGAAGCATAACGTTCTCCATGGCTTCTCCAGACCCTTTCATGTCTGTCACATGTGCTCAGGGTGAACCTGCTCTCATCTGAAAAAAGCACAGGGTGCCAGTGGTGGACCTGCCAATTCTGGTGTTCAATGGCAAATACCAATCGAGTTCTATGGTGCCAGGCAGTGAGCACAGGGCTCACTAGAAGATGTCAGGTCCTCATGCCACCCTCTTGAAGTCTGTTTCTGATTGTTTCCTCAGAGACATTCACACCAGTGGCCTGCTGGAGGTCATTTTGTAGGGCTCTGGCAGTGCTCATCCTTTTCCTCCTTGCACAAAGGAGCAGATACCGGTCCTGCCGATTGGGTTAAGGACCTTCTACGGCCCTGTCCAGCTCTCCCAGAGTACCTGCCTGTCTCCCGGAATCTCCTCTATGCTCTTGAGACTGTGCTGGGAGACACTGCAAACCTTCTGGCAATGGAATGTATTGATGTGCCATCCTGGAGGAGTTGGACTGCCTGTGCAATATCTGTAGGGTCTGGGTATCGTCTCATGCTACCTGTAGTGATACTGACCCTAGCAAAATGTAAAACTAGTAAAAAAAAAGTCAGAAAACGTGAGTAGGGAAAAAAATGTCAGTGGCCTCCACCTGTAAAACCATTCCTGTTTTGGGGGTCGTCTCATTGTTGTCCATCCAGTATACCTGTTGTTAATTTCATTAACACCAAAGCAGCTGAAACTGATTAACAACCCCCTCTGCTTCTTACCTGACCAGATCAATATCACAGGAGTTTAATTGACTTGATGCTAGACTCTGATTAAAAAGTGTTCCTTTAATTTTTTTGACCAGTGTACATCCTCCTATCCTTTACAGCAAAGGAAGCTGCCATGTTAGCCCTGTTTGTTCTGCTGTTGCCCTGGTGTTGCACATGTGATCAGTTATGACACCCGTCATTTGATGGCTTGACAGTTTGGCTGAGAGCACAAGCAATTGTGACAGTTATTACTCATGGCATGCCTACTCAATTAATGGATTGAGTTCAGCTTTAAGGGCTCATTTACCCTTGCTTTGACTTTGGCACACATAAAAGTGCCTACTGCTTCAACATGCTTTTTTATGTGTTTTTATGCTTTTGTGATGCTTCTGTGATCCTTTTTTGAAGCTTTAATGAAGCTTGGCAAATGCCCTGTGTGTGTGCTAATTTTCTATTTGTTTTAAAGGGGCTCTTTAGAACCCCGGCTCAGTACTACCCCCACTCAACCGATCCCCAGCTCATTTTTATCCGTGTTCAGCAAATACCCAGCATACCGGTACCCTCATTCAGCAGATCCCTTGCTCATTAGTACCCCCAGCTCTGCTGATGCCCCATTCAGTAGTTCCCTCAGCTTTGCTGATCCCCCACTTAGTATTAACCCCCCAGCTCTGCTGATCCCCTGCTCAGTAGTAACCCCCAGCTCTGCCAATCCCCTGGTTTGCTGATCCTGCTTTCTCTATGGTCCTTGCTCACTTCCCTGTATATTGCTCCCAAGCTGTGCACCATGTGTAGCATTTGCTAGATTTTCCTGCTCCAGGTCCCCCAGCTCTGCTGATCCTCGGCTGCTCAGTCCTCTTGCTCCAGTCTCCGCTCACCTTTCTCTATAGCGTTCCCATGTTGCAAACCACATTTGCCACCTACCAGTCTGCTCCAGTCCAGACCCCGCTACATGCGTGCTAGCACACCCCTTAGGGTGTGCATCGACACAATCCCATGACCTGTGAACAGTTGAGGTATCATGATCAATTACAGTGATCACATGATTACAATGTAAACAAAACAGTCATGACTGCTTGCTTACTGTTGTGAAGCTGTGATTGGCCCACAGCTATCACATGGTACCTGACACCCTGTACCATGTGATTAGCTGTAGCCAATCACAGCATGTCAACTACATTTATAAAAGACACAGAGCACAGACTCTACTGGCACTACGATCAACTACACGTCAAGTTGAAAAAACTGTTGGGACAGTTCCTCCTGTAGCTGGTATAAGACATGATTGCCCCTGTTAAATGGAGAATTAGGTGTCCCAGCCAGGATAGGAGGAGCAGCAAACCAGCTGCTCTTACCAACATGCCTCTGTGAATGTGCACATTGCCTACGGAGCAGCATCAATCCAATCTTTGTCATTTTGAATCTTCTTCTATGTGCATTGTGAGCCATCATGAGAGTCTCTATAAACAGAATCATTTATGTGATGATTACCACATTTCCATATGTGTTAATGCTTGAAAATAATTAGAGTGATCATGCTGTGGTCCATAAACTCAAATTACGGTAATTAGTCACTCATTTATACATCCATTTTAGCATGAAATATTTTTTCATTTCCGTATGCAAATTTAGCATTGAAAGTAAATGGTACAATTGGGCTTTTATTAGAATGGCTCCCCTTTCCCCCTTGCAGTGTCATTGCTGTGTTTTTACTGTTTAATCTAAATAGTTAAAATGGCTCTAAACTCTGGTTTTAAAAAAATGTATTCAAGTATGTATTCTTAACTTAAAAAAACACCTTCTATTGCTCTCAACCTCCGCTGTGATCTGACTTTCTGTTAGAGGGTGACTATGTTCATTCTCCATGGTCCCACTGTATGTAGTAATGTAGCCACACTCTTTTGCTCACTCCCAAGATAGGGTATGAGCCAGGGGCGGACTGACCATTCGAGCACTCGGACACTGCCAGAGGGCCCAGGGTCAGTAGGGGGCCCCATGAAATGCTCTTGGTACCTTTTTATAGGCTTTTTTGGAGGGCTGTAAAAGCAATCATTTCTCCTTCTCTCTGACAACATTCTTGCAGCCATTGAGAAATACTGTGAGAGCTGTGATTGGTCACAGCTTGTCACATGGTACAAGTCTGTTGTGAATAGTTTTGTACCATGTGATCTCTGTGATCATTCACAGATTTCACAGGTAGTAAGCAATGATGTCAGAAGTGTCATCTTGCTTACACCTATTCATGTGATCACTGATTGGCCAATCAGTGATCACATGATCGGGATTTCACTTCAGTCGTCACTTGTCCAATCAGTGATCACATGATCAGGACTTCAGACAGAGGTCCCGTACAGCGATCGGTGTTCCGCTGTGGCACCGGATCACGATACCGCAAGCTCCCGGGGAGCATGCATAATCCAAAATGGCGGGTGCAGTTTATGAACGGCAACTTGCCCCTGCACTGGAGCTGTATATTAACGGCCGGACGGGAAGTGGTTAAGGGCCAGTTCACACAAAGAAAGGCTGAAAGAGACAGTTTGCCTGATTTGCATCAGTACACCTAGAACTATTAAACAGAAGAGTAAAGCAAATTGACACCATATTGTTAGTTTGGTTCTGGGTGTGCCAAACTAGAATGTTGATCTTTAATCACTTCCACACCGCCCTATAGCAGAAATACTTCTACAGGGCGGCACAGGTGCACAAAATCACATATATATACCCGTTCATGGCCTCGGCTGTCAATTATTCCGGCACCCGGCGATTTCCGCGTATGTAAACAATATAGATCTCTCCCGTCAGCTCCTGCACACTGCCTTGTATGGCTCTACATAGCAGAGCCATACAAAGCAGTGTGCTTACACTAAAGCACACACACAACCCACATAATAAAACAGCACACAGCTAACCCTTTGATCACTCCACATGTTAACCCCATCTTGCCCAGTGCCATTCGTAGAGTGTCACTGCTTTTTTATTAGCACTGATCACTGTATTGGTGTCAATGGGGATGTCAGTGACACCAAGTCCGTTCCCTCCAGTGTCAGAATGCCCACTGCAGTCCTGCTAGAAGTCACTGATCGCCATTACTAGTAAAAAAATTAATAAAAAAAAATTCCAGTATATGTTCTGCCATTTGTAAATGCTATAACTTTCACGTAAACCAATTAATTTACACGTATTAGGATTTTTTTTTTTAGCAAAGACATGTAGCAGAATACATTTTGACCTAAATTTATTATGAAATTAGATTTTTTTAATTTTTTACTGGATATGTTTAATAGCAAAAAGTCAAAAATAAACTTTTTTTCAAAATAGTTTTTTTGTTTATAGCGCAAAAAATAATAATAAAAAAAAAAAAAATGCAGAGGCGATTAAATACCACTGAAAGAAAACTCTATTTGTGGGAAAAAAAGGACGTAAATTTAATTTAGGTGCTCGTATTTCCTACAGAATGCATTCATGTGGGATTTCAGGCCCCCAGATATCCCAGGAGGCAATGATGTCAGTCCTCACTTGACTCCCATACTGCTCACCTCAGGATAGGGCCTCTTCAGGTCAGTCTTCATTTGGCTCCCATACTGCTCACCTCAGGACAGGGCCTCTTCAGGTCAGTCTTCACTTGGCTCCCATACTATTCACCTCAGGACAGAGCCTCTTCGGGTGTCTCCAATATCTCTCACCTCAGGACAGGGCCTCTTCAGGCCAGTCTTCACTTGGCTCCCATACTGCTCACCTCAGGACAGGGCCTCTTCAGGAGCCAGTCCTCACCTTAGGACAGGGTCTCTTCAGGTGTCAGTGGTCACTTGGCTCCCATACTGCTCACCTCAGGACAGGGCCTCTTCGGGTGTCAGTCGTCAATCTGCTCCAATATCTCTCACCTCAGGACAGGGCCTCTTCAGGAGCCAGTCCTCACCTCAGGACAGGGCCTCTTCAGGTGTCAGTCGTCACTTGGCTCCCAAACTGCTCACCTCAGGACAGAGCCTCTTCAGGTGTCAGTCCTCATTTGGCTCTCATACTGTTCACCTCAGGACACAGCCTTAGTGAGGTATTTCCTACAGTTCTTTGAACTGCTTTCTCTCACCATGAGGTTATAATCTTATTCTGGGGGAATTTGACTAAAAATACTGCGCTTCTCAAAGCTTAGGGGACACCGCTTAGTGATTACATGGCAATCCCTGTCATTTCTCTCTTCAGAACATAAAATGTCCGCTCCTCTTCCAGCCACCATCTAGCTCTCTTTCTCAAACACTGTTTTTCTCCTGATGGGATTAGAGGTCACCAACCATCAGAGAGAGCAGCCAGTTGCCATACACTGTCTAAGGGAGAAAACCATTACCCCTTAACCAATTTCCCGCTGCCCCTTTAAGTGTGTCTTAATGCTGGGAGGTGTAGTCTTAATTTTGTGATTGGCCAACTCAATTATTTCAATGGGCTGCCCTCCCCACAGGAATAGAGAAAGAAGCCCTGGACTCTGACACACTGCCTGGAATTGCATGGTGCTCTGCTGGCACTATGCGATTTTGTGCATGTGAAAACTCAAGGGTTTTGCCAATGTATGGAGGTGCCATTAAGAATGAATGGCATCTCCGTGTGTCTGCTAAACTGTCTTGTGTTTCTCACACAGGATTGTGCGCATGTTGCTCAAACACAACAGTGTGACACAGTTCTGACACTGGGGGGGGGGGGGGGGGGGGGGAGAACTGACTTTGTGTCCCTGACATCCCCAGTGACACAAATACAGTGATCAGTGCTAATAAAAAGCACTGACACTGCACTAATGGCACTGGGCAGGAAGGGGTTAACGTAGGGCGATCAAAGGATTAATTGTGTGCCGCTTTCCTATTGGGACTGTGTGTGCTATGCACAGCCATACAAAGCAGTGTGCAGGAGCTGACAGGAGAGATCTGTATTGTTTACATGCAGGTCTCTCCCCCATCGGAAATCCTCGCAGATTACCAGGTGCCGGGACCCTGGCTGTGAATGGCACGCATGCGCGCCCCCCCCCCCCCACCTGGAACTGCACAATCCTGTGTATATACATATGATTTTGTGCACCCGTGCAAACCTGTTGCAGTATTTCTGCTATAGGGCAGCGTGGAAGCAGTAAGCTTGGCGTCTTCGTTGTCTTGTAAATCGTTCTGACTTATTGGCACCATTACAGCAAGAAACAAATGATGAAGTGAAGCTTTAACAAGCCTGGAGCCAGCAAACATATAAGTTACAATATACTAAAGATACCAACTAGAGATGTGCATGACTGAAAAATAAGTTTGGTTTGGAATTAGTTTGTTAAAAGTGGAGTTCCAGTGAAAATTTAAAAAAAATGAGTCAGAAGCTACAAAAACTACAGCTGCCGACTTTTAAAAATTGGATACTTCCCTATTTCTCGATTGCGCGGTGTGTGTCCCCCGCAGGCGGTTTCAATAGCCGTCCTGTGTTCCAGGCACCGGCATATTTAGTGTGGGCACCTGGCTGTGACAGCTTGTGGCGTCACAGTCGGGTGCCCTCTGCACGTTTGACAAGTGCTTTGTGAATGGTCCCATAGTATTCTGTCCAAGAAGACTACGGGGAGAGAGGGGGAAGGACAACTTTCACTTCTGATCGCAGCGGAAGTGGGAGTGGGTACCTGTCAATTTTGGGTACCCACTCCCCAAAAGGTACCAATCCTTAAAACGGGGAGTGGGGGACTAGTCCTTAAAGCAGAACTTCCCCTTTTGGGTGGAGCTCCACTTTAAGTTAGAATGATTAGTTTCCAAAAATTGTTTCGTAGATTTGTTATTTTCAAATAGATTTGAAATTCGAATTTTAGAAAACGGCTATATGCATTCTATTTTGTTCTATTTTGTTCTACTCTATTCACAGCCTAAGTAGAAATCATTTTTTTTCACTTTTATACCTTACTGTATTTATTGCAATGCTTCCATTTCAAATTAAAATTCATTTTCAATTTTGGATAATTTGTTTTGTTATAATTTATTTTGGTTTTGTTGAAATTTGTTACTCTTGTGATTCGAACATTCGGATACATCTGAATCTTCAAAGAACGAAAACTTCATTCCAATTTTGCTTCATAATGAAATGAATCGCACATGACTGATAAGAACACCTAACAAGGATATTTTATGAAGCCTACAGGAGGTTACTTAGCAGGCATGTTTTTTTAATACTACATACTATGTGTTTTTCTGAAATGCAGAACCTTGGCATAGAAAAGATTTTTGTACATATTTACAATCATTTACAGCTATCTCATAATTGCAATGAGTAGCTGCTTCAAGGATCCTCAGATAACAGTGTTTATTTTGGTTCAGGTTTATATTCCAACATACCTCAGCATCTATTTAGTTTATGGTACAAGCCAACTTTCAATTAAATGTCCCCCTTATCACTGCCCCAGATTAATATTAGATGGCAGCTGCAGACTTCTAACTATTCATCATTTTCACAGGGCCCAGGGGCAGACTGACAACTCATGGGGTCCCCGGGCAATAGGGGATCATGGGGCCCCTGTGACCTTGCCCAAACTCAAAAAAGCCTATGAAAAAGGTACCAGGGGCATCTCATGGGGCCCCCTACTGACCCTGGGCCCTCGAGCAGTGCCTCAAGTTTCCAAATGGTCAGTCCGCCCCTGACAGGGCCAGTAATGGTTTACCAGGATGATGGCACAGTACTCCTCCATTGAGTTAAATGGATTCTATGGGGTTTATTTACTAAAACTGGAGAGTGCAAAATCTGGTGCAGCTCTGCGTAGAACCCAATCAGCTTACTGTCAAAGTTTAATTGAACAATCTAAAATTAGAAGTTGATTGGCTGTCATGTACATGAGTGATCCAGTTTTAGTAAATCTCCCCCCATATGTCCTTGGACTGAAGAAACCGCTGGGATTTAAACAGCTAAACTGATAAGACCCTCTCTTTTAATACAATCAGTTTTTATTTAAGAAGAAAATAGATGTTAACGTCAAAAGAAAAAGCTTTAGAGAAAATGTCAGAGATGTGTTGAATATAACATTATTTATACAAGAGTAGTGTTGAAAGCGGTGCTATAAAGGAATCAATGTTAATCCAAAAAGAATCAATACACTAGTATTTAGTCACTGGAGTATCATGGTTTAATAGTGGCCACACATGTATTATAATCAACTGATCATTCAAATTTGACTAAAGTGATCAAAAATTGAATTAAAATAAACAAAAAACCCCCAAAACCCCACACCCTCCAAATCGATGGATTAAAGTGTACCTATATGCTTATACAGCCTTCCTCATAGCATTGTATGTCATAAGGAAGGCTGTATAGGCTGAAACACGTTGCATTTTTGATGCTGTGAAATTTTACATTTAGCCAATAAAAAGGATTTTCTTATGAAAGAGTACAGAGTGGCTGGCTGTATACATTATGGACTTATGCTTTGGGAGATGAACACCCTGTCCAGAGCACTGGTCTCCAGTTTCTGAATTATTAATATAGCAGTACAGCTATGGTAAGGTTGGTTATTAAGACTGGACATATATGAATGGAACTTTGGCCAGTTCAGAGACCATCCGAAATTCTTTCAATGTATGGGCAGGCTGGTTGCACACAAGTCGATATATTAAATGACTTGTGCACAACCAGCCTGTTGGAAGATTTTCTCAGCACTGCCAGCTGGCCGTTTAAAAAAAAAATAAAAACCCGAAAAATTGGTCGTTCAATAGGCCGACGTTACCACCAACGGTAAAAAAAAACAAATCGTACGGTTTTCGTCTCGTCTATGGCCAGCATTTAATTACTTCTATCCCTGCAGAGAGCTCCGCTATTATATTTGACATGAAAAAGTTGCAACAATGTATCCATTTCGGATACAGATGTTTTTATTTGGATACAAATAGATACATTGTTGCAACCGCAATACTTTTTCATGTCAAATATAATAGCGGACTGGAATTCTTATTCTTTTTCTTCTTCTTGCAGGGCACAGCTCATGTGCAGATTTTTTATCGGTAAAAAGATCAGCTAATTTGCCCATCATTGCCGGGAAAATCGGCCGATTTTTTTCTAACTTCACCAATAAAAAAAAAAAATGTGCCAAAATCCCGAAAAACGGCCGACCAATTAACCCACTAATGGTGTGAAAATCGTTCGATTTTTTTTTTCGGCCAATTTTTGACCCATCTATGGCCTGCATTAAGCTCAACGAAGTGATTCCCCCATCTATAGTCTGTGGATGGGCAAATCAAGTAATTTAATTTTGTTCAACCTGCGGGTTAAATGAAAAGACAATGACTCGTGTATGGCCAGCCTAACAAGTGAATAACACTGTTCAACAGGTAAAAAGTTTTGGGCATAAAATTAGCTAATCTTACATAATTTTGGGGTGCTGAAAACGAAAATGACCCTAAAAAATGTTGCTTGGCTCTAGTTTCCATGATATATTCACCCATCTAATGACGTAAGCCATTCAAAATTATGATGCAACTTCAGCTGCATATTGCGCAATTAATACTGGTGACCAATAGAAAATTGCATGTATACTGAGATGATGCAATATTAGCCTTTAATTGCATCACTTCACTGCATAAAAGCTGCAGTATCTGTAGCTGATTGTAGTTCGACAGCGTCTTTACATTTTGTTTTATGCTTATATAGGCTACTCAGTAATGCCTCGAACTTGTGTGAATAAAGCAGATAATTTCTGCTATATCTGCGGTGAAATAACTTTTATCTCACAAAAAAGGAGGATAACAGGAATGATTAAGAAAGCCTACAACTTGTATTTTGGCTGCAAGATAGGAGACCAGGACAAGAGCTGGGCACCACATATATGCTGCAATTCTTGTGGGACGGCACTGGAGCAATGGTTGAATGGAAAAAAGGCATCTATGCCTTTCGCTGTGCCAATGATTTGGAGAGAGCCAACAGATCATGTTAGTAATTGTTACTTTTGTATGGTGCCTCCAATTGTAAAAGGGCTAAATAAGAAGAAAAAGTTATCTGTGCACTATCCAAATATTCCATCGGCAATACGTCCAGATCCTCATGGAGAGGGGCTACCAATTCCTAAAGCACCAGAATCCTTCGTGGTTGAGTCAAGTGAGGAAGAACCTGAAGCGTGTAGTCACGTGCAGTTGTAAGAGATAGCCCTTTCCTCGAATACAAGAGAAAAGCCAAGAGAAGCAAAACCGACACAAACTGAAGACAAAACTAGTGAGAATCCTAAGTATTAAAATGATTCAACTTAGCTTATGGCTATAATTTTTCTTGGTAATCCTATGCAATATATTATGCCATTTAGGCTTTGTTATGTAGTCAATATCACTTGCTTTAAATTTGTGGAAAGACATCTATCTATATAATTATTGTGCATTATGTAGTCATTACGCCTATAGTAGAAAACTTTCCGTTTACAGAAAAACTAGAGCCAATTGACAAATTTCATTGTTATATTTGAACTCAGAATGTGAAATTCTTTAAGAAATGGATCCTTTTGTTTCCAAAACTGGCAAAAAATAAAAATTTGTTGAACAGTGTAATTGCTCAACAAGGCAATGCCAAGAGGACAGATCCACAGCAACCACACAGAAACCATCCATTAGCTAAAACCAACCATATTAAAATAAAACTTGATTGGCCGAGGATATCTTTGGTCCTTCCACGGCTTTAATTAATGATCTGCTTTCTATGGAAAAATTCAATCAACTGTCAAGTATTGAAATCTTCACAGACACAGAGGACTTCAAGGAGCTTCAAAATGGTCACAATTTTACATATCCATTTTATATATAGCTCCATCACAATTATTTTAAAACATAAGGCCTGCAGGGCCTCCTAAAACAGACAATCTTGACAATCTCACTAACACAGTTGTTAAACTTTTCTTTAATTCAAATTTACAATCTCCTCCATGGGATGACATGTCCTTATGATCTTTGTGCATCCACACTGGGAACCTCATTCACTCCCTGGTTGCAGAAATAAAATCAGCAAATTGTACTCTTTGTGAAGCCATCCTTGTTCTGTGTGTATACTGGAGTAATTCCTGAGAGATTTCTTAATGTTATACTGTAGCTTTCATGTCTTTTCTCCCACCAGAAGACAGCTTAGGAGCCTCACGGTGGTATCCATTTATTTGTACAGTGCATTGAAGGATCTGCCTATGACAAGTCTCCTGACCTCACTAGTACCAGCACCTATCTCATACAATTTGGCATCACGAAGGAAGCGTCCCATTGGGTAATCATTTATATAACCATTTCCTCCTGGAAAAAAAAAAAAATACAAATTATGGATTGAAGGCCAGTATATAACTTATACAAGCATTGTTTTTGTTAATACACAGCATCTTCATGTTCCTGCCACTGAACCAGTACTGATGTTTTGATCAGGTCAGTCTCAATAACAAGTCTCCAGATCCAGAGGTACCAATCTGTATATTCAACAAGTCAGTGCTATGATTAGGCACGAAGTTCAGGAACACTACCAGCCTTCAGAATTCCCTGTTGCTGTTCTAACCAAAAAACGAACACATGATTAGCTATCCTACATCACTGCACTATGCCTTAAGGCTACATTCACATCTGTGTGGGTGGTGCTGCCGCGAATCCGCATGAAAATCCATGCAGCCGCACCACCCGCACAGAGAAATGCGGACCCGCGGGTGGGTGCCATTAGTTCTAATGGCATGCCGCCCCCACTGGAAAACGCAACCATACTGGGAACCGAGGTTCCCGTGCGAGCTGTGTTTTCAGAAGAAGTGCAGGGACTTCTTCCGTGCATGTCACGGGGCACGGGTGTCCATTCAAATGAATGGGCTTTCATGCCTGCGCAAAATACGGCCCGCATGGCTGCATATATGTGAACCGGGGCTAAAGGAACTGCATAGTGAACATACATCAACATTATGACAAGTAAAGGACATTGATTATCTCGTTATGATGGCATTTGTACGTGTGTGGGATATATTAGGCAGCAAGTGAACATGTTGTGCCTGAAGTGCAGGTGTTGAAAGCAGAAAAAAATGGGCAAGCGTATGCGTCTGAGCAACTTTGACAAGGGCTAAATCGTAATGGTCAGAGCAACTTCACTGCAGACCGGGAACATCCTTTGAGAGCTGCAGTTTTGATCAGGACCTCCCAAAAGTAAAAACTGGGAAGAAAACTGGTGAATAGGCGCCAGGGTCAAGGGTGGTCAAGGCTCATTGCTGGATGTGGGAAGGGAAGGTTGGCCCATGTAGTTCAGCTCCTACTGCCATCCATCACAGTCAGTGAGGAGGAAGGGAGAGGTGGGGCTGAGCTGTGCTCTGTTTGCCAATGGACACAGCTCAGGAGTGAGTGCCCCCATAGCAAGCCGCTTTCTATGGAAGCATTCAGTGGGAGGGAGCAGCCAGGAGCGCTGGTGGGAGACCTGAGAAGAGGAGGATTAGGGCTGCTCTGTGAAAAACCACTGCACAAAGTAAATATGACATGTTTGTTATTTTAAAATATTGTAAGGGTTTACAATCGCTTTAGGAGCCCATGATATCCAAAACTATTCCCTTATCTGCAATTTGGATTTCACTGGGAGATAAGTGGGCAAACTTACAAAATCTGCAGGGGATCAAATAATTATTCTCCCCACTGTATGTAGGCTGATCAGAGGCTCTGACTTCACTACACTTTTTTAATCTCCATACATGTTTCAAGTGAGTATTTCAATATTTCAGTCAGACGAGAGTGTCCTTTAACAGCTATAGCCAGGACGCATGCCATGCAGTTTCGAGCGACGGGCAAAATGTTTTTTACATACGTTTAGCCCTGCCAGGCAAGCAGCAGGGTTTACAGCCAATGGTTGGCTCTCGTAAAAGTGATCCAAGCGGCTCCAGGGAGGGGGCCTGGGAAGTCCCTTTCTGCTGCCTTCTGCAAGCTGTCTGGACGTCTGTGGAACCCCCCCCTCCCACTTGGTGGAGGCACGCTCCGGTCCAGTCTACCCCCCCCCCCCCACTGCCCATTAGCGGAGAGCGCCACCAGTTAGAGCCAGGTGTTCTCCGTGTCCAGCAGCTCTCCATAAGAACGAAATCAGGGCCGGGCGACCATACAGAGAACATCTGGTTCTGACTGGTGTCACCACACGGAGAACATCTGGCTCTGACTGGTGTCGCTTTCCGCCAATGGGCAGCAGGGGGGTGGGACTTGATCAGTGGGAGACGGGACAATATTTTATGCATTACATTATTTTTATTGATTTTTTTTAATTGTATTTTATTTTTATAAAATCTATTTTTATTTACAGTTGCATTTATTTTGATATTTTTATTATTTATATTTATTTTTGTAGTAATCTGAATATTTTTACCTGCAGATAAATATATATATAAAATGTAAATAAAATGAAAAATATATATTATTTTTGTTATATATAAGATGCAAATAACAATCAGAGATTACTTTTTCATTTTATCTGAATCTTACATTTTTTAAAAAAATTATTTTTATTTACATTTTTTATTTATTTTTGTGGTTATAATTCAGCAGTTATCTGCAGCCTTGTACTGTCCGAGTCCCATCCACCGGGAGGGGAGTTAGAGCCTGTCCAATCCGAGACACCCGAACAACCAGCCGATTCTTCCGCTGGCATTCACAGAGGCGGACAAAGAACAGCACCACTCTGTCAGTCTCTATGATGTAGGAAAAAGGAAGCAATGAGCATACATCACTTTCCCGGATGGAAACTGCGCCATTTTTAAAAATGGAAAGCATTTGATCACACTGATCTTGGTGTGATCAAATGCTTTCAGGGCAGAGGAGGGATCTGGCGTCTAATTGACCTCAGATCTCTCCATAAAGAGTAGCAATCACTGCCCATTGCTGTTACAAGGGATGTTTACATTCCTTATGACAGCAATAAAAGCAATTAACTGCTTCCCGTCTGCCCTATAGCAGAAATACTGCTACAGGGCGGCATGGGTGTGCAAAATCACTATATACAGTTGTGACCAAAATTATTCAACCCCCAATGCTGTAAAGGGGTTTAGGGACTATAGTGTACATTTGGAATTGTATTCAGAATCAAATCCTACAAGGACGTTGTAACTACCCAAATGCAACTAAAATGACATCAATTGTTTATGTAATACAGTAGTAAATGGTTCTTATGTGGTTTCTTCATTGCCACAATTATTCAACCCCTTAAAGACTACCACTCTGAAGAACAGAGGTTCATACAGGTGCTTTCCATCAGGTATTGAAAACACCTGTGGATGTCACCGAGCAGCAATCAAGCATAATAAGCACCAATTAGGCAGCTTTAAAATGACTGTGATACTCAGCTCCTTCTAGACATTTACTGGTGTGGTTACAAACATGGTGAAGGCAAGAGAATGGTCCAGGAAGACAAGAGAAGAGGTGATTTCTCTTCACAGGAAGGGCAATGGCTATAAGAAGATTGCAAAGATGTTAAACATACCAAGAGACACCTTAGGAAGCATCATTCGCAAATTCAAGGCAAAGGGCACTGTTGAAACGCTACCTGGTCGTGGCAGAAAGAAGATGCTGACTTCGACTGCTGTGCGCTACCTGAAGCGTAGAGTGGAGAGAAGTCCCCGTGTGACTGCTGAGGAACTGAGAAAAGATTTGTCAGATGTGGGTACAGAAGTTTCAGCCCAGACAATAAGACGCACACTGCGTAATGAAGGCCTCCGTGCCAGAACTCCCAGGCGTACCCCCTTGCTGTCTCCAAAGAATAAGAAGAGTCGACTGCAGTATGCCAAAAGCCATGTGGACAAACCACAAAAGTTGTGGGATAGTGTTCTGTGGACTGATGAAACAAAATTAGAACTGTTTGGGCCCATGGATCAACGCTATGTTTGGAGGAGGAAGAACAAGGCCTATGATGAAAAGAACACCTTGCCTACTGTGAAGCATGGTGGAGGGTCAATCATGCTTTGGGGCTGTTTTGCTTCTGCAGGTACAGGGAAGCTTCAGCGTGTGCAAGGTACCATGAATTCTCTTCAGTACCAGGAGATATTGGATGGAAACGTGATGCAGTCCGTCACACACCTGAGGCTTGGGAGACGTTGGACCTTTCAACAGGACAATGATCCCAAGCATACCTCCAAGTCCACTAGAGCATGGTTGCAGAGGAAAGGCTGGAACATTTTGGAGTGGCCATCGCAGTCACCAGACTTAAATCCGATTGAGAACCTCTGGTGGGACTTAAAGAAAGCAGTTGCAGTGCGCAAGCCTAAGAATGTGACTGAACTGGAGGCCTTTGCCCATGAAGAATGGGCGAAGATACCCGTAGATCGCTGCAAGACACTTGTGTCAAGCTATGCTTCACGTTTAAAAGCTGTTATAACTGTAAAAGGATGCTGTACTAAGTACTAAGATTGAATGTCACTTGGGGGTTGAATAAAACTGATAATGCTGTGAGCACAGAAAAGACATTTGTGGTTATTTCATTATAACTGTTATGTTATATTTGTCTGACCTACAAGTGCCTCTTTAATGTAAATGTAAGCAAGATGACTGAATGATCAAAAGCAATGTCAAACTGGCCAAAACACTCAATTTCAGTGGGGGTTGAATAATTTTGGTCACAACTGTATATATATATATATATATATATATATATATATATATATATATATGTGTGTGTGTATGTGATTTTGCAGTTCCAGGTAGGGGGCGCATCACCGGGTCCCGGCTGGTGATTACTCGTCAACACCTGGTGATCGCCGAATATTACCGACGTAACAGAATTATGTGTCCATGTAAACCTCTGCTGTATACAAAGTTCTGCATTTCCTTATGGTGGCAGTCAGAGGACCACAACAGGCTATATCGATGCTTCTACCTCATCAAACCTTGTATGAAAACCTATATTTTTTCCATGGATCACAGATATTTGACAATTCTGCCACTTCACCACTTAGTAGGTGTATTTGTACCTCTCTCTTCGTACATCAGCAGGCATAGTTCCAGGATTTAAAAATGTGTTTCTGGAAATAAATTAAATAGAGATTTAATCTGAGCATGTCAGTGAAAGCCTTACCCAAACACTGGATGCCATCAAGGGCCACCTGTGTAGCACATTCAGCAGAATAAAGGATCACACCAGCACAGTCCTGTAAAACAAATCAAACAATACAATTACAGAGAGCAAATAAATGCATACTATTATAATGGACTGTTTATACAATTCACTACTCAGCAGTGTGCCTATGAAGGGCCGTGACACGAGCCATCATCAGATGGCTCAGATTACAGACACAATGCACAGAGCTGATTGGAGTGGCTCTGTACCTTGTGATCACTGTAATGACTGCTCACAATGATCATAAATGAATACATTCTAGTATTTACATTTGAGAGACCTCTCTTTCCTCTCACAACTGAAGAAGAGGATGAAGTGAGGCTTTAGCAATAAAGGGAAACAAAAGAAGGGATCTTAGGCAGAAAAAGATTTATGATTGATTGTGGGATCATTTTTCTAACCCCTTTTACCCACCTTCTCCCCTGTACATCCTGTCCCCCTATGCGACCCTTCACCTGCTTTATCCTACACATTTAGCCCTTCATCACCATTCTCCTGCTGCATGTGATCTGTACACTAACCCTTTCACTTTACTATGCTCCATGCTTTAACCACCTCAATATCAGTGTGTTTCTTCATTTGCAAAAAATTTACCAAAAATTTAGTTTTTCATTGGGGTTCATTTTATAAAAAGGTCATTTTTATTTGATATGTTTTATAACAGAAAGTAATTTTTTTTTAAACAGCAATAACCCATTGGTTAATATATACCAAAAGTCCACCAAAGGAAAGCTCAATCTGTCGCTAAGAAATTATAAAGAATTCATCTGGTGTTCAGTGACCGAGTCATTCTTAAGTTTGATACACACAGTAAAATTTTGGGGGCTGAAAAAAAAAAAAAACACAAAACAAAAAACAAACTAAGGAGCTCGGGAAGAGTTTGCTGTACTAAGGATGCAAGTTTAGTACAGAGATTTCCCCACTGAGATGTGTACCGACGTGGGGGCTCCCCCCCCTCCATTTTTCCACCAGAACACACCGGTCAGCGTTCTCAGACATCGGCTGACAGCGCTGATTGGCTGCTGGTTTTACAGCAAACTAGTTTGACAGAAGCCGATCTCGCAGCTGGCTTCTTTCAAACTAGGATCCATACACATGGGCCGAATGTTGGCTGGTATCTACTGTACAGGTTGATTTCGGCCAATATTTGTCCCTTTAGGCAAACTATCACAGCACTGAACACTGAAAAATGGCCTGTTAATGAAGGGATATTAAAGGCTCGTACTCAAGTGACGCAACCTGAACACAGGTTATTTTTTTCAAAAACCTAAATGTGGCTTCAGTGCTGTTTCAATCAAGGAAAAAAGTTATTCTCGTGACCTGTTATCACAGCTGTTATTGCAGGATTCCTGGAGTGGGTGACACCTCTGTCATAGCGTCAGTAAAGCAGGCATTGTTGGTACACCCGTGTCATGACTAAACGTTCATGTCATCCCACCTTCAGCGATATCCATGGATGTGCCTGGCTGTTGTTTATTACCATTCATAACATGTCTAATTTCTTCATTGGTATCTAGACGTTACGTAATCCCCACACCTCGATATGCCCCCTTGCAACACTCTTGTCTGGCTAGTGATAGCTAAAGTTAATGAGGGAATAGCAGGAAATTCTAGTTCCAGCTTAAACGTCTATTGCATGCCACGGTAGCCTCAAAGTAAAGTAAACCCTCACCTTTTGAAACAACCCATTCAGTTTAAAATAAAAAATGCAAAGCATTTATGTATAGATATATAAAAAAAGGACATTATAAACACCTTTTTTCCCCTCTTTTTCTTAAGTGATCACATTCCCTCTGTTCTCAGCTGCATAAGAGCTGGGGGAGGAGAAACAGCAGCACACTGAACTTCCCAGTGAATGGCTGTGCAGGGGGGGGTGTCAGGATAGTCTGATATTGGAGGAGAGCAGGCTGAGTTCCCAGCACAGCTAGAGAACTGACCATACTGTGCTATCATGCCTAGTGTGGCCAGTTTTCAATAGGAAAGCAGAGGGAATGGCAAAGACACCAGGATTTCATACAAAGTTAGCAATACAAAGAGAACAGGATACTTTTAAATACATGTACATGGTAAAGCAGGCACATATCAGGAATATAAAATGTTGGGTTCACATATTCCTTAACCACTCCCAACATCTGGTCATAGAAGTGATGGATTCAGCTATATGTCACATGAATTGAACATTGAGTGCAATTAAGGTACTTGGAAAATGTATTTCTAATAAAAGATGTGGGAAATATTTGTGTAATGGAAGGATCGTTTCAGGAAAGTAGGATTTAAATGTGCTCAGAGTTCAGCAGTAAGCCTTCAATGGTTGTTCTCCAGGGAGGGAATTAGACATGAGAGAATTCCTGAAAGTATTAGATATCAGCTTACCTTCGCATTGAGGTGTCCCTGGTCGCAGGCACGTGCCACATTATAAACATACTGTCGACAAGCAGTCAGGCGTGTGTACATGTCAGCTATCTTTCCCTGCATCAGCTGCCAAAAACAAGTGTTTGTTTTAGACGTATTAAAGTTATTCTAGAAACGGGTTTGAAAAAAAAACAGCACAATATTACTTCTACATGAGCCCATCAAGGAGGATACAATTTCTTGCCTACAAGCCCATCCTAAAGCTTTTATGTACATTTATAAAAAAAAAAACAAAATACCATGTGGACCGCGGATAAATTAAGTGCATTAAATTTGACAATACATGAGTAATATTGCTTCACATATACAAAGTGAAAAATTGTAACACTCAGTGAATAATTGTAACATTGTATATATGTACATTTATCGATGTCTTATTAATCTGCATTTACAAGTAACCCAAATATATTTACCCCAATTCAATATGATTGCAGTTTTACTACAGCAACTGTTTCTGGATATTTCAGCCTAACCAACTGTCAAGAAGCACAAGTCAGATGTCTCGCCTACCAGTGAAGGACACAAGAAAATGAATGCCACGTATGCCATCAATGTACAAGGACAGTGCAGCCAGATGATCGCGCAAAAACAGATGTCTCACAAAACAAAAACACAACAAGCTAGTAGACACCTGCCCATCATCAAACCCAAAAACAGACATCTAAAAGTTAAGATAGTTTGAATCTCGGCTGGTTCAGCAGGGACCAGCTGCGATTCAAATCACGTATGGACAGGCTGATTGTACCAAAGATGAAGCTAGGACTCTTATTTATTTATGAATCGGATACATGTGCATCTTTGGTGGTTATTTGTATTGTTTTACTTTTGTCATAAATAAAAATGCCAATAAAAGGACATTTATAGAAAAAAAAAAAAATCTGCAACAAAAAATAATTAAGGGGATGAAGAAGTTCATTAGAGCTGACTAAGGTTACCATAGAGTAAATACGGGGTAAACAGAATATAGTTTTAATGTTCTTTTTTCTTCCAAGGTTTCTTTAAGCGATGGCAAGCAGATCAAAGGTCTACAGGGGAGGAGGGACAGGGTGTACAATATATGCCCAAAGTATGGTATTTTTCGCTCCATAAGACGCACTTTTTTTCCCCCAAAAAGGGGGGAAAACGTCAGTGCGTCTTATGGAGCGAATATGGAGGGGCCAGTCCGGTATTTCCACCACCGCCATGTCAGAATACTGGGCCGGCCGCTCAGCTCTGCAGCAGGACCTTACCTGTTCCTCGGTCCAGCGCTGCACAGTCTTCCCGCGCCGGCTTCTTTAGTGTAGGATCTCGGCTTGACAGCCGGGTGCCCAGTGCACATGCGCGAGAGGCGCTGCACCTTGTGAATGGTACGGCGTCTTCTGGGACACATGACAGGTCCCAGAAGGCGTCGGACCAATCACAAAGCGCAACGCTTCTTGCGCATGCGCACTGGGCACCCGGCTGTCAGCCTGGTGCCCACTCTAAAGGGAGGACAACGCCGCGGAAGTGGGAGCGGGTACCTGTCAAATTCAGATACCTGCTCCACCTCCCTCCCCAAAGGTCAGCAGTCTCTTAGTCATCTCCTGTACTGTGTCTGCAGTCTCTGGTCATCTCTTGTACTATGTCCGCACTCTCTGGTCATCTCCTGTACTATGTCCGCACTCTCTGGTCATCTCCTGTACTGTGTCCGCACTCTCTGGTCATCTCCTGTACTATGTCCGCACTCTCTGGTCATCTCCTGTACTATGTCCGCACTCTCTGGTCATCTCCTGTACTATGTCTGCAGTCTTTGGTCATCTCCTGTACTATGTCTGCAGTCCATTGGTTCAGAATATTTTTTTTCTTGTTTTCTGCCTCTAAAACCTAGGTGCGTCTTATGGTCAGGTGCGTCTTATGGAGCGAAAAATACGGAATTTAGATATTGTTTTAGGGCATGTTCAGTATGTCCAAAACCCACAAATGATTGAATAGAATTGTATCAGGATAGAATTACTGGAGCTTCTCCCTGAATTTGCAGGTTTGAAAGTTGACATTTGTATTCTTTTTTCAATATTTCGTTGTCATAGATCTAGAAAAAGTCAATTAATTTAGATCCCCTGACCTTCAAGGTTAAAAAGGACCTCAGTCTTGTAGATTGTATCAGAAGAATTTGATTTACTAAAGGCAAATAGGCTGTTCACTTTGCAAGAAATTGTACCTAGAACTTAGCGAATGTGGTGAAATTTCAACTTGTAAAGATTATTCAATCAGGTGCAAAAAAAAAACAACAACACCACAAACTTTTTTGCCTGCACATTATTAGATAATTAGATGAAAGCCAGTGGAGCTTCACCTCCTTTATTAAGTTAAGGGTAAATTCCCTAGCAAAGTGGTCTATTTTCCTTTAGTAAATCAACCCCTTAGAAACAAGTCATCAATATGAGATCCTTCATTTCTCTTATGACAGAGTAACCTTTAAAATTCTTAAAGCGGAGTTCCACTCATGCTGTCAAAAAATAAAAGTCAGCAGCTACAAAAACTAGCTGCTGACTTTTAAAAAACAGCCAGTTACCTGTCCCGCGGTGTGTCCCCTGCAGCCCGTTTTACCGGCCGTCTTCTCTCCCTGGATGCCGGCCGGTTCAGTGTGGGCACCCGGCTGTGACAGCTTGCGGGTTCACAGCCGGGTCAGCCCAATGCGCAGGCAATCGGAAAGGAAGTGGGAGCGGGTACCTGTCAAATTCGGGTACCCGCCCCCAAAGGTGCCAATCCTCAAAGGGGAGCAGGGGACCAGTCTTTAAAGCAGAACTACCCTTTTGGGTGGAGATCCGCTTTAAGGGTTTAGAAGAGAGCTCAGCTTTACACTCCCTCCTTGTTTCTAGAAGCTGCCTAAACGTATGCTGATCAATGTCACTTTGCTCCTTATGGATTTTCCTTTAAAACAGACAAAAAATGCAATCTGCAACACTGATAAACATCACAGAAATTTCTATTTTTTTTCTTATCAATTAACACTTACATATTTTAAGAAGCAATACTTCATTTTTTGACTAAAGTTCTACTTTAAGCCTCGGTTCACAGTGCTTTGGCTTTGAAATCATGCTACTTCAGTGCGATTTCAAGGCTGCATATCAGTGCGATTTATACTACTGGTTTCATTGCGGCTTGCAACGTCATATAACAGAAGTCTACGCAAGTTGCAATGAAATCAACAAAAAGAAATGTAGGAACTTTTTCAGAATTGCTGCGATATCAGTCATGGCAATATGAATGGTTCCATTTCCGGCAATGGGGTGTGACTCGTCATGAGATTTGGACCTGTCGAATCCCATGACAAGTCGCACCAGTGTGAACCGGGTCTAAGCCCTTCTAGATCACCTGGCCCCTTTTGCAAAACATTACAAAAAAGCAGCTATACTGTTTAAAATCCAGTAATACACTGTCTCGCCCTGCACTGCACATGCTCAGTGGCTCTCTGTTTAGGCACTGTGCTGAATTCTTAGAGGTCAATCTGCTGACAGCCTAAAGATTTAATGCTGTTCAGGGGCTCTGGGCTTCTGCAAAATGGCAGCCTCCAGCAAGAAGAAACTGGAGCAATACTGGAGGGAATTCACCGCACACACTAATTTTGGTAGCATAATTATTAATATGGAATATAAGTTACTTGCTAAAGAACACTATTTTTATCAATGTATCAATAATTTTTATGGATAAAGTTCTACTTTAATGAACTTTAAAGTTTCAGTTATGTAACAATTTTTACGTCTCTTATATACTATTCAGATTAAATATATTTTAAGCTTAAGTATATTTCAGATTTTCAGTGCGTTTCCTTCATAGAATTTGTGTAACTGAAATTCAGAGAAGACCAAGAAGAAGCGCCATAACAGATGTTTGGATTGAATCCTTACAAAAGAAATCAGATGTACAATATGTATTGACGGTCTCCAATCAAATGGAATAGGATAGGCTGAGCCATCATAGGAATACAGATTTGGTATGTTATTTAGCTGACTGCCTAGCAGATACAGACTGAGAACAACTTTTCTACCAGGGAACATGAACACATGGCAATGAAGAGAGGCCATAACGTATTGATATTACACTCATTCAAATCATTTTGGTATACTCATATTCTACTAACTAAATATAATTTTACTGGTTTTAACAAAAATTAAAGTGTAACTAAAAAGGTATTTTTTTTAGTTTTGGATGGAGTGGAGATGGATTAGAACACTTGTCAGTTTTTATTGCTGTCTGTACCCCCGTCCGGGAGATTCATCCTCTCTATTTATCCTGTTTCCATTATCATTGAAAGTGAAAGCAAAAGAAAATCCCAAATGTTGGGTTGGCATCAGAACACTAATCAAAGAGAAATCTTCCAAAGGGGACACTAGTTCTAGTGACACACTAAGATTCCTTCACTTTGAAGGGACTTCCACTCACTTGCTGTTTTGGCTATGGTACAGGAAGTCAGGGAAAATCTTTCCTATGGGACACAGATAGGGAAAAAGCAAAAAAAAAAAACCCCATAAAAAACAGGGGGTTATAACAATCCCTTACTCTATCCAAAAAAAAAAAAAAAAAAAGTTTTGCCTTTAGTTACACTTTAAAATTCCTGATATGTGTTTCAAATTCCATTAGGTCACCATACTTCTGAAGAGTTTACTCTAAATAGTTAATTTACAATTCTCTCTATTTAAAGTGGAACTCCAGGAAATAAAGTTTTGGTTTTTTTTTTTTTTTTTTTTTTAATTTTGCTCAGTCCAAAGAAGTCACCTCTAATGATGTGTATACTACATCTGAAAGGCAGCTTAAGATGCTTAAAATGCTAGTATTATTATGCTGAATTCTACTGTCAGCCTTAAGCTTCATGTGATGTGACTGACAGTTCCAGCTAGTATACAGTATAGGATGGAGTCACTTTCTCATCCCGCATACATTTATAAGTATTTTTTTTTGGGACAAGTTCACATTTTTACAAAAAATAATAAACGCAGATTTTCTTGCAGGTAAAAAATGTGCAAAATTTATTATTTTTTGTTTATGGAGCCTCTAAAAGTATTTCCCCAGTGATCAGCAGATTGCTGGTGCCATGCAGGTGCCTTGCAGACCTGTCAGTATATCTGGTTTCCCATACAGGATGTACAAGCAAGCAGATATACTGATAGAAAGAATCAATGAACTACCAAGGCACTCCACAGCTCCTCCATGGTAATTCATTGAGAATTACAAGCAAACAGCTACAAAGGCTGTCAGGACATGTAGTTCATTCATTCACAGAACACCGTGAATGATGAAGCGGCCGGGAGAAGACCCCCTGCTAGCTGTCACAACGGGGAGCGGGGGACGGTTCCTTCATAACATGTTACACCCTGAATATGTGTGTAACATGTTACAAAAGGTGAACTTATCCTTTAACTCAAAAGACATTCTGTGAATGGATAGGGGCTAGCAGATCCTGGAACTTCTCCTGGTCCATTCACAGAGCATCTTGCATTCAGTGACAAAGAATACAAGTCTTTCTCTGAATGAGAGAAAAAGAAGGAGGAGAGTAAGCAACTTGATCCTTCACTGTACAAAAGTGCTAATAGAAGTATCTGGCATAATAGCATGGATGTATGTATACACGACATTAACAATAATGTTTTTAGACCAACCATAAATGTAAAATGCACTTTATTTGTAGTGTAAACACAATGAAGATTAGGTTGGTTGTAAACCTTTACATATACCCAGTGAAGGGCCTGACCTCAGATGATACAAAACGATGATACAAACCCTTCTACATATGCTGTATCTGTCTGTCTACCTGCAGTCTTCTTTTCCCAACATCCATTCAAAGTGCTGAATTTATAAAGCTTGTCTGAGAGTTTTGGAAAAAAAAAAAAAAAAAAAAAAAAGGGGGTGGAAAGCTGAAATTACACTGAAGAACTCAGTGAAGAGAGCTCTGAGAGCTGATTGGAGGGAAGGGACACACCCCACTCCACACAGCTGGAAGGAACAGAGCTGAGTCTGTCAATCTGCTTGAAGTCCCTCCCTGTCACCATTTTTCTCTTGGTGTCAGGAAAACTTGGCAGAAGTGATTCATGCAGATAGTAGAGGAGTGAAGCAACAGACAGAATTGACACTTACTGCTCTTAATTGAGACAAGTACACACTATAGAGGGATAAGCTTTGTTCATATTTCATGTCTGAGGTTTACAACTACTTTAAGGACTCTCAGGCATGCAGGCCATTACCTTCACTGGGTATACAGTTGTGTTCAAAATAATAGCAGTCAGACATCACTAACTGTCATGGAAATTTTGTATTGTTGGTCGAACTTTAAATGTGTCATATATTCGTGTTATTCATATGTCTCTCGTGTGGCTTAATTAAAGCTCTGAAGGCTGCAATTGGGCCATGCGCATGTACAATGTATGTATTACAGTACTCAGCTCGGTAATGGATGAGATGGCAGATCTGCGCTTATAGACCGGCGTGTATACCACCACGGCATTCAATGCGAATGCCGCTGGCAGTAGACCGCGGGCCTGTATCCACATATCAGCAGCATAGTACCACATGGACTTCATAACGCAAGGCGCCAAGCGGTACGAACTCCGTGTGTAGGCTTATGCATATCTTACAACCCATTGGATGTGTTTTAATAAAGATCGTATCGGGCCCATCCAGGTACAGACTGATGTTTAGCTTAGGGGATGCTTGTACAGAGAATTTACATACCAATAGGAGCTAGTAGGAAAGGAAGTTTGCTGACCTCAGAAGGCTCATGGGGGGGAAGGGGAGGAAGTCTGCTGACCTCAGAAGGCTCATGGGGGAGGACCAGTGATAGATAATAGGAAAGGCTATGCTCCAATCGGAATGTATATCCCGTGTATAGGCACTCCCCATTGCATTGTTCGGTGGGAGGGGATTGACTTTATTCATGTGGGGGGCGTGTCTGCTTGTAATAAAACCGGGGGCTGAGTCTGAAACCGGCCCTTATGTGAATTGCAACACCAGCCTTAGAGTGTCGTGTGATGATTCTAGGGTAACGGAGCTCCATCACCCACATTTCAACAGAAGCTAAAGTAGCTGGATGGGCAGGAATCGTGTAGTTTAGCTGCAGTCGTGGTAAGCGAGATTCGCACAGCTTTATGGGGGATTTCTGCGCATCCAACTGTGAGTACTCACGGTAAGGAGAAATTCGTTAAAGCGAATTTCCAAGACATAACCTGATCAATCACTGTTTTTGGTAGAAATGATATTTCTACATGGCAAATAATTTACTAGCAGGTGTAGTAGAGTAATAGAAATCCAACAGACCCAACAGTCATGACATGCATGCTGCTGATTCTGTGTAATTGAATCACTAATTGAAAGGGGCATGTTCAAAATAATAGCAGTGTGGAGTTCTATTAGTGAGGTTCTTACATTCCCTGAAAAACAGGTGGCAATTATTGCCCTTATTTAAGGAAGGAAGGCAGCAAAAGTTGTACATGCTGGTTACACTGCATTTCTCTCTGAAATTCTGAGGAAAATGGGTTGTTCCAGACATTGTTCAGAAGAACAGCGTACCTTGATTAAAAAAATGATTGGAGAGGGGAAAACATATAAAGAAGTGCAGGAAATGATAGGCTGCTCAGCTAAAATGATCACAAATGCTTTAAAATGGCAACCAAAACCTGAAAGACGTGGAAGAAAGCGAAAAACTACCATTCGAATGGATAGAAGAAAGGCCAAAATGGCAAGGACTCAGCCAACAATCAGCTCCAGGAAGATCAAAGAAGGTGTAAAGTTCCCTGTGAGTACTGTTACAATTAGAAGACGCCTATGTGAAGCCAAGCTATCTGCAAGAAGCCCCCGCAAAGTCCCACTGTTGAAAAAAAAACACATGTGCTGAAGAGGTTACAATTTGCCAAAGAGCACATTGACTGGCCTAAAGAGAAATGGCGCAACATTTTGTGGACTGATGAAAGTAAGATTGTTCTTTTTGGATCTAGTGGCTGGAGACAGTTTGTCAGACGACCCCCAAACACTGAATTCCAGCCACAGTACACTGTGAAGACAGTGAAGCATGGTGGTCCAAGCATCATGATATGGGGATGTTTCTCATACTACGGTGTTGGGCCTATTTATCGGATACCAGGGATCATGGATCAGTTTGAATACATCAGAATACTTGAAGAGGTCATGCTGCCTTATGCTGAAGAGGAAATGCCCTTGAAATGGGAGTTCCAACAAGACAACGACCCCAAACACACCAGTAAACATGCAACATCTTGGTTCCAGACCAACAAGATTGACGTTATGGAGTGGCCAGCCCAATCCCCGGATCTTAATCCAATAGAAAACTTGTGGGGTGACATAAAAAAAAATGCAGTTTCTGAGGCAAAACCAAGAAATAGAGAAGAACTGTGGAATGTAGTCCAATCATCCTGGGCTGGAATACCTGTTCACAGGTGCCAGAAGTTGGTTGACTCCATGCAACACAGATGTACAGCAGTTCTCAGAAACAGTGGTTATACAACTAAATATTCATTAAGTGATTCAAAGGAAAGCAAAATCTTCAAACATTTTTCAGTTTATATAGTGAATGTTTGAGTTTGTAAAGAAGAATACAAACACTGCTATTTTTTTGAACAGTCTAATATTCACTTTTTTTCAATTTTTTTTAGAGGAACAACACAAATTTGATATACTTTTCTTCATGTTTTGATTTGGAATAGAATGTGTAGTGTTCCCAATGCATTTGTGTGTATGGAAATAAAAGCTATTAGAAGGATTTTGAGCTTTATTCACTTTTTTTTTTAAACACACTGCTATTATTTTGAACACAACTGTATGTAAGGGTTTACAACCACTTTAAGATGATTGAGGCACAGAGTCTAAGAAGACACATTATAAAGGGACATGCTTTGTTCATATTTCATGTCTAACTTTTACAACCGGTTTAAGCTTGAAAAATGTGAGTGCACATGAAAGTTTAATTTAGGGCCCAGTCACATCATGGTACATTGTGGCACACTGCATATCCCTTGCCAAATAGTAAGTGGGTTTCAAAGCAGAAAAAAAAAAGCTTCTACTGTATTATTTTCACTATATTGAACCACACATGTGTTCTGGTGCTTTGTAGTGCACTGTAGCACAGATGTGTTCTGCAGTTGCTTTGCATTGTGCATGGTGTATAGCCATCTACAAATAGCCTTCTACCATAAATCTCCACAATGTGGTAAAGAAAATGGGCCTTGAAAACAAATGCTGCAATAACGGCTGAAATGATAAACTTCATGAAAATACTCTATCCTTTACCTTTAAGCTTCTTGTAAATTGCATACAGTAGGGACATATTTATAAAGCAGTGAAAGTGAAATTCACCGAACCTTCATTGCAGGTCAATCACAGTAAAACACATGCAATTCTTCTGCAGTGAATGTTTGATCTATCATTCACGGTTTTAAAAATATCCCCGATTTTCCTCCAGCCTCTCTCTGGTGCCCTTCTGCTACCTGGGAAGATTGGTGCTTTGCTCTAAACAACTCAGGATATTAGAGGAATTTATTATACAGGATTTATATAGCGCCAACATTTTGCTCCGCGCTTTACAATATAACGGGAGAAAATACAGCAACAATATAATACAAGAGGGTCCTGCTCCTTGGAGCTTACAATCTATGAAAAGACTGTAGTGATTTAAGTGTCATTAAACCCACATTACAAAAAGCTGTCAGTACATGCTGTATTACATGCTGTTCGCACTCACTCAGTCACTATGGGATTCATTTTCTGTATTCTGCAAAAAACCTGGTTGATCCTGCTGTTCTATATCTCTCACTTCTGTCCATGTCCCCAGTGCAGTTGGGGATTTTGCAGAGCTGTGTTGGCAGCTAGTGCACATGCTCAGTTTTCAGTGAGTTTCTATGCTGAGCATTTCCTCCCCATCACATCTGAGCAGCCCATGTGACTATAAAGTCACACATATGGGCGTATGCACAATGGTAAATGACAGCCTACTCCCTCCTCCTCCTCCTCCATGCCCACTAACCAGCTAAACACAATGAGGGTCGGATATTACATATGGAGGCTTCAGCTCCCTGCAATTCTAAGACACAGCCTGTGACTAGCAAACACCTACCCACACCATGTTATTGCCAAAGAGAATAAAGATTTGATTTCAAATACATTTTTGTATGATGATTTAAACAGTTTATTGATAATTACCTATTTTTACTCTGTATCCCAAAGGCTATTGTTTTTATCAATTGTGAACATGTGACCAACAGCAGAGGACTAGAAATTCCTACTGTCCCTGCATACAAGTTGGGAAATAAGTGGGTCCTGTGACATCTATACATCGAATAGGATAAAAGGTACTTAGTTTTTTTTTTTTTTAAACAATTACAGTGTCAACATCCACACAGAAAAAGGGACAATGTAAATTTAGCAGTGCCTGTTTAGTATCACTTCAAACAGTAACGTGGTGTATATTTTTACCTGGAAATATCCAATTTTTTGACCGAAGGCTTCTCTTGTGTGCAGATAGGGGAATGCATGATCCAAAACAGCCTGCATGATGCTAGATGATTACAGATAAAAAAAAAAAAAATCTTCTAAGGCCACAAAATCTATTGTATTCACAGTATAATATATCTTCTGTGCATGATTCTGCTATCAAAAGTATTTTGAAGCAAACTCAATAGAATTAAGGGATTCCTTATGTGTCATATGATTTGCTATTTAAAACAGTACAAATAATGCAGCCAGGATACAGATTGATACACAGATACCATAAGACTTTGTTACTATTATAATGTATAACAAAATCAGGGAATATATTAACAGGATATTCCAGCCCCTGCCACCAGTATAATGTGCTGCCAATACAAACATGGAGCCATCAACACCCGTCTAAGATGGACACCAATATACAGCCTATTAGCCTTACCCTAGTGGGCCTGCACTGAGAACGACCCTCTCAAGATCCAACCCACTCATCAACACGTAGACTCCCTTTCCAATGTGTCCAAGCATGTTCTTTTCTGAAAGAAAATAACCGAAATTAAAAAGGTAGTGTTTGAAATACCCATCAGTTTCTGCTATCTTTCAAGGATTTCCACACAAAGATCTGTCCACCTGGGTCACCTCTACGCACCTACCACACTTGCACTCTCCATTCTGCTCACTTATTTAATTCTATGGAGAATGCAGTGGGATGACTTTACAAAGGCTGTAGTGGAAAGCAGGGCCAAAAACTCCAAAAGCCGTACATGTTATTATATTCTATTTTGTAGCACTCGCAATTACCGTATTTTCTAGACTAGCTTATATCAAACATTTTAATAACATGATCATAGGAAACATATCAAAAATGTAGTTATATCAAAAGGTAGTCATCTACCAATGTATCAAACTATATTATAGATTTAGTTATTAGGAATTGCAGCATGATTGTAATCTGGCCTTGCTGTACTAGACCCTTGGATCAATTCCCCACCAGGGAAAGTAGCTGGGTGCCATCGATATGCCAGCTCTGTTTGTGCAGGTTTCTTTGGATGCCCAAGTTTCCTACAGCAGTCTAGAAACATGCTGGTAGGTCATTGCCACTGAAACAATTTGGCCTTCGTGTGTAGGTGTGTGGTAGGGACTGTCCCCGTAGGGAAAACCACTGATGTAGTTGGTTTAGTTTTCTTTAAAGTCTGAGTAAAACGTTGCCACAAAAATACAGGTAATAAATCCTATGAACACTAATAGGAGGACATCTGCTTTACTTGCACCTCAACTGCTCTATTTCTACTCTTTGTTCTTCTAAAACACTCCACATTAGGGACATCCACTCTGAGCTCTCTCTTAAAAAGGAGAAGTATGTGGGTTCTGAAAAAACATTCATACTCGCCTCTATGGCTGCAGCTATCTCCTGCTAATTCTAAAGACCGAGAATCCAGCAATTACATGACCCCGATCTCTCAGTTCTCAGTCTTCTCTGAGCAGAGAACAGTAACGGTCAGTCACCTCTCTGCCCCTCCAGTGCTCACTGGAGCACTGGGCTGGGGAGGAGGCAGAAGCAGCTGGCTTATGCTCTCAGCAGCGTGCTCAGAAGCTGACCCAGCTACCGATTAGGCATCTAGGTGAATTCTGACCTTGTCAGGATGCTTCTAGAGCAGGGGTGTCAAACTGGCAACCCTCAAGCTGTTGCCAAACTGCAAGTCCCATGAGGCTTTGCAAGGTTGACAGTTACAAACCTGACTCCCAAAAACAGAGGCGTGATGGGACTTGAAGGTTCGAAATAGATGAAGGGCCGCCAGTTTGACACTCCTTTTCTAGAGCCTGGAGCAGATCTATGATGTCAGCTGACAGCGTAGCTAGCCCACTGTCAGCTGATTCTAGGTCACAGGAGTGCAAACGTGAGGGCCAAAGTAAGTGCGCTTTTAAGCTCTTAACTTACCTAAAACTTGTTTTATACATTAACCACTTGCCTACCTGGCACTTTTACCATCTTCCTGCCTAGGCCTATTTTCAGCTTTCATTGCTGTTGCACTTTGAATGAAAATTGTGCAATCATGCAACATTATACCCATATGAAATTTTTATAATTTTTTCCACTCAAATAGAGCTTTCTTTTGGTGGTATTTTTACCTGGGGTTTTTATTTTTTGCACTGCAAAACAAAAAAAAAAGAGCAAAAAAAGAGCAAAAAAAAGTTCTGCGTTTCTATTATAATGCGATAGGCACTGACAGGCAGCACTGATGGGCACCGATGAGGCAGCACTGATAGGTGGCGCTGATGAGGCGGCACTGATATGCAGTATTAATTGGCACTGATGGGCAGCACTGACTAGCGGCACCGACTGGAGACTGACGGGCGACACTGCTGGACACTGATTATTAGTGCAGATCTCCACTGTCACATTTGCCAGTTATCAGCTGCACTTTACTCACGCTTTCACAGCAACGGTATTTACATTGTGATCTGCTGTGTCAATGAACATGGCTGATCATGTGGTAAAAGGCTGCTGTGATTGGCCGTTTACCTCACCACGTGATCAGCTTTGTTCGTAGGACTCAGAGATCACCGGCAGCACCGGGTGCGCGCAGCTGGGGCGCGTTCTGGGAGGACGTCCATGGATGCCCTCCCAGAACTGGACAACAGCGCTGTAGCGGTCTTTCAGCTATAGCATGGTTGGGAAGCAGTTAAGGCTCCGTGAATACTGGCTTTAAAGAAAAACAAAAAAAACCAACACCACATTCCCAGTGATCTTGGCATAAAAAACCCTACTTTTGAGCCTTCAGGATCGTTTAGCATTTGTTTCTGCCAGAAAAATACTCTCAAAAAAACAAAAAGACGTTTTTTTTTTCGTTTTAATTTGCCTCTAAAGGCTGAGCTTAAGAAAAATCACCTCTAGACTAACTAATGTGCATGGACACATAGGGTAACATTAGTTACTCCTACAGGCAAAACGCTAAATTCCTCTAGAAGCAGGGTTTTGTAAGCCAGTGTGCATGGAGCCTTAGTTGGACATGTTTTTTAAGATTATATGGCCCAGTTTACACTTGCAGACTAATGCTGCAGTTTAATGCATGTGAAATTGCTTACAAAAAGTACAATAAAATCGACATGGAAGCTGGAAGCCGGTCTGATTAATTTCTAAGCAGCAAAGATGGGAAAGGTGCATATGGGCAGGGCAATATACAAAGCAATTGAAAAGTTCCTGTTCTTAGAAAACAGATCCCCCTCTTAAAAGTTGTCAGCAGAACAGATGCCCCATTGAATAGATTTTCCTCCCCATCTCCTGTCCTGGTGGCAGCTGTAATAGTCTGTATGTCCTATCAGTTTCTCTGCCAGTGACAATGGTTACCAGGAAAAACAAAAGGAGTGCCTCTAAGAGGCTCCTTTATAATGGAGATTGCCAATCTGCTCTCCATTATACTCAGCACCGATACACACGTCATGGCACCAACAAAGTTCCCTTTCTGATTAAAGTGTTTTTTTTACCTTAATGCATTCCCTGCATTAAGGTATAAAAAACACTCCACTACCTGTCCCCCCCCCCCCTTACTCCTACCCCACTTACCTGTCTCCGCTTACCGATCCAGTGCTATCCCTGCTGTATCACCGCTCTCCTCTCTTCCTGGTCTCACAGGAGACCCAGGCACCAGTGGGAGCCACAGCATGCTGACGGTGCACTCATAGGTAATAGGATTGGATGAGTGCCAGCAAGGGACTCCAGAAGAGAAGGTAAGTGACCACTGCACCATTACACAGAGCAGGCAAGTATAACATCTTTTTATTAAAAAAGAAAGGTTTAAAATGCTATATATATTTAGCGGGTAAAATAAGTATTGAACACGTCACCATTTTTCTAGGTAAATATATTTCTAAAGGTGCTATTGACATCAAAATTGTCACCACGTCAGTAACAGTTCATGCATACAAAGAAACCAAAACAAGAAAGTTCAGAAATTAAAGTTATGTGTAATAAAATGGAATGATACTGGGAAAATGTATTGAACACATGAAGAAAGAGAGGTGCAAAAAGGCATGGAAAGCCAAGACACCCCAAATCTAAATAATTAAAATAATTAGAAAGCAATCCTGCCCCTTGTCATTGCAAATTAATATCAGCTGGTTCAGTCTCAACTGATGGCCTTTAAAAAGGTGTCTCATTACCAAGGTGTAACACAAGAAACATCTCATGTTGGGTAAAAGCAAAGAGCTCTCCCACGACCTTCTCAACCTTATTGTTGCAAAACATACTGATGGCATTGACTACAGAAGGATTTCTAAACTTCTGAATGTTCCAGTGAGTACTGTTGGGGCCACAATCCAGAAGTGGAAAGAACAATTTCAGCATAAACCACCTACGACCAGGTTTCTCCTCGCAAGATTTCTTACAGGGGAGTGAAAAAGTTCAGAAGAGTTGTCCAATAGCCAAGGACCACTTGTGGAGAGCTTCAGAAAGACCAGGAATTAGCAGGTACAATTGTTTCAAAGAAAATAAAAAGGTATTGCACTCAACCGCCATGGCCTGTATGCACAGCTCACAACACAAGACTCCATTGCTGAAGAAAGAGCATGTTGGAGCTCATTTAAATTTTACTGCACAACATTTAGACAAGCATGTAAAATCCTGGGAGAATATAGTCAGGTCATACGAGACCAAAATTTAACTCCTTGGATGCCATAATACACACCATGTTTGGAGGTCAAATGGCACTGCACAGTACCACAAAAACACTATACCAACAGTGAAGTTTGGAGGTGAGAACATCATGGTGTGGGGCCGTTTTTCAGCATACGGTACTGGCAAACTTCATGTCATTGAAGGAAGGATGAATGCAAAAATGTACCAAGACATTCTTGATACAAATCTGTTGCCATCTACCAGGATGATGAAGATGAAACGAGAATGGGCATTTCAGCAAGATAACGATCCCAAACACAAAACCAAGAAAATTCTCAATGGATTTCAAAAAAAGAAAATAAAGCTGCTAAAATGGCCCAGCCAATCACCTGACATGAATCCAATATAAAATCTATGGAAAGAACTAAAGATCAGAGTTCACGGAAGAGGATCACGGAACCTTCAAGATGTGCAGACTGTTTGTGTGGAAGAATGGGCCAAATCACAACTGAGCAATGCATGCGGCTAGTTTCTCCATACAGGAGGAATCTTGAAGTTGTCATTCCCAAAAAAGGATTTGGTATGAAGTATTAAATACATTTCAGTTAGCATGTTCAATACTTTTCCCTTTGTCATTCCTATTTATTACACATCATTTCTGAACTTATTTATTTTGGTTTCTTTGTATGTATGGATTGCATGGGTTGTTACCGATATGTGGTGAATATTTTATGTCAATAGCACCTTTAGAAATATATTTACTGAGAAAAATGGTGACGTGTTCAATACTTACTTTACCCGCTATATCCTTTATAATCACTTTAATGGAGCAGAGATAGATGAGTGTACTGCGGCCATACCAATGCTCTTTGAAAAATGTCTCTAATAAGCAAGAAAAAAGTCAAAAATAAAAAACAAAGGTTCCCTGGTAGAAATAATATTTTCAGAGTTCAACTGGTAGGAAACTAAAATAGTTTTGGCATTTAAGTGTTTGTGTTTTTTAAAAAATGTTGCAAATACAAAAAATACCTGTCAGGAATCCAAGGAGCTCTTAACTTCCTGTAGTGAGCTAGCAAGGCTGCCTCTGCTGCACTGAAATCTCAAGCAGTACCCGAGTTCTCCACTTCTGGTTTTTAGAAAACCTCCCCTTATTCATCGATGCATTTTTGCGTCTAAAAAAAACTTCTCTCCTCAAACTTCCCTCTTCCCCTTGCTCTGCCCAGAAAATAAAATAACTGAAGCTTGATACACAAAAGAAAATGTTTCAAAATCAACCACTAGAAATACGCCCTGCATATGCTCAGCTCAGATGTAAATTGCATGCTTAGGAGTGCACTTACCCCTGGTTCACATATCCGCGTTCCTGGTGGCCATGGTTTACACGGGCACGAGAGCCCATTCATCTGAATGGACTCCCATGCCTCGAGACACACAGGGAAGAAGTCCCTGCACGTCTTCTGAAAACGCAGCCCGCATGGGAACCTCAGTTCCCAGTATGGTTGCGATTTCCAGTGAAGGCGGTGTGCCATTAGAACTAATGGCACCCGCCCGCAGGTCCACATTCCTCTGTGCAGATCTGCAGCGGCACCACCAGCACAGATGCGAACCTAGGCTAAAGGTTTGTCAGATCAGCAGGTTGTTTTTTTTTTTTTACTTGCAGCATGGGGAAAGACGTATGAATTGCACAGATTGCTGGAATAGTTTTCTTTTTTTTTTTATTATTTTGCCCAGAGATACACGATAAATGACCATGTACGAGTGGCTTAGCTCTTCATCCAGCATGAAAGTAATACTTTAAATCCCCTGCCATTTAGAACACTGCATATATTCAGAGATTCCTTTGGTCAACTCACCTGGAATCTTGCAGTCCTCAAACACCAGCTCACAAGTGTTTGACCCTCTCATGCCTAGTTTGTCAAGTTTCTGGGCTGTGCTAAATCCTGGAGTGTCCTACAAAGAAATCAAAGAAATTAAACTTGTGGTGAGCAAATACCGGGTCTTCAACTGCTAACTTTCTTCCGATAAGCGGATCAGCCTGACGGAAAACTGATATATATATTTTTTTTTAATTTTAACCACTTGAGCTCCAGAAGGTTTTGCCCCTTTCACGACCAGTACATATTTTTGCCATTCAGCGCTGTGCTACTTCAAAGTATAACTAAAAGCAAAACTCTAAAAAGGACTTTTTTTTGTATATTTATTACAGTATATTGTTCCATGATTTATTTTCCATAATTCCATCACCATTAATTATATGCTTATACATACTATTGTATGCACCATCTACCTCGTTACTCCATCTCAGAGTGTACGAAGTATCCTGAATGAGGAAAGACAAAACAGAGGGCGCACAGGCCTAGTGCATTACCATAAAAAATGTTTAATAAAAAATAAAGTATGTGTTCTACTCACAAACGACAATATAGTCAAGGCACATCTGAGGAAGAGGCAAGTCCTTGAAACGCGTCAGCCTTTTGGATGTCTAAACTCCCTATTGCGGACTGTTACTCAGTGCGGTGTTGACCCAGCTGTTCTTTATGATGTGCCTTGACTATATTGTCGTTTGTGAGTACAACACATACTTTATTTTTTATTAAACATTTTTTATGGTAATGCACTAGGCCTGTGCGCCCTCTCTTTGTTCTTTCCTCATTCAGTATATTTGGATTCCCCCGGTCCATTTGAGGGCAGCAAGGTGTGCATGTTCCAGGACATTCTTAATGTAGTTGTAGCCTGCATCGAGTCCATCCCCAAGCGCACGAGCATTTGTGTTTGTGGTTCTTTGTGCTAAGTATCCTACTTGCCTGCTTTTTACTAAATATCTGTTTGTTCCTTCTCTCTGCTTTGCAGGTCTCAGCCATGAATCATTGATTGGAACTGGCTGAAAAAATCCTGCTGTGTCCAGTTACAGTGAGAGTCGTCCGTGGGGTGTGTGCCCGGAACCTGGAAGCCACTGCTGACATACAAGTATGTGATTGTGCCTGTATGAGCCGGCGGCCACAATAAAATGCAGGTGGCCAGCCGGGTGGCAAGTAGTTAAAAGGAGAGGTCAGCAATGGCAGCCTTCATATTATTATCACAACAGGTTTCCTTCAGGAAATACACAGACACACAAGGAATCCTGTAGACCTCCAGGGATTACTAAAAGATTATGGTACACTATGCTAGTAGGCAGGCTGAGAGAAGAAAAAAGGGGAAAACCTACCTTTTCCACAATGAAAGCAGTGATGCCGTGTGAGGCTGGTTTAACATTGCTGTCTGTCTTGGCATAGACGATCACCACATCTGCATCAGGCCCATTAGTAATCCAGAATTTGTTGCCATTAAGGATATAAGAGTCACCTAACAAAATACAGAAATATATCTGAAAATGTATTTCCACTAAAGAACCAATTCATCAACAATAGTTTTTTTTTTTACCAACATTCAAAATGTCGGGCCATTCAGTAAAGACATTTGTGTTTGCAGCTTTCTGAAAAATATTTCACAAGTGGCTAAAAGCACTGAAATCCAGATGCAGCCAAAACATTTCTTTTATTAAGAATAGAATGACGAGTTAGAGCCTCGGTCAGGCTTTAAACACCAAGTGGGATTTCCTCCTAGACTAGGTACACACCCATGGAGGTTGCAGTCGATGCGTTATTCCAGTGTATTTTTTTTGGGGCAGTTTGTTGTTTTTGATGCATGTTGCGTTTTTAGAATGTGGTAATATTGCTAGGGGAAGTTGTATGTTGTCATGTAGGAAATGCACCAAAAATGCACGTACAAGCATTTTTAATGTGTTTTTCGTGCATTTCCATTGAAGTTCATGAAACCCAAAAAGCAATCTGCTTTAAGGAAAAGTCCCTTACCCTTTCCAAAAAATGCACCAATTGAAATTGCACAGATGTGGACGTGACCCATAGGAAATCATGTTAAATGGACTGTAGTGCTTATTAAAATGGACTTTAGTTTCTGCAAATCTCAAAATGCACTGCAAAACGCATACACGTGAACCTAGCCTAAACATTCCAGTTTGACATGACGTTAGAGGAAATCTCCCCACCATGGAGGCAGCCATCAATATACAAGAGGCTTTAACTCTTCGCCAACCCTATTAGAAAAATAGCCCTTATTGCCAACTTTGTTCCTGTTGGGGAGATTTGCCCCACATACTTATCTGACATCCATAAATAGTTTTAATTAGCTCTATGTTGAATGTAAAGTTGCGGTGAAACATTTTAAATTTGTTAGCACAAATATTGGAATTTACATTTTTGATTCCTTTTTACTGTATTATTTGTGACCCAATAAACAATAACAACTATTATATATTTTAACACACCAGATGCAGCGGTGTAAAGCCCGCCACCACTGGACTCTAGAGCAGTGAGACCTGTTCTCTGGAGTCACGAATCACGCTTCTCTGTCTGGTAATCCGATGGACATGTCTGGGTTTGTTGGTTGCCAGGAGAACGGTACTTGCCTGACTGTATTGTGCCAAGTGTAAAGTTTGGTGGAGGGGGGGGGGGGGGGGGATTATAGTGTGGATTATGGTGTGGGGTTGTTTTTCAGGGGTTGGACTTGGCCCCTTAGTTCCAGTAAAGAGAACTCTTAAGGGGTCAGCATACAAAGACATTTTGTACAATTTCATGTTCCCAACTTTGTGGGAGCAGTTTTGGGATGGCCCCTTCCTGTTCCAACATGACTGCGCACCAGCGCACAAAGCAAGGTCCATAAAGACATGGATCAGTGAATTTGGGGTGGAGGTACTTGACTGGCCTGCATAGAATCCTGACCTCAACCCGATAGAACACCTTTAGGATGAATTAGAGCGGAGACTGTATGCCAGGCCTTCTCGTCCGACATCATTGCCTGACCTCACAAATGCTCTTCTGGAAGAATGGTCACACATTCCCATAGACACTCCTAAACCTTGTGGACAGCCTTCCCAGAAGAGTTGAAGCGGTTATAGCTGCAAAGGGTGGGCCAACACAACACACACACAGTGTGTGAAATCTACATTTCAAATCCAAATCTCATAAACCCATATTTTCTTCACAATAGGAAACATATTAAATGTTTAAAATTGATGGCAGCAATAGGTCTCAAAAAAGTTGGGACAGGGCAACAAAAAGCTTGCAAAGTACGTGGTACTAACAAAGAAGAGCTAGAGGAACATTTTGCAACTACTTAGGTTAATTGGCAATAGGTCAGTGACATGACTGGGTATAAAAAGGGCATCTTAGAGAGAGTCAAAGTGTCTCAGAAGTAAAGATGTGAAAATCTGTATCTAAATATTGTTGAACAATTGTCACTACAAAGGCTGCAAGTGCGCCAGTGCCCTCTGCTGCAAAATATGTATCTGATTTACCCTTGGCCTTAGCGGCTTCTGAGCCATCAGGCATGTTTGATTCTGAGTCGCTCCAGTCCTTGGCAGATGAGCCTATTTTGAAGTATTCACAGTTTTCTGTTATTTCTCACAAATTAGGAGACCATTTTGGTTCTTATTAATGCTGTGCACACCACTGCTGTTTCCAGTCTTTAAGAACCCATAAGGCTGCAAAGACCTTCCCTCCGGTTTCAGCTCTTTGGTGGGCTACAATACCCTTGTAAAAGGGCTGAACCACAGATTTAAAGATAACGAAAACGTTAATGATCTATAGTGAAACCAACCTTTCTTCTCTGCCTTCAACTTCATGGACACCACATCAGAACCAGAATTGGGCTCACTCATGGCAAGTGCTCCTATATGTTCTCCACTGATTAGCTGTTGATAAAGCATCAGTGGTTGAGAGGAAAACCAGCAACTAAAACACATAAGATTTGGCATGCACAATTACTAGAGGACAATACATTGTAATTAAGATTGGAATATTCACTAAAGAGTTCACTATACATATACTCCATCAATACAATTAATTATAGTTTGTACTCCGCAGACAGACAGTGGTAGAACTTCGCTTAATAAGCTTCCATGCACACTAACAGCTCCAATATCACTAGAAGAAAAAATGCTGGATAAAAATCCAGTGATTGACAGCAGCGGCGCGGGTAGGGCACGCGCTCGCCCCCTACCCGGAAATGCAAAAATCACATACATACACACACATGTGATTTTGTGCACCCATGCCGCCCTGTAGCAGTACTTCTGCTATAGGGTGGGCGGGAAGCGGTTAACAATGGAGGAGTCCTCAACTGTCAGTGGGGTTCCCTGCTGACAGCTGAATGTAAACAAAACAATTGCTGGCAATGAAAACTTCTCTTGGGGTCAAGTATGGATTTTGAGGGGAACTCCCCTCCCCTCCAAAATCCATAGCAGACACTTATTAGAGCATGCAGCCTGGCAGGCCTGGAACCAGTGGGGGGTCCAAACCCCCCAGCCCTACCAGGTCCTGAAATAAATCCAGCGTCAATCATAATGAACACCTCTGCCATCGACCTGAAAGCAGAAAAACTAACAAAAGAATGATGAATCATCCATTATTAAGGATACGTCGGATGGCTTTCGGCCAGCTACTTAACGCTGTACTTCCCTGCCCTTTAAGAGGTTTCCGATGCCGATAGGCGGGGTCTATGATCATGTGACCGCTGTGATTGAATGTCACAGTGGTCACATGATTGGAAAGCTCCTGATCGCCGGGAGCTATGCTGGGAGCATGGTTTATTTACATTTGGGTATGCAAATATGCGGCCTCTGGGCATCAAGACCCAGCTGCCGAAAGGTCGCAAATTGCTCCCAAAAATTCAAAAAAACATTTTTTTTCTGCTTCTAGAAGCCTACAATAATGTGCAAGGACACATAAGATAACACTATTTGCTTTTTGGGGAGAAAAATAAGAAAAAAAAACCAAACAAAAAAAAAACCAAACACACACACTCAAAGAAGTGTAAAGATAAGCTAGTGTGCATGGAGCCTAAGGCTGATAATGGATACCATGGGCAAAGCATCCAATTCTTGTTGTCTGTACAATGGTTTGCTCATGCAGTTCAAATATACTGTTATTTTCTTTCTTCTCTCAAGAAGGACACACACATAAAATCGTGGATCAATGATCACGAACTCCTTTCAGCTACATCTGTGACCCAGGTACCAACCATTCAGCTTTCCCCTACTATTAAGATGCTATAGTAAAACTGCAACATCATATTTCAGTGTCCTATGAAAAGGCAACCACACTGTACTGTGTGATGTAGAAGAGGTTTGAAAATCCATGGAATGAAATAGAAGGAACATTATGTACTGCAGCAGGTAAAGCCAATAGGTGTAAAATGATGCTTCTTTACAGTATGTTTACCAGTGACAGGTTTGCTTATATAATTTAAAGACCAGGTCATATTGGGTATTATTTAGATCATACCTTAGGAAGATATTTTTCTTTTTGGGCTTCACTCCCATTTCTCACCAGTTGGTTTATACAGAGGTTGGAGTGGGCACCATAACTTAGACCGATGGCTCCAGATACACGCGAGATTTCCTCCATTACCAAGACATGTTCCATGTAACCCATGCCAGATCCTCCATATTCAGCTGAAAAAAGATTGAAACCATGTTATATTAGGATAGAAGGTATTTAAAGCATGATTTATATTGCAATCTAATAAGCAATATAAGCTCCCACACTGGCTAAGGGAGTGTCAGCTCTGCTAATTAGTGCCTGTGATTAACAGTTACAAGCACCGTTCTTCTTGTATGGCTTTCAATGAAGCATTTGAAAGCTGCGGGAAGCAGAGGAGGAGATGTGGCTTCCAGCTGCTTCACTGAAAGGCATACAGGAATATTGGCGCTTGTAACTGTCCCCAACACTGCACTGGTCATCTCCAATCGTTCCCTTTCTTTCCAGTCCCCCCCATGTGCTCCTCATTGTCCATCCCCTCTCCCCATCCTCCGCACCAATAGGAGAGGAGAGAGGCTGGATATGCTCTGCCTCCCCTGTGCCTGCCCACACTCCAGTCAGTGTTTTGCAGCTTCTCAGAAGAGAATGTGTGGGTGGGAAAGCTCTGTGATGCTTCTAACTGAGCGTAAGAGTTGGGAACCATCCATGTGAGTCCGACCTTCCTTCCTTCCACCGTTCCCTTCCTCCTTTTTCTCCTTCCCTTTCTTCCCACTTTCCCTCCTTCATTACTTCCTACCCCCCTTTCCTTCCTTTCTTCCCTCCCTTCACTCTTTCCATTCTTCCTACCCCCCCTTTCCTTCCTTCACTCTTTCCCTTTCTTCCTTCCCTCCCTTTTTTTCCCTCCCTCCCTCCCTTCTATCCCGCTTTCCTTTCACCCTTTCCCTTCCTTCCTTCTGTTCTCTTCTCTCCTTCCCCTTCCTTCCTTCCTCCCCTGCCTTTCATTCCTACCTCCCTCCCTTCCCTTACCTTCCTCCCTCCATTTCCTTCCATCGTCTATTCTGCATAAAACATTTAACAGTACCATTTCATGAGATAATTTATGAGGACTGTTTAGGGACGGAATTAAGGGCGGGGCAGGGTAGAGGTTGGATGGGGCAACTGGTGCAAGTAACTCTTAAATCCTGGCTAGTAGCTCAGGACTTGAAATTTTGAGCCCTGCAGTATATCCTGTTAAGTGTTTAGACTATGAAAAGTTATACTATAAAGATGATCATATAGCTCTGTTCAAAGCACAAATACTTAAGACAAAGGTTGACTAGGTTTCTAAAAGGAAAAAAAAAAATGTGTTAACTCTCATTAGAATATTAGAAAGCATGGAAACATCTGCTATTAACTATCTTATGTCAGTAGGTACCAAATCAGATTCTTAGTAACCGTGATTAATAAATGCAGTATTCCTGAGAAGAGGTCGATTTCACAGACCTAACTTCAGACTGTCTGCAGGTAAACTGCCGCATGAGCAATTACATATGATCAGATGTAAATAGTTCCCACAGCTATCAGCCTCCGAACCTACAGCTAATCGCAGGAAACCACACTGGGTCTCGGGAGGAAGGAGGAGGAGAAAGAGAAGAAAAAAAAAGAAAAAAAAAAAGAGGAGAAAGAGAAAAAAGGAGAAAGAGATCGAAAAAAAGAGAACGAAAAAGAAAGAAAGAAGAGAGAGAAAGATAAAAAAAAAAAAAAAAAAAAAAAAAAAAGGAAGAAGAGGACATGGGTCCATCAACCAATAGAAAAAAATAGATAGAAAACCTCCATATACAGAAATGTATACCTACAGTTGATCTATGGGAAAGGAAAACACCCTTAGCAATTAGCAAGTGTGAATGAGGCCTAATGCCCCATACACACGATGAGAATATTGGACGAATGATCGTCCATTTTTTTTTTGCATGCTAGTCTCATATCAAAAGTGAAGAGGTTAGTAACGCTACAAAAATTCTTGTACGACAGAAAGAAAATTTGTGTTTGATGTATTGTATTTTCAGACAAAAACTGTACTGATTAACCACTTTCCTGCTGCCCTAAAGCTTATATATTGCTAGAGGGTGGTAGGGGTGTGCAAAATCACGTATATATACACACACACACACACACGACTGTGCATTTCCGGGTAGGGGGCGTGCGTGCCCTACCCGCGCCGCTATTCGCGGCCTCGGCTGTCAATCACCAGGTCCCGGCCAGTGATTACTTGCTGACACCCGGTGATCGCTGAGTATTACTGATGGAGGGAAAGAACAGTATGTAAACAATACAGTTCTCTTCCTGCACACTGCTTTGTATGGCTCTTCATAGTAGAGCCATACAAAGCAGTGTGCTTACAGTTGAAGACACCAACACAGCACACAGTTAAACCTTTGATTGCCCCACATGTTAACCCCTTCCTGCCCAGTGCCATTAGTACAGTGTCAGTGCTTTTTATTAGCACGGTTCACTGTATTGGTGTCACTGGGGATGTTAGTGACACCAAGTCAGTTCCCCCGAGTCTCAGAATGCCCGCTGCAGCCCCACTACAAGTTGTTGATTACCGCCATTATTGGTAAAATAAAAAAAATCCCAGTACACACACACACACACACACACACACACACACACACACACACACACACACACACACACACACACACACACACACACACACACACACACACACACACACACACACACACACAAAAGAAAGCTCTATTCGTGGGAAAAAATACGTACATGTAATTTGGGAGCAGCATTGCATGACCGCGCAATTGTCAGTTAAAGTAACGCAAAAAATGGCCTGGTCAGGAAGGGGGGAGGAGGGGTAAATACTCAGGAGGGCAAGTGGTTACTGAATATTCTCACTTCTTTATTCTTCTTTGCAAACATCTGTCTTGAAGTTTACCCATTAGCCTGCTATACGCTCATGAAATTTGACCTGGAGGCATCCATCCAACGTAATGGTACAAAGAGAAAGGGGAAGAAGCAGTTTCCTTTGGGTCGGCTTAAATTATAGTGTGGAGGAGAGGAAGGGGAAGGGGAAGAGCTTGCTGCCATGTGAGGAGACCCCAATACATGATAGGAGTTACTGGAGACACATGCAGGAAGGAAGCTGGGGATACACTGAGATGGAGCAAGGAGGGGGAACCCAATGATCGGCATGATCTGCACCATACAGAGAGCACTATTTGCCTTCCCTTGCTTTCTTACACACATACTTGGACCAATGGGAGGACACATCGTCTGTGAATGATTGAGTTTCTAGCATATTGATACCCCAGTGAGGAAATGCAAGTTGTGACCTGTCTGGTAATTCAGAGGTCATTCACTTGAGGTGAGTGGCTGCATGTTTGTTTGGTGAGTGAACGCCATTTACACCTGGAAGTATATGTATGAGTTTCTTATCCTGTGACGGAATATACATTTGGACTTTCCATGGACTGATTTATATATTTCTTGCACTGCACTTTATTTATTCTACATGCTTATATTATGTTAATGCCAAAACTTTTTTTGGCCGAAGGTGGACTTTAAGATAAAAAAAACCTTTAGTGTTTAAAATCACTTTAGGTTTTCCCAAAACAAATGGTAATCAGCCAGACAAGTTTATTAAACACACACACACACACACTAGGTATACTCTTTTCAATTTCGATGTTCAGTGTTTAAATTTGGCTGGACTGCACCTTAATTACTGTGTTTACTAGTTAATAACCGCTGTGTACTTACTTGGAGCAGTTATTCCAAGAACTCCCAGATCTCCAAGTTTCTTCCAAAAGTTCTGAAAAACATATTTGCAAGGTATTTCAGATTTACGTTACAATGTGTACAAAAAAATGATGTTCTTCAACCATCGGAAGTGACTGTTGCAGAGAAAAATAAAAAATTAAACCAACCAGCTCCTGTAAAGGAAATCATGTAATCCTTACCCATCCAGCCCGTTTTGCCAACTCCAATTTGCTTAGATAATTCTTTCCTCTACCTGCTCTCCTTAGCTTTTTTTTTTTTCCTTTTATTAACAACTGTTGCATAAGAACCCTTTTATTTTTTTCACTTTGTTTAGTCATTTTTGTAGCGTTACAACAAGGCAACATTTCAGTTCAATCTTACTTTATCCACATTTTTGTATAAAATAAAACAAGTTAGACAGATAGAAGAATTACAGAGAGATCAGAAACTAGTTCTTCCAACGTTGTTGAGGTGTATACATTGAAACATACGGCTCATAATTGAGGAAGACAGCATACACCAAATGTTGGGCACCACCACTCAGAGCTTCTAGCGGATACCCAAGAAAGGTAGTAGCTTTTTCTGGTAAATTAGATGTCGCCCTCCTTTGGAGTCAAAGCAATAGGTGCGACCGATCGGGTGATAGGTTTGACAAGTGGCAAAGAGATCGTACTGGAACCATTGCAGCTGGTGTCTCAAAATTAGAAAAGGGGGCAGTGAAAGAAAGAATATGTAAGGGGGGGGCAGGAAATGAAGAGGGATATGGAGGGGGGAAATGGGCACTCCATCATGGCTTACTAGATGCACTAGGGGTATCCTCCACAATTCAGTCCTGGAAAGCTGCGGAGAAACAGAACAAAGACCACGAAGTCCAAGCTTGTTTAAACTGTTCTTCCCCATCATCCCCATCGTCCGTAATGGAGTCCAGTTCATGCATCCATCCCACAAGGCACCATTTTAGAGAATGATGATTTGATTTGAGAATAAATCCATTGTATTTTGTACCAAATGCAATTGTAATGCTGTCATAAATAGATTATTAGAGATTTTAAACGAGTATCTTTTCATTTTTTTAAATTTTGCTTTGCCTTTTAGAATATACAGAAGATTTTTTTTAACAAAATGCAATCAACAGAAAACCCGTTTTGCACCATATACAATGACAAAGTTGTTTAAGAATCATTTGAGCCAGAGCTGAAACAGAATACTTGCTCTGGTTCATTGAAGGCTCTAAAGGCGTGTAAGCTCAAGTGACTAATGAAGATGAATATAATATTAAACATAATCGGCAAAATATAAACAAAGATCAAACTTCTGTGTATTTTCGTTTTTCCCACATATTTAAAATTCTAAACAATTACAGGTCAATAAGAAGGCATAATACATCATTACACAAGTAACTGCCAGAAAGAACACTGACCAGCTGTAACAACAACAGTACTCACTCTCAGGTCTTTGAATTCATTCTGTTGATCAATCTCATTGGCTTTAGGTGCCAGATGGTCCTGGAGGAACCTGTGTACAGTGTGCCGGAGCTGAATCGGAAAAAAACACAAGTGCAATTTGTTAATAAAAGAGACTTGGCAGATACATTATCTCAACAACTACTTGCACACAGATTGGCATACTTGTGCGTCTACAGCCAGTGCTTGCTTCAATGGCCAAATTGGCAATGTAATGTAGACAGTAGTATGGTGGTACATGGTACGGTGCAGGTCCCCAAGCAGAAGAATGCATGAACCTGCATTTCTGGGTGGAATACATTGTACTGCAATTATTGGACTGTGTACAGTCTTCATTTATCCTGGCAGTTCGGGCTACACACAAATGCAATACATTTCACCAAGCAAACAAATCATCTGTATAATAGAATCTGTTTGGAGTGTGACTGTTTGAGGTTGTGGGCAGGTGTCTTTTATACTGATAACAAGTTCAAACAGGTGCCATTGATACAGGTAATGAGTGCAGGACAGAGGAGCCTCTTAAAGAAGAAGGTACAGGTCTGTGAGAGCCAGAAATCTTGCTTGTTTGTAGGTGACTAAATACTTATTTTCCACCATAATTTGCAAATAAATTCTTTCCAAATCAGCCAATGTGATTGTCTGGATTTTTTTTTCTTATTTTGTCTCTCATAGTTTAGGTCTACCTATGATACCAATTACAGGGCTCTCTCATCTTTTTAAGTGGGAGAACTTGCACAATTGGTGGCTGACTAAATACTTTTTTGCCCCGCTGTACATGGGTTGGGCAAAAACAATGGAAACACTGCATGATTTGTAGGTGTGAAGTGACAACATGTTTCACATTGAAAGTGGAAGTGATGTAACATTCTTTTGCTTCCGCTTTGTGATGAGACACCGCGTGAGCTGCTAGTACTATGGAGTCATGTCAGAGCTTACTGAGCAAAAGAATGTTATATCACTTCCGCTTTCAACACGAAATAGGTCTTCACTTTCACACCTGCAAATCATGTAGTGTTTCTATATTTTGTCTAACTTCTGTATAATACTGTACTATATTATGTATGTCAGACTTACAAGATCTCGAGACTTACATCAAACATGACAGTTCTCCTTCAAATCACAAAATTCATTATATAGGTAAGAGTATTTGGTAAATTATCAATTGCAGACTGTCATTAAATCAGTGGTTCCCCAAACTGTGGCCCTTTGTTCTTTACCCAGCTCTTGGGTATCATTTCTCCTGCTGACACCCAACAATGGATCACTATTCTCACTGACACAAACAGGACACTATTCCTACCATTGGCACCAATGATAGGGCACTATTCCTTCTACTAATATCAATGATCGGGCACTATTCCTACCACAGGTACCAATGATGGAGTACTATTCCTCCAAAACCAGTGATGGGGCACTATTCCTCCAATACCAGCGATGGGGCACTATTCTTCCTCTGACACCAACAATAGGACCACAGGTGCCAGACCATTTCTTTTTAATTCCACTGCTCACCAACTCTTGGTCCAAACAATAATGAATTGCCCCTTTGGAAAGTTTCAGGACCTCTGATCAAAGAGCTGGAAACAGTCAAAGCAAAATTTTGCCTCATATAAATACCGCTCTATTGCTATATAATGTATTACAAAGACTTTAGCAAGCCTGATTAAAATCCTGCCCTTCCTCTACATTGTTGATATGGAGAAAAGCTGCACTTGCTAAAAGGCCACTCAGTGCAAGATTCTGCCTTTACAGGGAAGATTTCCTGCACTTCTAGTCCTGTGGACCCCACAGGGAAGATTTCCTGCACTTCTAGTCTAGGAGGACTCCATGTTTGTAGTTGTCGGTTAGTAAGATTTAAAATAAATGCAATCAGTGAGTGCTTCAGATGATAGCAGCTGTAGCACGTAAGGCAACCAAAACATAAACCTCATAAATATAGATATATATATATATATAAAAAGTGCAGCGCTAAAAAAGGTATATATTCCAATGAAAGTATTACAATAAGATATTCCAAAAAATCCAATAAAGTACTCTAATAAAATGTTATAATCAATGTATACACCAGTCCGGATAAAAGTAATATAAGTAAAATTGATGCATGAATAAAATGGTGACAATTTGTGACAAGTGATTCAATACAGGAGTTGTTTGTGACTTCTTGATCCAGTGGTCTGGTGATAAATAGAAGAAATACGCACTCGCCAGATGCGTATTTATAATACGCATGTAATAAATAAACCAGAGGTCCCCCTCATGGGATGGACGAGCTGGACTGTCTTAGCGGACTCTCCTTCCTCTGGGTATAGGGCAGCCACAACGTTGTCTCCTTCTGGGAACTGGACAGGGTACTGGGCAGCTTACGTCAGGGTGTGCGTCATCCTTAGGAATGGTGTCACGTATCACAGACTCCTGATGCTCGGGCTCTGGAACGGATGCAATGGACATCATGGCGTGCAGGCCCCTTTAACGCTTTTCGTGCGATAGCACTTCATCAGAAAGGTATGGCCAAATAGAGTACTTTATTGGATTATCTTATTGCAGTACTTTCATTGGAATACATACCTTTTAGCTCTGCACTTTTTATATATATCTATGTTAAGATTTATATGCAATATATTCTTTATTTTTTTATATTTCTTAGTTTGCACATATTTGCTTTTTTGCATAGTTTATTTGTCAACTTCTTATATCGCAGGATTATTAAATAATCGAATTGGTTACATTATTGATTAGGCACTGGTTTGAAGGATTTTTAAAGAGACAGCACACTTGTTTATTTTATTTACACAAGAATCTAGTACTCAGGGTTCCCAGGTGCAGCAGTCTGAATCTACATATTGTTCAGCACGAGGGTTTTCTTTTATTATTAATCTATCATGCAGAGCTGCACCAGATTCTAAAGGAATCGATTTTAGTAAATCTCCTCCCAAGGTACACTACCGGATTTTGCCCTTCAAAGCACATCTTCCATGGAAATAGAAGGTCTACTTTGTTCACAGACCCCCAGCTGTGTTAGTCAGAGAATGGGAGCGTACAACACATTGGTCGGCACAGGGAAGCGGTACGTTTGACTTACCCTGGAAAGCACAGTAGCACCATTTAGCCACACACATTCTAATTGTGAAGGTGACAAAGAGGGTATCTGAAAATGGCCGGGAGGGCTCTACTGACCCTACCAGGAGCCAGGGCTTAGTTGAAGCAGGAGCCTCTGCTGCCCCAGATCCTATACCTCTGTAGCATGATAATATTTGTACTGCTCTATATTGTCTGCATAAATATATGTTCCTTAGAGGCAAGAACTGCAGTTTTTTTTAATAAGAAAGCCACTAGGTTATTCAATCTCAACATTTCAATCTGTAAAATATACTATCACCTTAAAACCAAATTGTTTGCTTTATTAGATGAAGTGCATGGATTAAGTGCACAATATAACACTTCATAGATAAGGCTACTAAAGGCAGGAGCAAAGTTCTTGATATTACACACCTACACAAAGGTCTCAATACATTTACACTGCTATAGCATTTGTAGGAGGACCCATTTTTTCTGCAGTTGCAAGAAGTCAAAACATCTGAAGGACATAGAAGAATCCAGGAATAGAGGAGGAGAGACTTACTGAATACTACCAAACAACATAAAAAACATGAAACACATTCCAAAAAAAAAACTTAAACCAGATATATAGTGCCTTGAAAAAAATATTCTTACTCCTTGAACTTTTCCACATTTTGTCATGTTCCAAAATGGTTTCAAATTTTTTGTAGAACCACCTTTTGCTGCAATTACAGCTGCAAGTCTTTCTGGGGATGTCTCTACCAGCTTTGCACATCTAGAGAGGGACATTTTTGTCCGTTCTTCTTTGCAAAATAGCTCAAGCTCTGTCAGATTGGATGGAGAGCATCTGTGAACAGCAATTTTCAAGCTCTTGCCACAGATTCTCATTTGGATTTAGGTCTGGACTTTGACTGGGCCATTCTAATACATGAATATGCTTTGATTTAAACCATTCCATTGTAGCTCTGGCTGTATGTTTAGGGTTGTTGTCCTGCTGGAAGGTGAACCTCCACCCCAAGTCTTTTGCAGACTCGAACAGGTTTTCTTCTAAGATTGCCCTGTATGTGGCTCCATCCATCTTCCCATCAACTCTGACCAGCTTCCCTGTCCCTGCTGAAGAAAAGCATTCGCACAACATGATGCTGCCACCACCACATTTCACGGTGGGGATGGTGTGTGCAGGGTGATGTGCAGTGTTAGTTTTCTGCCACACATAGCGTTTTGCTTTTAGGCCAAAAAGTTAGATTTTGGTCTCATCTGACCAGAGCACCTTCTTCCACGTTTGCTGTGTCCCCCACATGGCTTCTCGCAAACTGCAAACGGGACTTCTTATGGCTTTCCTTCAACAATTTCTTTCTTGTTGCCACTTTTCCATAAAGGCCAGATTTGTGGAGTGCACAACTAATAGTTGTCCTGTGGACAGATTCTCCCACCTGAGCTGTGGATCTCTGCAGCTCCTCCAGAGGTACCATGGGCCTCTTGGCTGCTTCTCTAATTAATGCTCTCCTTGCCTGTCAGTTTAGGTGGATGGCCATGTCTTGGTAGGTTTGTAGTTGCACAATACTCTCCATTTTTGGATTATGGATTGAACAGTGCTCTTTGAGATGTTCAAAGCTTGGGATTTTTTTTGCTTTTAATAACCTAACCCTGCTTTAAACTTCTCCACAACTTTATCCCTGACCTGTCTGGTGTGTTCCTTGGCCTTCATGATGCTGTTTGTTCACTAATGTTCTCTAACAAACCTCTGAGGGCTTCATAGAACAGCTGTGTATTTTCTGAGATTAAACTACACACAGCTGGACTCAATTTACTGATTAGGTGACTTCTGAAGCCAATTGGTTCCACTAGATTTTAGTTAGGGGTATCAGAGTAAAGGGAGCTGAATATAAATGCACATACTTTTCAGATATTTGTAAAAAAAAATTGAAAACCATTTATTATTTTACTTCTACTTCAGAATTATGTGCCACTTTGTGTTGGTCTATCACATAAAATCCCAATTAAATAAATTTATGTTTTTGATTGTAACATCACAAAATATGGAAAAGTGCAAGGGGTATGAATACTTTAAGGCACTGTAGACAGATTCGAACCATCTATGGGAGGCTTGTTGTACCCAAATCCATTGTTGTGCGGCTTGGGTACAACCACCCTTTTGGATTTCCCATGCGATTACTGCCAGTGGCTATAGCCACTAACAATAATCATTGTGTTCTCACGGCAGGGACGGCTCCGCTCTGCTGGAAGAACCCAATAGCTCCACAGAAGGGATCCTCCCATCAACAATGGCAGGGTTGATGGAGGAATCAAGCGATTTTCTTTCCTGCAACCAGTTTGTGCAGTAAAGAAAAGCACATCCATCTATGACCTTCTTTAGCATGCTCTAGTATGAGTTTCTACATGGTGGAATCTTCAGACATTAGACATCTGTGTCTCTATTAGTGGACCAGCCTTTAGTAGACCCCTAGGGTTCCTTCAGGAGGTTGAAAGGGGGTTCCTTGCGCCATGATGAATTGATCTTCCACATGCTTTGACCACCAATATAAGCCTGTAATTTTCCACAGACCACCAGGGTAAGGGGTTACATTGTATTCTTACTATACATACACTGTCTTCCTATACATGTACTTTCTATACATTGTACTCCTTCCTATACATACATGTGGTCTTCCTATACATTGTACTCTTTCCTATATATACACACACTGTCTTCCTACACATTGTACTCTTTCCTATATATACACAATCTTCCTATATATGCATGGTCTTACTATACATTGTACTCCTTCCTATATATACACACATGGTCTTCCCATACACACACACGGTCCTCCCATACACACACGATCTTCCTATACATACACGATCTTCCTATACATACACGATCTTCCTATACATACACGATCTTCCTATACATACACGGTCTTCCTATACATACACGATCTTCCTATACATACACGATCTTCCTATACATACACGATCTTCCCATACACACACATGATCTTCCCATACACACACACGATCTTCCCATACACACACACGATCTTCCTATACATACACGATCTTCCCATACATACACGATCTTCCTATACATACACGGTCCTCCCATACACACACGGTCCTCCCATACACACACGGTCTTCCTATACATACACGGTCCTCCCATACATACACGGTCCTCCCATACATACACGATCTTCCTATACATACACGGTCCTCCCATACATACACGATCTTCCTATACATACACGGTCCTCCCATACATACACGATCTTCCTATACATACACGATCCTCCCATACATACACGATCTTCCTATACATACACGGTACTCCCATACACACACGATCTTCCTATACATACACGGTCCTCCCATACACACACGATCTTCCTATACATACACGGTCCTCCCATACACACACGATCTTCCTATACATACACGATCCTCCCATACACACACGATCTTCCTATACATACACGATCCTCCCATACACACACGATCTTCCTATACATACACACACGGTCCTCCCATACATACACGATCTTCCTATACATACACGGTCCTATACATACACGATATGGTCCTCCTATACATTGCACTCCTTCTGTTACATACATGATCTTCATATAGATCCCCCAGCAGGCCAGGTAACCCCCCACCATGAAGAACGATCAGGGCGCCTCACCTGCCTTTGCTCATCGCTGAGCCCGTTCACAGTGTCATCTATGGGTACGGAGGTCCCCGAACACCCCCGGCTGCTCGGAGCCAGGACAGGCCATCCCCGGCGATAGCCACCCACCACTCTGCGGAAGAGCACAGCCATGATATCCAGGAGTGACCGGGACACTGCTGTCCAATAGGGAGCAGAGAGAAAGGGGGTGGGGGAATGTCAGCCAATAGGATCATCACAGCTGACAGACAACCTCGCCCATTCCTTATGTCTCCGTCTAGTTAGATGCGGCGGCTCACCTTGGTAGAGAACGTACACAGATGTCACGTGGTGTGCCGGATCTGTGACAACGCTGGTGTAGTGTACGCAGATACCGGCCTGCTCGTACAGGAGAGTTGTAATATCCGGGACTCCCTCCCCACACATCCTGTTTCCTCTGCTGGGAGTTCTCTATCATTGATTTGTACACACTGGGATGTAGCAGGGGCTGATCTGTGTGATATAAGTGTGTACAGACCAGTAACTAGGGGTGGATTCCAGGGTCACATCCATACAGGATTTGCACTAAACCTTGCATGTTCACAGAATGGCCGGATTATTTGTCCTTCTTGCCCACCCAAACCTCCTGCAGGAAGCCATTCATTTTTTGGTGGAATTACTACAGCCAATAAATGACATCTTCCCAATGTGCAGCTTCATGCGTTACTAAGACACAAACAGCCAGAAAGTATAAATGGTTGCTAAGATGCAAGTTACAGAAAAGCATCATTGGTTGCTAAGGCTCTAGTGGGGGGGGGGGTGAAATAATAATTGGTTGCTAAGATGCTAGCAGACAAAAACTTTCATCGGTTGCTAAGACACTCGCTGTTGGAAATTGTCATTGGTTGCTAAGATGCTAGTGGCCAGAATGTGTCATTGATTGCTAAGACGCAACTGGAAAATGTAATTGGTTGCTATGATACAGACAGCCAAAAAGCATCATTGGTTGCTAAGATGCAGGTGACCAGAAACCATTGTTGGTTATTAAGACACTAAGGACCAAAATGCATGATTGGTTGCTAAGATGATAGCGACTGGAAAGCATCTTTGGTTGCTAAGACACTAGTGACCGGAAAGCATCTTTGCTAAGATGTTCGCAGCTGGAAATCATCTTTGCTTGTTAAGACGCTAGCAGTTGGCGAGCCTCATTGATTGTTAGGATGATAGTGGGGTGATAGTGGCCATTGTTTTCTATGTGCCCCGTTCACACCAAAATGCTGGTGTGATGTACAGAGCAGAGCCTTCTTATGCACCATGTCTGCATTTCTCCGCACAGCTCTGCACATGAAAATGTAAACTGTGCAGAAAAACACCCCCATTGGTCACAACAGCCACAAAACGATCTGAATGCAGTCCTGTTTCTCCGGTCCATATACCATGGGACAAATGTAAACGAAGGGGTAAACAATGCCAATCACCATATATGGTCAGTGATCCCATTTATTTACATTCAGGCAACATCCAGACATAGTTATATGGGGATGAAGAAATGACAAGTGCTGGACAAATCATTTCAAGGTGTTCCCATCATGGCTAATGGGAGGGTATACATTTCTGGACCTTTTTTTGTGTGTGTTGGGGGGTTGTTTTTCTCCAGTAAAGAATATTTTAAGTGTCTGTGTCTAAGGCTCAGGTTAACACTGCCGCGACTTGGGATCTGCCTCCAACCCCCCAGTGCCTCACGTCCTCTGGTCCTCAGATAGGGGTTGGTGCAACCATACACACTGGTCCAGCGCCCTCCACAGCCCCCACTACCTCTGGGGAGACTAACACAGGAGGATCAGACACAACATCCATCGACACCAACTTGGGACACTACACAAGGGGATGACACAACACTGGATGGACCATCAGGCACTGATTCCACTGAGACAACATGGACAGAGACATTGGGGAGCCCTGGCACAGCCCCCCTCTCCTCTGCCTCCTCTTCCACCAAAGTTACTGGTAATGCTTGGCCTCAGGGCACTGGTTGTTCGCATGGCCAACCTTATCACAAAGATTGCATCTGACAATATTACAGTCCTTAGCCAGATGCCCCAGGTCCTGACATAGAGAGCGCTTCATCGCAAGACATGAGGCAAAATGACCCCGAGAACTGCAGTTATTACAGAGCTTGTGTGTGTTAGGCTTCAGTGTGGCTTTATATGGTGTACAGCAGTCTTTCTCAACCTTTTCAAGACAGAGGAACCCCTAAGATAACTTTCAAGTCTCCCCTAACCCCTGCTAAAAATGACCATACCTACAACTCATGATACATCAATGTGATGATCCATGGGAAGAATGCTCCTTATACTTGTTTTTACTGGGAAGAATTACCCCCTTACAGATAGCTAAAAAGATCCGTGGTGTCAGTGGGAACTTATCTGAGAGGCTGAAATTGCTCATTGCTCAAGGAACCCCTAGCAACCTCTGGAGCAACCCTGGTTGAGAAACCCTGGGGTACAGGGTATAAATCCTACATCCAACTTATCCCTTGCCCCTACTTTGGTATCTACCTCCTTCAATTCCTCTACAACAAAAAAACAATATGGGGATTTCATGTGAACACCTCCTTCAGGGCATACGGTAATGGCACTTTCTAATTTTCTCAATAAATCTCTGCCTAACAAACTCACCGGACAATTTGGAATGACCTTAAAAGAATGATTTACAATGTGACCTCATCCATAGGGATTGCTCACCTCTAATGGTGGAGTTTCCTTTGTCTTGGTTAGAACTAGAGATGAGCGAATTATTCAAAAATTCGATTCGGCTGATTCGGCGAATTCGTGGAAAAAAATCGATTCGAGTCGAATATATTCGCTGCGAATTTAACTTATAAAAGGGTGTTTCTAGGCTTCAGAGAGCCTTTATATTAGTGCAGAACACTGTACCTTTAATTTAAATACCCTTGGAGTCTGCTGGGGAAGAGAAATAATACTGTCAGTCAGTATGACATGCAGATGAGTGCCGTCGATCTTAGAATCACCGCACACTTCACTCATTTGGGCAGTCACGGGGCCAAAACCAGAGTGTGGAGCCACAGTGTGGCGGTGGAGGCAGCAGCAATGGGAGGCCATACAGCACCCTATGACAAAATGGAACCCACCAGCAGTGTGAGGAGACCTGAAAGTGGCACATGGCAGAGTGTGGCGATGGAGACAGCAGCAATGGGAGGCCGTACAGGGACCCATGACACACTCTGGACCTGGCAGCAGCATGAGGAGGCGGTACAGGGGCCCATGACAGATTACGGGCCTGGCAGCAGCAATGGGAGGCCCGTAATCTGCCAGCACCCTATGACAAAATGGAACCCACCAGCAGTGTGAGAAGACCTGAAAGTGGCACATGGCAGAGTGTGGCGATGGAGACAGCAGCAATGGGAGGCCGTACAGGGACCCATGACACACTGTGGACCTGGCAGCAGCATGAGGAGGCGGTACAGGGGCCCATGGCAGATTACGGGCCTGGCAGCAGCAATGGGAGGCCCGTAATCTGCCAGCACCCTATGACAAAATGGAACCCACCAGCAGTGTGAGGAGACCTGAAAGTGGCACATGGCAGAGTGTGGCGATGGAGACAGCAGCAATGGGAGGCCGTACAGGGACCCATGACACACTGTGGACCTGGCAGCAGCATGAGGAGGCGGTACAGGGGCCCATGGCAGATTACGGGCCTGGCAGCAGCAATGGGAGGCCCGTAATCTGCCAGCACCCTATGACAAAATGGAACCCAGCAGCAGTGTGAGGAGACCTGAAAGTGGCACATGGCAGAGTGTGGCGATGGAGACAGCAGCAATGGGAGGCCGTACAGGGACCCATGACACACTGTGGACCTGGCAGCAGCATGAGGAGGCGGTACAGGGGCCCATGGCAGATTACGGGCCTGGCAGCAGCAATGGGAGGCCCGTAATCTGCCAGCACCCTATGACAAAATGGAACCCACCAGCAGTGTGAGGAGACCTGAAAGTGGCACATGTTTGAGGCATGATTCATGGCGGATTTAGTCAGTTGTGTCAGGAACTGGTGGTTTGAAATCCAGACTAATCCACGCCTGATTCATTTTCACAAACGTGAGTCTCTCCACACTTTGGGTGGACAGTCGTGTCCTCCGCGGAGTTACAATACCTCCTGCCGCACTAAACACGCGCTCCGATGCCACGCTACTGGCCGGGCATGACAGCCTTTCAAGGGCAAATTCAGCTAGTTGGGGCCAAAGGTCAAGTTTCGTTGCCCAGTAGTCAAGGGGATTGTCTACCTCGGTTGGCAGGGTGCTGTCCAAGTAGGCCCAAGCCTGTTGTTTGAGGTCCTGCTCCAGGTCCACCTGATGCTGCTGCTGCTGCGGCTGGTTAGTAGTTTCCTCACTGCGCTGGTGAAGAAAGCTACTCATCATCGACTGCAGACTGAGGCAGCCGCTGCTGGTGGAGCTACCACTGCTCCTACCACCCCACCCCTCCCCTGCTGCCATGGCAGCGGAACGCGAGCGCACAGGGCCCACAGTGTCTGAGGATGGACGTTGGCACAGAAAGGCAGAGACCAACTGACTACATAGGTGGTTTTTATAGTACGTTATTTTGGCCTCCCTCTCAGCAGGTGTGAAAAAGGCCACCATTTTTGAACGGTAGCGAGGGTCCAACAAGGTGGACAGCCAAAAGTCATCCCTCTGTCTGATGGTTATTATTCGGCTGTCGCTACGCAAGCAACCGAGCATGCTATGGGCCATTTGTGCCAAGGAATGCGAGGGACTCCCTGCCTCCATCTCCACAGCATACTGCCACGGTGCGTCTGGGTCCTCTGTCTCCTCCTCCTCCTCTACCAGATGCTCCTGCTCCTCCACTCCTGTCCGCTGAGTGGAAAAACCACCCATTTCACTCAATAATTCCTGAGCACCAATGTCCTCCTCTACCTCCTCCTCTTCTTCCTGTCCTGCCCCCACAGGGGTCATGTGGCGTTGAGATCTGTGCGCCACGGCTACCGCACCCTGACCAGCCATTGTTAACAGCATTTGTTCCAGGACGTGCAACAGAGGAATGACGTCGTTCATCCCATAGTCCTGCCGACTCACGAATAGCGTGGCCTCCTCAAAGGGCCTGAGCAAGCGGCAGGTGTCACGCATGAGCTGCCAATGGCTGACATCTAAGTTACACAGGGGAGTACCTTTATCCGCTTGTAACATCAGGAAATCGGTGATGGCCTTTCGCTGTTCGTAAAGGCGGTCTAACATGTGTAGGGTTGAATTCCACCTTGTTGCAACGTCGCAGATCAGGCGATGCTGTGCAATTCCGTTCTGCCGCTGCAGCTCAAGGAGGGTGTGCTTTGCGGTGTAGGAATGGCTGAAATGCATGCAAAGTTTACGTGACATTTTAAGGATGTCTTGCAGTGGGATGGTGGATTTTAGGAACCGCTTGACAACCAGATTGAACACGTGAGCCATGCATGGCGCATGGCACAACCTTCCTTGACGCAGAGCAGACACCATGTTCTTTCCGTTGTCGGTCAACATGGTTCCGATTTTCAGTTTGCGCGGAGACAGCCATCTGTCGATTTCTCTGTTCATTACACTCAGAAGTTCCTCCCCTGTGTGACTACGTTCGCCAAGGCATACCAGGTGCAGCACAGCGTGACACCGTTGCGCCCTGCACATGTGATATGCCGGTCGGGTAATGGGACTTGGCACGGGGGTGGCGGCTGAGGACACGGCGGAAGAAGAGGTGGTAGAGGCGGACATCTTTGCTGGACCAAGGACGTGCAAACGTGGAGGCAAAAGCGTCGTGACCTGTCCAAGTTGCTGGTGCGGCTGTGCCGGCACCACGTTCACCCAGTGGGCCGTAAATGACATGTACTGTCCCTGACCGTAGTTACAGCTCCACATGTCGGCGCTGCCGTGCACTTTGGCAGAGACCGACATGCTCAAAGACTGGCCCACCATCTCTTCTACATGTGAATGCAGGGCTGGCACTGCATTTTTGGCGAAGAAATGCCGGCTTGGCACTCTCCACCGCGGCGCGGCACAAGCCATCATTTCTCGGAAAGGTGCCGAGTCCACCACTTGGAAAGGGAGGGACTGCAGCACTAGCAACTTGGACAGGAGGACGTTCAGCTTCTGCACCGTCGGGTGCGTGCTCGCAAACTGTTGTCTCTTGGAAACGGATTCCAAGAAAGACTGCTGACGGAATCCGTGAAGAGGAGTAGCAGGAGAAGGAGCATCTGAACGAGCGGAAGATGCCAACGAGCGACAACTCCCCTCAGCAGAGGTGTTGGAGCCTTGACTGGCTGATAGAGGGCGATTGATGTCGGGTGACGGAGCAAGTAACGGAGCGGGTGATGGAGCGGGGGCTGGGGCAGGCAGAACCGCCGTATCTTTATCACGGTTTTCCCAGGCCACCGAATGGCGACGCTGCATATGCTGACGCAACGCTGTAGTCCCAACATGGGCCCCCTGGCCACGCTTGACTTTCTGGCCACATAGTCGACATACGGCTACGTTTACTTCCTCGGGCGGCTTGACGAAAAATTGCTACACCGCCGAGTAGGAAACTTTGCCTCCGCTACTCCTCACTGGCTGACTGCTACTTCCTCCGTGCACACCGGCACCACTACTGGCCGTGGTGGTAGGCTGCAGTGGAGCTGGTGCTCTACTCTGTGGCCGTTTGCCTCCACTGACACTGCTGTGACCCTGCTGCCTCCTGGGCAACCCACCGACTGTTTTGCTCGCTGCCAAGCTGGCACCCTCTTCTCCTGATGATGCGGAAGCAATAGCCTGATGACGACGAGGCTGCCAAGTGCGATCAGCCTCATCCTCATCAATTAGGGTCTCCGCCTCACTACTAGCCCCCTCGGCTGCGTGTGGGTCAGGAGACAGACCTGTCTCTAGACCGGCTACCGAGCCACTCTCCTCGCCAGTACTTCTTCGCCTGGCTGCTGAAGAGGCGGATGTCTCCCCCCGTTCCTGACCGCCCTCTGTTAGCTCTTCCTCACTGTACAGTGGGCCCACAGCATGCGATACTTCGCTTGGTGAGGGAACACCAAAGGACAGGGGCAGGTAGAGGACACGTGATTTCAGTGGGCTTGCTCCCGGGCCATGCCAACTAACGGTTGTGTCTGACGTATCCACCGACCATTGGCTGTAGGTGTCAGAGGTGACCTGGGAAGAGGAAGACGACCGAGCCAACCAATCGATGACGGCAGGGTTGTCGGTGGAGACACGACCGCTGGATGACACCGGGAGCACTGGCCTCTGGCTGCGACTAGTGCTGCCTCGACCCCTTCCTCTGCTGCCACGTCTGCTCGCTCCTAAAACATTGCCTCCTCTGCCACTCCTCTGCGTGTTGTCTGACATACTCTTTAATTCTATAAGCACCCCAAAAATAACGTAACGATTCTGTGTCCCTGAGTAACAATTCTGTGTCCCTCAGTAATGATTCTGTGTCCCTCAGTAACGATTCTGTGTCCCTGAGTAACAATTCTGTGTCTGTCCCTGAGTAACAATTCTGTGTCCCTAAGTAACAATTCTGTGTCTGTCCCTGAGTAACAATTCTGTGTCCCAGAGTAACAATTCTGTGTCCCTGAGTAACAATTCTGTGTCTGTCCCTGAGTAACAATTCTGTGTCCCTCAGTAATGATTCTGTGTCCCTCAGTAACAATTCTGTGTCCCTGAGTAACAATTCTGTGTCTGTCCCTGAGTAACAATTCTGTGTCCCTCAGTAACGATTCTGTGTCCCTCAGTAACAATTCTGTGTCCCTGAGTAACAATTCTGTCTGTCCCTGAGTAACAATTCTGTGTCCCTGAGTAACAATTCTGTGTCCCTGAGTAACAATTCTGTGTCTGTCCCTGAGTAACAATTCTGTGTCCCTCAGTAACGATTCTGTGTCCCTCAGTAACAATTCTGTGTCCCTGAGTAACAATTCTGTGTCTGTCCCTGAGTAACAATTCTGTGTCCCTCAGTAACGATTCTGTGTCCCTCAGTAACAATTCTGTGTCCCTGAGTAACAATTCTGTGTCTGTCCCTGAGTAACAATTCTGTGTCCCTGAGTAACAATTCTGTGTCCCTGAGTAATGATTGTGTGTCCCTGAGTAACGATTGTGTGTCCCTGAGTAACAATTCTGTCTGTCCCTGAGTAACAATTCTGTGTCCCTGAGTAACAATTCTGTGTCCCTGAGTAACAATTCTGTGTCTGTCCCTGAGTAACAATTCTGTGTCCCTCAGTAACGATTCTGTGTCCCTCAGTAACAATTCTGTGTCCCTGAGTAACAATTCTGTGTCTGTCCCTGAGTAACAATTCTGTGTCCCTCAGTAACGATTCTGTGTCCCTCAGTAACAATTCTGTGTCCCTGAGTAACAATTCTGTGTCTGTCCCTGAGTAACAATTCTGTGTCCCTGAGTAACAATTCTGTGTCCCTGAGTAACGATTGTGTGTCCCTGAGTAACGATTGTGTGTCCCTGAGTAACGATTGTGTGTCCCTAAGTAACGGTTCTTTGTCCCTAAGTAACGGTTCTGTGTCCCTAAGTAACGGTTCTGTGTCCCTAAGTAACGGTTCTGTGTCCCTGAGTAACGATTCTGTGACCCTAAAGTCTCTGTGGCCCTAACTCTGTCCCTCAATACAGACAGGTCTGTCTCTCTTGAATGACTGGAGGCTAATGGAGAATTCTAAAATTTGGAGATTCACTACCCTAACATTGGAGCCCAAAATTAGTTTATTCTCGAATTACTCGAGTTTGTCCTTTTGAACAACAACTTTACATTTCTAGGTAGTTATTATCAACAGATCAGAGGCACCTCTATGGGGGCCCCATGAGCATCCCGCATATGCATGTCTGCATCTTGGCAAGTGGGAAGGTGACCTGTTATACAACTCTCAGTGGTATCAGACATATGTGGCCTTCTGAATTCGATACATTGATGATGTATTACTTATATGGACGAGTTCAGTGGCTCAACTGCAAGCCTTTATTACTGAATTGGGCCACAATATTCGTCTGACGTTTAAATTCCATCATAAGGAGATCCCATTCATTGATCTTTATATCTCTATAAAGGATGGATGTTTAAGCTAGAATGTTCAGGAAGGATAAAGCTGCTAACACTCTTCTTCATGCGAGTGGCCAGCACCCGGAATCTTTAAAAAGGGGGATCCTGATGAGTCAATTCCTCTGTATTAGGACAAAATTCCTTTAGGAAGGAGTCCATCCAGATGTATAAAAGATTCCGAGAACAGGGCTACTCCCATCGAATTTTGAAATCCGCAAGGAAGGCAGCCTTTAATGAGAAGCTGATTGATCTCCTGCAGCAACAACAAACTGATCCTGATGCAAATGAGGTGTAAGGCCCTGCAAGATTCATTCCAAGATTTTGTTCCAAATGGGGGAGGTAAAATCCATACTTACAAAACATTGGCATGTTCTAAGATCCAATTCTAGAATTGCAGGCCCCACACTATCTATGGTAGCAAGGAGTAACCTGAAATATATTCTCGTTCATTCTGAGTTTACTAAGAGGGTAAATACGGAGTGGCTACCTAAAACTAGTGGAACGTTCCCGTGTGGAAACTGTTTGGTTTGCCCCTTTATAGAGAAGTCTAGGGTGTTCACTAATGCGGATCACTCAAAGTCTTTTGACATTCAGAGCCATGTAGGAAATTCTACATGGGAAAGACTAAGAGACCTTTCCATGTCCACATTGGTGAGCACCTTAGAGCGATTAAAAGTAAAGCTAAACCAAGGGAGGGCAAGAAGATAAATCCTTTAGCACTTAATTTCAAAGAGAAACACGGAGGCCTCACCTCAGGCTTCAGGACGAAAGGGATATTTGCCCTGAAGCTATCCACACGTCGTGGTGACTTTGACAAAATTTTTCTCCAGCATGAGAAATAATGGATATATAAGCTGGACACCCTAATTCCTAAGGGGCTTAACTGAATTTTGGGATATTTTTTGAACAGTAAGATCATGATTTCCTTAATTATAGTTTGATTCTCACTGGTGTTCCTTGGCCTTTCTGGCTACTGAGGACCCTGGGATGGCTGGTCTGTTTCTCCACATCTGTGTCTTAGCCTTTATTATTATTTTCTAGATTTGATTGCTAATTGTATATTTTAATATTTGGAACACCATGGATTGTCTTGTTATCATGTTTATCTAATGTTGCTGACTGAAGCAGGTAATTGGCGCCACCTTCAACCTGAAATGTTGTATGTAATTAGCAAAGTCTATAAATTAAAGTCAGGTTGGTGCCCCCTACTGGTCTTGAGGAAGCCTGCGTCTAAACAAGCAGGTGAAACGCGTTGACAGTAGCTTCCACAATCATGGAGTCCTTGGCACTGTGACTTGATGTATGGCGAGTACTGTCATGAATGGCGGTAAAGCAAGGCTGAATACTGGAAAGCCCTTTCTGCACACGTGTGGCTCTCACGCTGTAGCGGAGGAAGCAATGTGAGACTGGAAAGGATAGCGGTGCTCTGTCTGGCCACAGAAAGATGCTGCATCCACCTGGTGGTATCCGAACCCAGGGTCACTGAGGCTATCTGCACGTGAGTTGGAGACACAGACCCTGTAATATCAGAAGCCTATATCTGACAAGTACTGTTTAAGCTGTCTAGGAGTTGCTCCATGCTCACAGGGAAGCAGTATTAAGCCTCGGTGAACTTGCAATGAGTATGCCATCCTGTGGATATCACCTTATTTATTTCAGGTACTTATATAGTGCCGTCAATTTATGCAGCGCTTTACATATATATTGTACATTCACATCAGTCCCTAACCCTCAAGGGGTGTACAATCTAAGGTCCCTAACTCACATTCATACATACACATACTAGGGCCAATTTAGACAGGATCCAATTAACCTAACAGCATGTCTTTGGAGTGTGGGAGGAAACCGGAGTACCCGGAGTAAACCCACACAGGCACAGGGAGAACATGCAAACTCCAGGCAGGGGGTACCGTGGTTGGGATTCGAACCAACGACCCTAGTGCTGCCAGGCGGAAGTGCTAACCATTTAGCCACTGTGCTGCCCATATCCTTATCAAGTCTCTCCTCAGTCTTTTACATCTGGGTCCATATTGTTGAGAGTGTGACACCTCCAAATTATCAGCAGGACCATCTTTACCTCATATTGGATTTAAGAGACATCTTATGTTTGTGCAGGGGCGACTGACCATTTGGAAACTCGGGCACTGCCCGAGGGCCTGGGGTCAGTAGGGGGCCCCATGAGAAGCCCCTGGTACCTTTTTCATGGGCTTTTTTGAGTTTGGGAAGGACACAGGCGCCCCATGGTCCCCTATTGCCCGGGGGCCCCATGATTTTTCAGTCCGCCCCTGTGTATGTGTTCTAAATCATAAAAGCCATTTACTGAGCTGTATATTGGCTAAGTAAACTGCCATAATATTTGTTGGCTTGATACGTCCATCAGCAAACAGCTGCTTGTCAAGCGCATCTATCCAGCCTTTAATCTTGCTCCAGACATTCTCAGGTCTTCCCATTTGCTTCATTATTACTGTTTGGATACAGCATATCAGCTGTTTTGCATTCATGTGAGATAGGTTTACACAATGTTACAAAGGAGCTGCTATCCTCAGCATTAAGTCTTTTCATTTTCCTCCTTTCAAGCTGATACATTGTTTATTCTGTTTATGCTCAGATTTGAGCGGAGGTTCATGATATAAAACATGATATTGCTGCGGCCGGCACGGAGATGGACGCACTGTAGCTGCGGCTCCGTTCATCCGCCAGCACTAACGCGGCACACTACGGCCCCAGGGAAAACAAACATAACACAGCAGAGCACGGAGGGTGCCCGCAGCCCACTAGACATGCCCCGCAGGAAAAAAAACCCGGGGCAACCAGGGAAGTTAACGAATTTCTTCCCGGCCGTTCAGCCGGGAATCCAAGATGGCGGCCGCCACGAGGATATACAGGGAGACGGCAGAAGCCAGGAGGGGGACTACAACTCCCAGCCTGTGGATCCCAGGCTGAGGCACCAACTCTATCCAGGGGACCCGGGTGAGTTGTCTCCCCCATTGTCACCCACGTCCTGCAGCCCTGTAAAATCAAAGCCTCGGCTTGACAGAGACCCTGAGCATGCGTGCCAGGCCCTAAACTTTACGCCTCAGCCACCACTTTCCAACCTGCCTGACTTAGACGCATTCCCAGTATCTGACCAACCGCTAACTGAAATTTGTATGAAGAATATGCTGACATTACTGCGCCAAACTTTGCATAATGATATTTCCGCGCCATTGACCCAAATCACTACTCTGGTGCAAAGACAGGAACGCAGGATCCGCCATATTGAAACCAACATAGCGGATATAGTAGAAGCGCACAATGATTTGATTGATGCTCATGCGGAACACGCGTTAGATATCGAACAAATCAATCTCAAATTGGCCAATATGGAAGATCGCTCACGCCGTAATAACATCAAAATTAGAGGAATTCCTGAAACGGTGTCTAACGAGGCATTACTTCCATATTTGCATCATTTCTTCAAGCTACTAATCCCCACACTCACTGAAGTAAAGGCTATAACCGATCGAGCACATCGCCTACCTAAGCCTTCTTTCTTGTCCGCAACCATTCCTAGAGACGTGCTCGTCCGCATACACTTCTACCATATTAAGGAGAGAATTATGATGGCGGCCAGGAACCCTCCTCCAATACCATCCTCACACGCGACTTTGCGCCTTTATGCGGATTTATCCAAGGCCACACTTGCCAACAGGAAAAAAATTATACCAATTACGAAAGCGCTTAGAAATCACAACATGGCCTATCAATGGGGATTCCCCACTAAGCTAATAGTGCGCCATCAAGGCAGAATCTATAATATTAAAAACCTAGAGGCCGGTCTGGACTTCCTTAAGGCCTGGAGCATTTTACCGGCAGACCCACAGAAGAACAACCCTGGTTCCGTTCAAACCATGGAAGCAACCTGAAGGGCTGAGCGGCACTAGCCGTGGATATATTTCCTTTCCTCTTTCCCTGGAGGCGTTCTCTAAATTCTCATACTTCTGGCGATCGGCCTGAACCAAATGATCTGTAATTTCACAGTTATGTATAGATATGACTCTCTCGGGGGTCATATCCTGTTTGATTCCCCCACCTTTGTTGTAGCAAACCTAGCTACACCGTTTACTTGCTTTATGCGCAAGTATTTTTTTAGTGTTATTTTTCCATCCTCTTCTATCCCTTCCACTGGCACCAACAAGTGTTCACTTCTGACACACTACTTCTTCCTTATGGCCATGACTACCACCAGAATAAAAAACAATGCGACTATGCCTGTAAACCGAGACCCTATCTACAAATGATTACCATCAAATCCTTTAATGTGCGAGGCCTTAACTCCCCTTTTAAGAGATCGATGCTAGCAAGAGAAATCCAAAAGTATCATACTGACCTACTCTTCGTACAGGAATCGCATTTTGCCACGGAAAAAAACCCTAAGCTGTATATACCTTGCTTCTCTCAACTATTCATGGCAACCAACGGGAAAAAAAAGAATGGAGTTATTATCGCTATTAATGACGCCCTCTCTTTCAAACCTACCTCTACTGTAATTGACCCGCAAGGTCGCTATATTATCTTGATATGCCAAATTAATGAGATCTCGTACACCTTAGTGAACGTTTATGGCCCTAATAGTAAACAACTGAAATTCTATCGGAAACTCCACAATCTTATCTCCCAACATCAGAAAGGCAGACTTATTATTGGCGGAGACTTTAATGTTCTTAGTGACTCACTCCTGGACTCTTCCTCTAATAAAAAACCCAGCAACCTCAACTTTAACCGCTTTATGCACGACCATGACTTATATGACATCTGGAGATGCCAACATGGTGCGGAAAGAGACTACACCTACTTTTCACCGCCACATCTGTCATATTCTAGAATTGATATGTTCATTACGGACAAATGGACTCTACAACATGTGACATCCTCCCAAATTGGAACTATAACCTGGTCTGACCTTGCACCGGTCATCATATCCCTGGACGACACCCAGCGGTCGGCGATTCCGCCTATTTGGAGACTCAACTCTACAATTTTGAATACACCAGAAAACCAGAAATTCATATTAGATGCACATGACTTATTTTTTTAAACCAACATTACCCCGGAAATTTCTATTACCACACTTTGGCTAACATATAAGGCTTATATGAGAGGTATCCTCATCCAATTGACTTCTCGCGTTAAAAAACAACGATCTCAGAAAATAGACCTACTCCTTGCTTCTATACGTAGAAACGAGGAGATTAATAAACAGAATCCAAACGCCACCATAACCGCGGCTTTAAACCAAGATAGGGACAAACTCCGCACTGCTCTTTTACACGTTTATGATGCGAACCTCCAAAGAACAAATTCCCAATACTATGCGCTTGGTAATAAAACTAACTCTTTTCTTGCCAAAACCATTAAACAGAAACGAATTAAAAACAAAATAGCCACGATTCAGCATCCTATTTCCAGTATCCCTCTATCTAACCCACAAGACATAGCTGATGCGTTTGCGTGTTACTATCAATCGTTATACAACATAAAAGATGACCCTGACACAACTCAACCAACAAACCTGTCGATTGAGAATTTCCTAAGCCAAACCGAACTTCCCCATCTTACACCTACTCAATTAGCCTCCCTCTCTGTGCCGATTTCACCTGCAGAGATCGAGAAAATCATAAATAAACTTCCCATGAACAAATCTCCGGGAAACGACAGCTTTACCAATGAATTTTATAAAAAGTTATCAGCGATTTTATCCCTCTACTCCAAACCTTCAGCCAGAGTCCTCACTAATGGTACGCTTTCACAACCATTTCAAATATTTAATGGTACTAGACAAGGCTGTCCCCTCTCCCCCATAATTTTCACCCTACTTATCGAACCACTGGCATCCAACCTTAGAAATGATCCCAATTTTTCAGGGATTAAATTTTTTCAGCAAGAACACAAAATCAGCCTTTTTGCGGACGACATTATTCTAATGATCACGAACCCCTGCAAATCTCTCCCCTCAATACGCTCACACATACAAAACTATGCAGATGTATCTTATTACAAACTAAATGAAACCAAATCTTCAATTTTAAATCTTCATACTCCTCCACCGACCCAAGCTCTCCTTGAAAAACAATTCCCCTTTAAATGGGAAAAACACAGTATCCCATACTTGGGGATTAAACTTACCTCCACAACCAATCAACTCTATGCAGAAAACTTTAAACCCCTAATAAATATCATACCACAAGAACTTAGGAGCTTGCGTACAACCACATTATCAATGCTAGGTAGAGTAGCTACTATTAAAATGTGTATATTGCCAAAGATATTATATATCTTCCGTACATTACCTGTACCTATACCCTCCTCCTTTTTCTCCGTAATGCAAAAAATTCTAAATAAATTTTTATGGAATTCTAAACGGCCCAGATGCTCTACAAACCTTCTGATCTGCCCGCCTTCCAGAGGAGGAGCTGGTCTCCCACATTTAAAATCCTATTATCAGGCGGCCCTACTAGACCAGCTCTTTTACTGGTGGCACCCTACTCACGAAAAAATCTGGACTATTATGGAGCCCTCCAGATATCCACAAGGTACCTTAACAGATTTGCTTTTTGTGCCTCGCACAACACAGATTGGACATACTCACACACATCCATGTATTCAGGCCTCATTAACAGCTTGGCATGAGCTCTTGACATGCACTCAGTCACAGAAAACTAACTTACAAATCCCGACTCCTATTTCCGCTCTGCAATTTCTATCCCCTAATTTGAATCTAAAATCCTGGAAAGAGTTGGGTATTTGTCATATCCAAGATATTTATGATAACCATGAACCCGAGTCATTCCAAACACTTCAGGAAAAATTCCATCTTCCCAATACGGAACACTTCACTTTTATGCGAATATTCCATTTGCTTCATAAAACGAATATGCCTATTAAAATAGACCTCCCAGCTACTGCACATCACTTCCTTCACAAGACCAATTATCCAAAGAAAGGGATCTCTACCTTTTATACATTACTAACTGAAGCATATTTCACGACCCACTCATCATCCCTTACTAATTGGGAGAAGAACTTCCTCTCCCCAATGACCCCACAATCATGGCAAATGACTTTTGCCACTACATACAAAGCTTCGAAATGTAGCTCCCACTGGGAATCATATTTAAAAATTCTCCACCAATGCTACTTGACCCCTGCCAAATTATCCATCTATTATCCGCAGCAACCAAAAACTTGCTGGAGACAATGTGGTGAAACTGGTTCGCTTTTTCACGTACTATGGTCTTGCAAGTCCCTCAAATCATATTGGAACAAAGTGTTCCAATTGATCTCCTCAGTCACAGACTCATCTACGACTCTTAACTCGGGATTAGCTCTTCTACATCTAACGATAGAACAATTCCCTGTACGCTCACGCACCATTATCATACACATTCTAGCAGCAGCCAAGACTAACATTATGAGGCTTTGGCGCTCTACGTCACCTCCTCTACTAGCCCGTCTCATTGCTGACCTCAATTTACAATGTGAGATGGAAAGAAGAGCGGCCTTTCGAAACTCTTCTTACCACAAATTCACACTACATTGGTCTCGATGGCTAATACATCCCAATTGCTCAATTACATGATTACGAACCTTATCCTTATGACATGCTAAATTTGCAGAACATTGGTGCCCCTTCTTCCCCCTCCCACTCTTTTCTATACCCGTTTTCACCCTCTGTTTAATTCCCTCACGTTTTTCTACTCATTATGATGGTTCACAATCTAATGAGCATACCTCTCTTATAAGTATGATTATGATAAACAAATTCCCAGCCGGATGGTGGGGGTTTATTACCTCATTCTCATTTCATTTTCTGTTATCTCGTTTATGTGAACCTTGCACTTGATTATATCTAGATAGTAACGTGTTTGTTTAAGACTCTAAAAATTTTCAATTAAAAAAACTATTTGAAAATAAAAAAAAAACAAAAAAACAGAAAAAACAAAACAAAAAAAAAAACATGATATTGCTGATGGTCAGACATCGCTCTTAAGTCACTTTGGGGTTTATTTACTAAAGCTGGAGAGTCCAAAATCAGACTCCCTTCTGCATAGAAACCAATCAGCTTCTATCCTCAGCTTGTTCAATGAAGCTTTGGCAATGAAACCTGGAAGCTGATTGGTTTCTATGCAGAAGTGAGTCTGATTTTGCACTCTCCAGCTTTAGGAAATAAACCCCTTTGAGTCTGGACTCATTGGTTTCAATTGACAACGATGTCAAACTTTTAATGGTGATGGGTGGAGGTGTATATTTTGTACTGAAATATCTTTTTCACTTTGTTAATTTTTTTCATGGTTCTGTAATAAAATATGAAAAAAAAGTGTAATAAAACCCGCGCCTGAACCCAACAAAAACAAAAAAATTAATTTGTGCTGCTGTTCAATGAATAAACATTGAAATAAATATAAACTAAAACCACAGCGCAAAAATTAAGATAATCATAAATAAATAAATAAAACAAAACATAAACATTTGTGAAAATAGAGGATATAAAAATATAACAAAAGATAAAAAATGTCCAAACATAAAAAAATTGTCCAAAGTCCCAAATCAATAGTAAAAAATAAAGTATAAAGTTCTCCAATCAACGAAAACAGCGCTAAAGGAACTCCAACGTGCACACACCATCCGTGACTGTCAATATAATCTGCACTCACCAAATAAAATGGACTCTTAGCTGATAGGGCTTAAGAGTCAAACAGGCTTTTGGGTAGGATGTATCCTCCAAATAGAATCCCACTCAAGGAGGGAGAGTTCCTGCTTGACAAGCTCTAAACAACCACCCACAATGTAGATAAATGCAAAGAGATAATAGAGAAACTATAGTGTAATACTGCAAATAACTATTTAATTAATTAAAACCAATGCATAATATGCACTCACATTGTACAAATGAATAAAAACCCTCCTTAACCCCTTCACGCCGGCACCTCCTGGTCCTTCAAGGGTTCCAGAAGCCGGGAGGCGGGGTTTAGGGTCATGTGACCGCCGTGACGCCGCGTCACTGCGGTCACACGATCGGGAAAGGTCCCGATCGAAAGAGGAGATCGGGACCTTTCCGTAAGTACCGGACATGTGTGCTCGGAGCACGCAGGGCGCGTGTTCTTGGCACATATGTCCTTTTTTAATAGAACGCAAATGTGCGGCCTCTTGGTGTCTAGGCCCAGACGCCAGGAGGCTGCACATTTGTGTGCGGCCGGCGTGAAGAGGTTTAACAAGTTATCCTCATAAGAAAGATCACTTCAATCATGGCTCCCTCAACAAGTGAACTGGCAGAAGTGCATTGAGGCTTAGACCGGCTACAGTGTGTCCTCCACTCACCAGACGTGACATCACAACGGTCCCATTGGAACCAGAAATTGCATTCAGGAAGGATAAAGCTGCTAATACTCTCTCTCCCTTTACATGTCCATACTCCACAGGTGGGGTCTCCAGGTGGTGGCATACTTCTTTGAGATTCACTACCGTAACATGGGAGCCTAAAATGAATTTATTCTCAAATTACTCGAGTTTGTCCTTTTGAACAACAACTTTAAATTTCTAGGTAGTTATTATCAACAGATCAGAGGCACCTCTATGGGGGCACCATGGAGCTGACAGGGAGGAGAACTGTTTTGTTTACTAACAGTTCTTCCCACCGTCAGAGATCCTCGGCAATCACCGTTCGGAACCCAGTGATTGACAGCCACGGTCGCGAATGGCAGCACGGGTAGGGCGCATGCGGAAATCACATATATATAGGTGATTTTGCGCACACCTAAAACCCTGTAGCAGTATTTCTGCTATGGAGCGGAGCTAAAGCGGTTAAGAACTTTTCTGCTTTGAATCTTAATCAATTTGAATGTCAACAGGAGGGGAGGTCATTTACTAATTTAAGAAACAAGTCTTTATTCAATCCTAAAATGAATGATAATAGACACATAGAGATGTTTACAAAATTAGTAATTGAGGATTTAGAAAAAATCACAATAAAAAAGTGAGTGAATTGCAAACCATTAAAAATGGGATTAAATCACTTGAAAAAAGAAACTAGTTGGTTGTCTGCCCTGCGGATAAGGGGGGAGGTATTGTTATCTGGTCTAAACACCAGTATGTAGAAGAGATGGACAAAGCATTGGAAGATCCTAACACGTATAAGAAGTTGCCGGGTAATCCCACCAATGTTTATAAGAAAGAGCTGGAAAAGCTGATACAATATGGGGTTGATAAAAATATTTTAAGCAATATCTTATCCCCTCCAACTGTAGATTATCAGTAATATACTGTATCCCCAAGATTCACAAGGACAGTAAGAATCCACCAGGAACATCCTTTGATAAATAGTATCAATTCATTTACTGCCAGATTGAGGGAATATGTAGATCTTTTTCTGCAACTCTTAGTGAAACAGACCACAGCGTATTTGAGAGACACTAAACATGTCCTCCAGTTACTCCAGGAGAGTGACATAATTATTATTATTATACAGTATTTATAAAGCGCCAATGGTTTGCTCAGCGCTGTGCATTACAAAGGGGGACAGAACATGTGACAGAACAATACCAATACAACGCAAAACATGAGGGGATCGAGGGCCCTGCTCTTTCGAGTTTACAATCTAGGAGGGAGGGGATGGTGGTACAGGAGGAGATAGCTGTGGGGGATGGAGTGGTAGGAAGAGTGGAGGAGGTCGGCAAGTTAGCAGGGGGTGGGGTAGGCTTCCCTGAAGAGGTGGGTTTTCAGGGTGCGCCTAAAGGAGAGGAGAGTAGGTGATAATCTGATGGGTTGGGGCAGGGAGTTCCAGAGGATGGGTGACACCCTGGAGAAGTCCTGGAGGCGGGCATGGGAGCAGGAGACCAGGGAACTAGAGAGAAGGAGGTCTTGTGAGGAGCGGAGGGTGCGTGCTGGGCGGTACTTGGATATTAGGTCAGTGATGTAGTTCGGGGCAGTGTGGTGGACAGCTTTGTACGTCAGTGTTAGGATTTTAAATTTGATCCGTTGCACAATCGGAAGCCAGTGGAGGGATTGGCAGAGGGGGGTGGCGGAAATGGAGCGGTTGGAAAGGTGAATGAGTCTGGCAGCCGTATTCAGGATCGACTGAAGCGGGGATAGCCAGCGGCGAGGCAGGCCAGTGAGGAGGGAGTTGCAGTAGTCGAGTCGTGATATGATGAGGGAGTGGATGAGCTGTTTAGTGGTTTCTGGGGTTAGGAACGTGCGTATTTTGGCGATGTTGCGGAGGTGGAGTCTGCACGAGTTAGTTAAAGATTGGGCTTGGGGCTGGAAGGATAGGTTGGAGTCCAGAATGACACCAAGTACTCTGGCCTGTGGGGCGGGTTTGATGGTGGCGTTGTTGGATGTGATGGAGAAGTCAATGGGGGGTGGTGTCCGGGCTGGGGGGAAGACAAGAAACTCGGTTTTGGAGAGGTTCAGTTTAACATAGTTAGTCTGGCTGAAAAAAGACAAAATTCCATCCAGTTCAACCATTAAAAAAAAAAAAGTTATAATCCTATACCCACAGTTAATCCAGAGGAATGGTTGAGACTATAGTAGTAACGGCTGATGTGTCATCGCTCTATACTAATATTAACCATGAGGGGTCAATGAGAGCAGCTAATTGGGCCCTAAATATAAGAAATACTCTGTCCAATAAACATAAAAAGTTTCTCCTTAAGTGTCTTGACTTTTGCTTGCAACATAATTATTTCTGGTATCAAAATGGTTATTATTTAGTGGGAAGAGGAGGGAACGTTCCACAGTTAAAATGATATCATAGGTTAATTGATGACTTGTTTATCCTCTGGGACGGGAGCTCGCAATATTTGGAGGAATTTTTAGCTAAAATGAATGATAATAATAGAAACATAAAATTAACATGGGAGTATAGCAAAAGTCAGATACATTCTTTAGATCTTGAGCTTATTAAAGATGAGGGAGGTTTGAGAACTAAGTTTTTAAAAATACAGATAGGAATTTATTTCCTACAGTGGGGATCGAAAGTTTGGGCACCCCAGCTAAAAATTTGTATTAATGTGCATAAAGAAGCCAAGGAAAGATGGAAAAATCTCCAAAAGGCATCAAATTACAGATTAGACATTCCTATAATATGTCAACAAAAGTTAGATTTTATTTCCATCATTTACACTTTCAAAATAACCGAAAACAAAAAAATGGCGTCTGCAAAAGTTTGGGCACCCTGCAGAGTTAATATCTTGTACTGCCCCCTTTGGCAAGTATCACAGCTTGTAAACACTTTTTGTAGCCAGCCAAGAGTCTTTCAATTCTTGTTTGAGGTATCTTTGCCCATTCTTCCTTACAAAAGTCTTCCAGTTCTTTGAGATTTCTGGGCTGTCTGTCACGCATTGCTCTTTTAAGGTCTATCCATAGATTTTCAATTATGTTGAGGTCAGGAGATTGTGAAGGCGATGGCAAAACCTTCAGTTTACGCCTCTTGATGTAATCCCCCGTGGATTTCGAGGTGTGTTTAGGATCATTATCCATTTGTAGAAGCCATGCTCTCTTTAACTTCAGCTTTTTCACAGATGGCATCAAGTTACCATCCAAAATTTGCTGAAACTTTATTGAATCCATTTTTCCTTCTACTCGTGAGATGTTCCCTGTGCCACTGGCTGCAACACAACCCCAAAGCATGATTGATACAACCCCATGCTTAACAGTTGGACAGAGGTTCTTTTCATTAAATTCTGTGCCCCTTCTTCTCCAAGTGTACCTTTGCTCATTCCGGCCAAAAAGTTCAATTTTAACCTCATCGGACCGAACTTGTTTCCAAAATGCATCAGGCTTGTCTATATGTTCATTTGCAAAGTTCAAACGATGATTTTTGTGGTGAGGACGTAGAAGAGGTTTTCTTCTGATGACTCTTCCATGAAGACCATATTTGTACAAGGATCTCTTTATAGTGGAATAGTGTACCACAACTCCAGTGTCTGCCAGACCTTTCTGGAGGGATCGTGCAGTCAAACGTGGGTTTTGAATTGTTTTTCTCACAATCCTGCTAGCTGTTCTGTCTGATATTTTTCTTGGTCTTCCAGATCTTGCTTTAACTTCCACTGTTCCTGATGACTGCCATTTCTTAATTACATTCCGAACAGAGGATACTGACATCTGAAAACGCTTTCCTATCTTCTTATAGCCTTCTCCTGCTTTGTGAGCGTCAACTATTTTCAGTTTCAGTTTTCTAGACAACTGCTTAGAAGAACCCATGGTGCTGATTGTTGGGGCAAGGTCAGATGAGTCTGGGCATTTAAAACCTTTGAGCTTGACATCACCTGGTCTTCCCAGATGATGATTGAGAACAATCCATGGCACTGGCAGGTCTCAGCTTTGCAAAGGGGACAGTGCATGCTATAAATTCTGCAGGGTGCCCAAACGTTTGCAGACGCCATTTTTTTGTTTTCTGTTATTTTGAAAGTGTAAATGATGGAAATAAAATCTAACTTTTGTTGACATATTATAAGAATGTCTAATCTGTAATTGATGCCTTTTGGAGATGTTTCCATCTTTCCTTGGCTTCTTTATGAATATTAATACAACTTTTTAGCTGGGGTGCCCAAACTTTCGATCCCCACTGTATATTCTATCTAATAGTTGTCATTATAAGCCTTGACTTGTTAATGTCCCAAGGGGCCAATTTATGAGGATTAAAAGGAATTGTAACAACAAGGAGGATTATGTACAAGAATCCAAAATGTTAAGCCAGAGATTTAAGGAGAAGGGATATAAAGAAGAGTTTGTAGAGACAGAAAGGGAGAAAGTTAGGGGTCTTGATAGAGATGTATTGTTGAAGGATAGGGTTAAGCAAGTGGATAGGACGGAACAGGGGGATCAGTTATTTAAGACTACAGTGTTCAATTCAAACAAGTGGAGTGTATTAGCAGGAATTACTGGCCCATTCTTAAACAAGATTGACATTTAAAGTAAATTCTTTATAATGTCCCTAGATTTGTATATAAAAAAGCCCCTACATTAAGGGATAAATTGGTAGATAAAGTGGTCAATCCACCTTGTAAAAAAGGTTTTTAATTTTTTAATTAAAAGGAAAAGGTTTTTTGCATGTGGGCGCTTTTATATCTGCATTAGGGTAGAAAATAATAGCAGAAGATATGAATTTATTGGTCATGTTACATGTAAGAAATATAGTATTAATGATTTTATTTCTTGTGATACTGAGGGGGTGGTTTATGCCCTGTCCTATCCGTGTGGGTAACAGTATGTAGGACGGACAAAAAGGATGAAGGAACATGTTTATAATATCAGTAAGGGGTTTCCCAAACATTTTGGCCCTGATTTACTATTGTGCCTGGGCGCATTTCCGTGGGCGAACGTCTACTTTTTATGAGCGACCGTCTACTTTTACCCCGCAACGAGATTTACTATTGAGCAGCGTCCATAAGTAGACGCCCAGTCAAATTTACTAACGAGACACACGCCCGGATTCAGACTCACAAAGCAGACTTGCTAAGAGGCAGACTCACAAAGCAGACTTGCTAAGAGGCGGGGCCAGCCGGGGACATCATCCGAGTGATCCCGCCCCATGCACGTTTGCTGTTCCCGGCTGGCCCCACCCCATACCTATATAAGAACTGTCAGACTGTCTCCTGCATTCAGTTAGTTAGCCTCAGTGGAGAGACAGGGTGACATTTCTCAAATAGGTAAGGGGCGGGGATGATGTCCCCGGCTGGCCCCGCCCCTAACCTATTTAAGAACTGTCAGCTAGCCTTTTTTCAGACGGCTGAAAGCCTCCGACGGGAATGGAACTCTTTTTTTTCTCCTTTTTTTTCGGGTCGCCGCCGCGGCCGCCGTGATTGACATTGGATATACTTTGGGGGGACATTGTTTTAATAAAGGACTTGTCAAAGACCTTGTACTGTGTTTTTTTTACACCACATTTTGTTTTTTTGTGAATGAGTCATGGGACCATGTACCGCAGACTCATTCACGTGGGGGGGGGGCCGAGATCTGGGGGGCCGAGATCTGGGGGCCCCCTTGTTAAAGGGGGCTTCCAGATTCTGATAAGCCCCCCCACCCGCAGACCCCCACAACCGCCAGCCAGGGTTGTGGGGAAGAGGCCCTTGTCCATAGGGACAAGGTGCTTTGGGGGGGGAGCACCCCCTGCCCCAAAGCACCCCCCACGCTGTTTTTTTAATTATTTATTTAATTCACAGAAATAATTTAAAATTCAGCTGTCAGTGGGAATCCCCGATGACAGCTGAAACATTCCTTCTGTCCCTGCAGAGAGCTCCGCTATTATATTTGACATTAAAAAGTATAGAGACTGCAACATTGTATCTATTTGTATCCATTTCGGATATAGATGGTTTTATTTGGATACATATAGATACAATGTTGCAACCTTTATACTTTTTAATGTCAAATATAATAGCACAGCTCTCTGCAGGGACAGAAGTAATTGCTTGCTATTATATTTGCCGGCCATAGACGGGGCGAAAATCGGACAATTTTTTTTTTACCATTGGTGGTAACTAGAGATGAGCGAATCGAACCAGGCGAAGTGGAATTCGTTTCGAATTTCAGGAAAAATTCGATTCGCGTCGAATCCGAATATTAGCATACTTCGGGTGCGCGAATCGGATTTTTCCCGATCAGCCGGCAAAAGTGTCCCTGCAGAGAGCTCCGCTATTTCTGACAGTTCTCTGACAGTTCCTTCACATGTACAGCGGTTGAAACATTGTATCTATTTGTTTCCATTTAGGATACAGATGTTTTTATTCGGAAACAGATACAATGTTTCAACCGCTGTAAATGTGAATGTCAGAGAACTGTCAGAAATAGAGGAGCTCTGCAGATACACTTAGCGGAGCTCTGCAGATACACTTTTTGCCGGTTTGGAATTCTTCTTATTTTCATCCTACTTCTTCTTCTTCTTCTTCTTCATCCTCATCCTCATCCTCAGAAGAAGAGGATGAGGATGAAGAAGAAGAAGAAGAAGTAGGATGAAAATAAGAAGAATTCCAAGCCGGCAAAAAGTGTATCTGCAGAGCTCCTCTATTTCTGACAGTTCTCTGACATAGAACTGTCAGAAATAGAGGAGCTCTGCAGATACACTTTTTGCCGGCTTGGAATTCTTCTTATTTTCATCCTACTTCTTCTTCTTCTTCTTCATCCTCATCCTCTTCTGCTTCTTCTGATGAGGATGAAGAAGAAGAAGAAGAAGAAGAAGTAGGATGAAAATAAGAAGAATTCCAAGCCGGCAAAAAGTGTATCTGCAGAGCTCCTCTAAGTGTATCTGCAGAATAGAGGAGCTCTGCAGATACACTTTTTGCCGGCTTGGAATTCTTCTTATTTTCATCCTACTTCTTCTTCTTCTTCTTCTTCCTCTTCATCCTCATCCTCACCCTCTTCTTCTTCTTCTGAGGATGAGGATGAGGATGAAGAAGAAGAAGAAGAAGAAGAAGTAGGATGAAAATAAGATTAATTCCAAGCCGGCAAAAAGTGTATCTGCAGAGCTCCTCTAAGTGTATCTGCAGAATAGAGGAGCTCTGCAGATACACTTTTTGCCGGCTTGGAATTATTCTTATTTTCATCCTACTTCTTCTTCTTCTTCATCCTCATCCTCAGAAGAAGAAGAAGAGGATGAGGATGAGGATGAAGAGGAAGAAGAAGAAGAAGAAGAAGTAGGATGAAAATAAGATTAATTCCAAGCCGGCAAAAAGTGTATCTGCAGAGCTCCTCTATTCTGCAGATACACTTAGAGGAGCTCTGCAGATACACTAATAGATACAATTTGTATCTATTAGTTTCCATTTAGGATACAGATGTTTCAACCGCTGTACATGTGAAGAAGCTGTCAGAGAACTGTCAGAAATAGAGGAACTCTGCACATACACTTTTTGCCGGCTTGGAATTATTCTTATTTTCATCCTACTTCTTCTTCTTCTTCATCCTCATCCTCTTCTTCTTCTGAGGATGAGGATGAAGAAGAAGAAGAAGAAGAAGTAGGATGAAAATAAGAATAATTCCAAGCCGGCAAAAAGTGTATCTGCAGAGCTCCTCTAAGTGTATCTGCAGAATAGAGGAGCTCTGCAGATACACTTTTTGCCGGCTTGGAATTAATCTTATTTTCATCCTACTTCTTCTTCTTCTTCTTCTTCATCCTCATCCTCATCCTCTTCTTCTTCTGAGGATGAGGATGAGGATGAAGAAGAAGAAGAAGTAGGATGAAAATAAGAATTCCAAACCGGCAAAAAATGTATGTGCAGAGTTCCTCTATTTCTGACAGTTCTCTGACAGCTCCTTCACATGTACAGCGGTTGAAACATCTGTATCCTAAATGGAAACTAATAGATACAATGTTTCAACCGCTGTACATGTGAAGGAACTGTCAGAGAAATGTCAGAAATAGCGGAGCTCTCTGCAGGGACACTTTTGCCGGCTGATCGGGAAAATTTCGATTCGCGCACCCGAAGTAGGCAAAATTTCGGATTTTTCCTGAAATTCGTATCGAATTCCGGTTCGCCTGGTTCGATTCGCTCATCTCTAATCGGTGCCCAGCAGTGACACCCGCAAGTTCCGCCCACCTGTGCCCAGCAGTGCGCCCACTAACTCCGCCCACCTGTGCCCAGCAGATCACCCACCTGTGCCCAGCAGTGCATCCACCTGTGCCCAGCAGTGCATCCACCTGTGCCACTCTGCAGTGTCACACACCTGTGCCCAGAAGTGCCACCTACCTGTGCCCAGCAGTGCCACCCACCTGTGCCCACCCACCTGTGCCCACCAGTGCCACTCACCTGTGCCCACCAGTGCCACCCACCTGTGCCCACCCACCAGTGCTGCCCACCAGTGCCACCCACCAGTGCAGCCTAGCAGTGCTGCCAGTCAGTGCCACCAGTCAGTGCCCAGCGGTTGTGCCAGTCAGTGCCCAGCAGTGATGCCAGTCAGTGCCGTCTATCAGTACCCATCATCAGTGTCACCTATCAGTGCCGCCTATCAGTGCTGCATATTAGTGCCGCCTATCCGTGACACCTCATTAGTGCTGTCTATCAGTGCCGCCTATCCGTGCCACCTCATTAGTACTGCCTATCAGTGCCCTTTAGTGCTGCCTATCAGTGCCCATCAGTGCCACCTATCAGTGCCCATCAGTGCTGCCTCATCAACGCACATCAGTGAAGGAGAAAAATTACCTGTTTGAAAAATTTTATAATAGAAACAAAGAAACTTTTTTTTTTCAAATTTTTTGCAACTTTTTTATTTATAGCTGAAAAAGTAAAGCGCCCAGTGGCGATTAAATACCACCAAAAGAAAGCTCTATTTCTGAGAAAAAAATGATCAAAATTTCATATGGGTACAATGTTGCATGACCGTGCAATTGTCAATCAAAGTGCGGCAGCACTGAAAGCTGAAAATTGGCCTGGTAAATAAGGGGGTATAAGTGCCTGGTAGGCAAGTGGTTAAAGATACAAAGTTTTCTGTAACTTCGGGGAAAGTGACTTCTAAGCTTGTGAAATATAGTGAAGAAAAAAAAAGGCTGGCATTTGCATTTGAAAATCAGCGCCGACATACACTTTGTATTGCGAAAAAAATTATTAACAATTGTGTAAACCGAGGCATTATTTTCAATGGATTTTCATTCGTAAACCAAAAATTACGTTAACCGAGGTACGCCTGTATTAGTATTGCAATCCTTTGTATTGGGATACATAGAACCAACATACATCTGAATTGGCAACATAGCACAACATTTGTGTCGCATTTGAGATATCTGGCTAGTTACACTGACCTTGCCCAGGGACCTAGGATTGATTCACACCACAGAAATACAGGCAGGTTTAGTGTTCAACAGCTCCGTGGATTAGTGGTTAGCACTGCTGTCTCACAATGCTAGGGTTGTTGGTTTGCATTCCAACCACAGCAATGAATTTGCATGATCTCTGTTTGACTACCCTAACATACATGTGCTGGTGGCAGCATCTTTGCTTTCTGTTTAAATGATCCCTAGAATGTGAATTAGAATGAGGCCTTGTCTGTTCAAACACCTTTAAAGTAGCACCTTATGTGAATGTCAAACCAGGGGATTAGATAAAGGTCTGGACTAATGATTGATTGGATAATGCTGGTTTGCACTCCACATCCTTTGGGAAAGTTTGTTAAACCATGAGAAGAGTGAGCGAAAGAGATGGATTAAAAAAAAAAAAAAATAATGGCATGGAGTCCCCCCCAAATCCATGATAAGACCCTTATCTGAGCATGCAGATACCGCATGCCTTCTTGGATTTATTTCCTTTGTTGAATTGCCTGCTTGGTTCACACTAGATGTGATTTAAAATTGTGCTTTTTGTTGGCAATTTCACCATGTTTTCTGTAGATTTACCAATGAGCTATTGCGTTTTCAATTGTGTTTTTGCATTGCGATTTCTATTGTAGTCTATATGTGAAATCGCTACAAACTGCTGAAAAAGTTAGACGAGAACTACTTTTGAAATTGTGCTGCAGCAAGTCGCTTACGTTAAGACACTCACATCCACATTCATTAGATCAGATATCAGGTACAATTTCAATTCCCAAATCGCACCTGAAATCGTGCACCCTGGATGCGACTTGGCATGCGATTTGCATGGCATGCGACTTGCAAATTGTATGCCAAGTTGCACCCTATTGTCTGCTATTAGAGCAGTCACATGGGTGCGTTTCCGACACCGATTTCTAAAGTAGTACATGTACTACTTTTGTGCCGATTTGCATAGATATCTGTGTCAGATGTCTTGCAAATCGCAACTGTACGTCGCAGAATTTCTAAATCGGCTTTGATGTGACCGCGGTGTAAGGCCTTTTTATGTTTGATTTCCTGAGTGTTTTTCCGATTTATGGGAAATGCCGCATACTAGCAAAAGTGAATTGACATTTTCAGTATTGCATGCGAGATGTGGTCATGTGACTGCCTTAACTCATGCGATAATCTGGAGTGAATTGTGCCCATAGGGCCAAGCAATATTGCCAATAGGGTTCCCTTTCACATCCCTGTTCAATGTTCTGTTGTATGCTGTACAGGTACACTTCACTGTGGCTTTCTTTCTGACTCTGATTTGTGGGGCCTGTATACCAAGGGTTAACACAGGTGGGAAGATAATTTATCAGGTGCAAACACTTTCTCTGACCAAATGAGTGACAGTGGTGGGTGTGGCCTACCTTATATAATTAGATGCAGTTGGGGCTGATTTTTGCCTTGCATATTATTATTATACAGTATTTATAAAGCGCCAATAGTTCACTCAGCGCTGTACATTACAAAGGGGGACAGAACATGTGACAGAACAATACCAATACAATGCAAAACATGAGGGGATTGTATAAGCACATTATTTCTGCATGTCCTTGTCTGTGGTGGTTTGGGGGAGGAAGAGATATTGTAGTGAATTGCCCCCAGGCCACACTCACGCTGTGTTTTGATGTGGGCTGTAAATGTTTTGCATGTTCTTCCTTCTAAGGTGTTTGTGTGTTATTGTACAATGATTGTGTTTATTATCTTTGCATTGTAATCCTAACACGTCAATTGTTCTGCTCTTCTGAGTTTGCTTTATTTAGAATGAAATGCAGTTTTCAGACAAACATGGTGAGAAATGTATGTGTGGGGGATTTGGGGAGGGGGAAGTGTTTATATTTTGGCATGTATGTATTTTTATATTGATATTTCGATCTGCAGCTTCTGTGAATAAGCCCAAGTGATATTAACCGTTGGTTTCCTGCTGTAACCTGTGAAAGCACAGTTCCTTATAAGTATAATCTTTTAGATTGTAAGCTCTTATGAGCAGGGCCGTTCTATTTTAGCAACATCAATCCTGCTTTTTTTTTTTTCACACCAAGATATTGAATGTAGCTTTTTGTTGCTGTCCAAATAAATGTGGAATGTGTATTTGATCAATAAACATTTGTAGTATGTATTTTTTGGGGGGATTATTTCATGTTCTAATTGTATGTTGCACAGTGGCTAAATGGTTATCACTTCCACCTGGCAGTACTCGGGTCGTTGGTTCAAATCCCAGCCATGGCACCTCCTGCCTGGAGATTGCATGTTCTCCCTGTGCCTGTTTCCTCTGGGTACTCCGGTTTTCTCCCACACTCTAAAGACATGCTGGTAGGTTAATTGGATCCTGTCAAAATTGGCCCTAATATATGTATGAACGTAAGTTAGGGCTCTTAGTACGCCCCTTGAGGGTTAGGGACTGATGTGAATTTACCACATCTATATGTAAAGCGCTGAGTAAATTAACAGCGCTATATAAGTATCTGAAATGTACTAGCAGCCCTAACACTTATTTTTGCTACCTATATAATATGCCCAAATCTTCCTTGTTCGAGCGCACATGTGCAAGTATGTCCAAAATAACAAACCAAAAGCCCCCTATTTCACCACAAGACCATGTTATGTACCAATGAATAGGTCATGTTCAATGTGCAGCTAGCTATTCTTTTTCTACAATCCTCTTAACAGTAATAAATTGGCCCTCAATTTATGTTGACTTTGGGCCTTTACTGGCAAATATATATTTGCCAATGTCATATACACACAGTATAGCTGCAAGCATACATTCACCAATGCCAAATCTACAATAGAACTGCAAACGTATATTTGCGAATGTCATATACACAATGGAGCCGCATGTAAAATTGCTATGGTGCACAAATAAACGCCAAGACGGCTGTTGAAGGAGGCGCTAGAGCAGCTGTTATACTGGAAATACGTCATGACGTTTGCGGAAGGAAGTTTGCACACACCCGGAAGTGTGAGTGGATGGGAGTGTAGTTAGGAGAGTTTAGTGGTAATTTGCAAGTCTATTTTTTTAGTTTTGTGAATTGTTCTTTTGTGGAATTCCAGACCACATCTAGACATGGCGAGATCGCTGTTCTCCACCGAGGAGCTGATCCTCATTTGCTGGGGAAACATTACTAATAATTGTATTTTCCGTTGAAAACATGTCCAATTCCTAGATCCATTGAGGTACATAGCAGAGGTTCAAGGTTCTTCCTAACTATACAGGTGGCACAGACACAAGCATACACCCAGGGCCACTGTTAGATATCATGGGGCCCCGTACAGCATACCTGACAGCCCCCCACCACCAGAGAAAATATCCAAATTATATTTATGGTAAAAATACACTAAAAACATTATTAATGGACATAATCCCAAACATATTCCTGTGAAATCTAAATGATAAAACTGTACTGAGTTCATAAATAAAGCTGTGTGAATGGGGCATTTTTTACTTTTTTTTTACTTTTTTTTTTTTTCCTCAGCTTGTTAATTTCAATGGCCTGCCTAATGTGTGGAAACATGCAAAAATAATGCAGGCATATTATTTTAAAAGTGTGTTGCACCTAACTGTGCACATCTGCAAAGGGTATTGCATTTCTTTGCTGTGCTGGAAAATGTGTGTTCTTGCATGCGTTACTGCACCACCAATGGTGTGAACAAGTCCTAAGGGCCAGTTCACACTATAGAAACAGTCTAAATGTGTTCCTGATCCGTTTTTGCATGCCCTTTTGGCATGCATGTTTTAGTGTGTTCCAGTACATTTTGGATGCGTTTTTGGACACGTTGCATTGCATTTTTGTATCCCTTCCAGTTAGTTTTTTCTACTTTCTTTTTATTCAATTTAATTAGGGACATGTGCGTTTTAGTACATTCAAGGACGTTTCAATGTGTTCCAGTACAGTTCTGTGCAGAAACAATGCAGCGTGGTCATCTTTGTTTACAGCACCTGCAATGCACTGAAAATGCAAGCGCTGATGTGAACTATGACATTGACAACCATATAACCTTCTTTCTGTACGTTTGTGATGCCGAAAAAGCAACTGAAACACATGTAGTGTGAACTGGCCCTAACAGTTATTAGAGGTAAGGGAACGGGACTGACCAGGAATTGTGAATTCAATCAGACTAGTGGTGATATACAATCAGCAATCGTATAATAATGTGAGATCTGAGCTGTAGCTGATAGAAAATGAGACACATTCACTTGATCAGTAAATAGTTAAAAAGAGTGGGGCGGTGATCCTTAGATTTGCATATGGGACAGGTGATGATGGGGTGGGGGAGGGGGTCAAGTTGTATAAGGAGACAGATTTAAAAGAAGAGAAAAAAGTTACAATGAAATATACACAGCATGAAACTTGCACATTTCCTAATTGGCAGAAGAACAGGACGCAGGTAACATTCATCCACTTTCTAGTCATTAGGCAAAATCATAATTGATTGATCAATATTCCTGGCACTGACACAATCCAGAAAATTGATCTCCATTTTTTTAACGTTCATAAATGTCAAGGAGCTTATAAGCTAAGGGCAGAAACTCAGCCATGTAACTAGGTCCAATGAACCTAACAGCATGTCTTTTAAGTGTTGGCAGAAACACATCCATACAGAGAAAACATGCAAACTGGGATGTAGCCATGACTGGGATTAGAACCCATGACCCAAGTGCTGTACGTTCTGAGCTCTAACCACTAAACCACTGTGGGAGACACAGTTTGAGATACAATGTAGAATAGTTACATTGTTTAAAAATGATAAAGCGAGCGCTGGTCAAATTATATAGACTACTAAAATGGTAATACACAAGATAAATATAACCACGAACAGTAGTGCATGAACTCATGAAAGGTCATCCACCCCTGTGACAGTGTACTACACTATTAAGCACCTTTCTGGCTGCTGTGGCTGAGCTAATTCCTCCCCAGGACCATTTGGGCACCCACCCTGATGGATGGATGGAGCTGGATGAATAACCCATAGCTGCCAGCATACCGCTGCACCCCCAGACATCTGGTGGCGGAGTATTTGCACATTTATGATTTGGAGCACTTAGTGTTTACATAAGAAAGAAAGATGGAAGCACTTTGATGAAGATAAATGAATTTATTCACACACTTGTATTTTTGTGATTTACAACTATGTAATTTATTGTATTGTAGCGCAGCACTTATCACTGCATTTATTCCTGAAAAGAGATAAGGTTTGGGTGTATTAGTGGCTACTTATTTTGAAAAAACTAATACATTTTGGTTATATTATGTATTTATTTACCACTGGGGTGATTTATTAGATGTGTAGTTACTGTATCTATAGAAGAGTGCAAGTTTATTTAATTGATATTGGATTTTCCTCCCGTTTATGCTTACTAACTTGCCTGACATATATTCTAGTTGCCTCCGAGATGGTAGACTTTAACAGTGCCCACTGATTACTTACTCCTGTTGTATAACTGCAACCTTTCAACTCACTTTTTCAAAATTCACCCATTTCAGCAAATTCTTCTTTTTGAAATCTAAAATTTTTGTATATGATTTTTCAGTTTTTATTTTAATATCAAACCAAAGACATTGGTGAACACTAGAACCCTATTTTTCTCCCACCTCAACATTAGGCAGTCAATCCCCATTTGTCAGTACTCGGTCTAGAATGTGATCTGACTTGCTACAGTATGTGACTTGTAAGACCCCAAGTCGCATGACGTGAAATTCCAGGTTAGTCAATGAAGGCGGTCCTAATTAGCACTACTTAAGTCACTCTGACTTTAGAAAAGGTTTGTGTATACTTCAAGGTGACTTCTATCTGACATGTGACCATAGACGTTAATGGAAGTTGCCTCCAAGTCAGATACTTGATTTGGATCAAACAATACAGGAAAATTGCCCAGGCAAAGTTGCATGGCATTAAAGTCATGCATCAAGTCATATCAAAGTCATACTCAGGTCACACCAAGTCACCAACAAATTATCTGGCAAAGTTGCACCATAATTCGCACGACTTTCAAGGTTGAAGTAATGTGAACGAGCCTAATTTTGAGAGGAAGTTCTCTATGGCTGTGTTTATTTACATTCTAGATTGTTTTTGTGAAATAGTAACCAGAATAACCAGGAGTACTATGTCCCCTTTACCCAGTGCTGTAAGGGGTGGAAATCTGGTGACCTCCTGATTTCAAAGGGGGCTTCCATATTCCAATAAGCCCCTTGCCCATAGACCCCCACAACCACTGGGCCAAAATTTTGGGGATGAGTCCCTTGTCCTCATCAGCATGGGGACAAAGTGCTTTGCAAGGGGGCTCCCCTGGGAAGGCACCCTCCTAATGTTGAGGGTATGTGCCTAATATGGTTCAGAAGGTGGGCTACATGCTCCCCCATTTCCTGGCCAGCCAGATTCCATGCTTGGTTGAGGGTCTGGTATGGACTTTGTGGAGTACCCCAGTTCAGTTGCCTCTAACTACTCTTTGAATAGTAAGAGGCCTGACAGGTGTTGTGTGAGCGAGTGGGTGAGCGCAGCCCAGTGCATATCTTCACTGATTCTGGGAGAGTATAATTGTTAACACAGTCACCAATGAAGCTGAAGAGGTGTTATAATCAGGACTGGGACACGTAGAGGGCAGGAGGGGCAGATGCCCAGATGCAGTGTTCTTTGGGGGAGGGTGCTGCTTGCCTCCAGACCCTATCCAGACCTTCATCAGCATAGCATTTAACAGCTCACCCAACATCATTGTCACATGTAGACACATAAGCAGGAACAATGATTGGCTGAGCTGGTAAATTCTGTGCAGGTTCCACACTGTTGAAGGTCTGAATAGGGTCCAGGTCTAGCAGCTCAATGTGACTAGCAGAACAGGAGATCCACTTGACACTTCTCTCCTCTCATCTCATCCTTGGAGTTACAGGACCTTTGTAATGACTCTCCACCGTCTCACTATTTCTTCTGTTTTGCAAAATGCCATATTTCATATACTAGTTGTACAATTCCTATTCCACACCTTAATAATTCCATATATAATGCTTTACATTCCCTATTCTGCAACTTCTCATTCTGTATATACTGCTGCATATTCCCTATATCACATTCCCTATTGTAAGTGGTTTTTTCTGGCCTAAAAATGTTACAAATTAAAAAAAATGGTGCAAGATGGGCGCAGATTAAGTTCCCTGTGCATGTCACTTGGCCCCACTGGGCTGCATCACAATGACTTGATGGTTCATGATGTATGTATTTGTGCATGCACGGGCCAACCAGGGAATGCCATATTTCATGGGTCACTGAATTTATTGCTGCACCGTAAAGGACTCACTGGATGTTGGTTGCTTGCATAATAAAGTGTATGCTCTTATTAGTCTTGTCTTCCCTTCTTTTTCAGTCCCCATCCCCAAACGTTCTATGTAAGTTTCAGTTGGGTTTAGAGTAAAGTGGACCCTAAGGCTCCATTCTAAAACTCACATCTTGCACTGATGGGATCAGGAGAGCAGTCTGTAAGTTGGCTAAACTGACTGATATTTAGACTGTATGACTTAGATAAACTAGCAATTTTTTGGGAAAAAAATACTTGCATATTTTTGCATGCTTTCATCCAAATCCTTATGTTGAGCTTTCTAGCAGAAGCCTGAAGGTTTTGTGCCAATATTGACTGGTATTTGGATCTGTTCATAATTCCCTCTACCTTGGCTAAGGCCCCAGTTCCAGCTAAACAAAAACAGCCCCAAAGCATGATGCCGCCACCACCATGCATCACTGTGGGTATGGTGTTCTTTTGGTGATGTGCAGTGGTGTTTTTGCGCCAAACATATCTTTTGGAATTATGGCCAAAAAGTTCAACCTTGGTTTCACCAGACCATAACACATTTTCCCACATGCTTTTGGGAGATTTCAGATGTGTTTTTGCAAAATTTAGCTGGACTTTGATGTTTTTCTTCGTAAGTAAAGGTTTCCATCTTCCCACTCTACCCCATAGACCAGACATATGAAGAATACAGATTGTTGTCACATACCACACAGCCAGTACTTGCCAGATATACCTGCAGCTCCTTTAATGTTCCTCTTGGCAGCCTCCCAGACCAGTTTTTTTCTCATCTTTTCATCAATTTTGGAGGAACGTCCAGTTCTAGGTAATGTCACTGTTGCGCCATATTTTCTCCAATTGATGATGACTGTCTTCACTGTGTTTCATGGTATATCTAATGCCTTGGAAATTCTTTTGTACCCTTCTTCTGACTGATATCTTTTAACAATGATATCCCTCTGATACTTTGGAAGCTCTCTGCGGAGCATGGCTTTTGCTGTAGGATGCAACTAAAAAATGTCAAGAAAGACCTACTAGAACAGCTGAACTTTATTTGGGGTAATCAGAGGCACTTTAAATGATGGCAGGTGTGTACTGACTCCTATTTAACATGATATTGAATGTGATTGCTTAATTCTGAACACGGCTATATCCCCAGTTATAAAAGGGTGCGCACACTTAAGCAACCACATTATTTTAGTTTTTTATGATTACTCCCCCCACCCAAAAAAAAAAAATTATTTCAGTTTGTTTTTCAATTGAGTTGTACAGTTTATAGGTCACATTAAAAGGTGGAAAATGTTCTGAAACGATTCATCTTTGTCTCATTTTTTACATCACAGGAACCTGATATTTTAACAGGGGGGGGGGGGTGTAGACTTTTTATATCCACTGTTGGTCCAGGCTTCATGAAAGTAGTATGGCTCTGGAGAAGTCAACATATCATTTGTTTTACTTTGTTAGCTTGAGACAAAATCTCAGAGTATAACAACAATCAGTGGTACCAGAGGGAATAAAGGTGTCATTCCTAAACTCAGGCTGTAGCTGGCACTGATGGTCCAGATACTGGAATTTGACCACAAAGTAAAGAAGACTTCATAGCCATCCAACATAATCTGGAATGAATACACTATTGGATAGAAATGTTATAGGAAGAGAAAGTGTGATAATCTATTATGTCATTCTAGGCACTAATTATATATTGATCTGGTATTTCACATTAATATCAAATCAGGTTTTTTTTACATTATGCTTAACCCCTTGGCACTGGTGCCTCCTGGCCCTTTAAAGGGTCTCCGAGGCTGGGAGGCGGGGGCAGGGTTCAGGGTCATGTGACCGCTGTGATTTGCTGCCACAGAGGTCACATGATCGGAAAGCTCTGGATTGCGAATAGTATGCAGTGCGCACACTCTCAGCACATGTATGTTTACTTTGGGTACGCAAATATGCGGCCTCTTGGCATCAAGGCCCAGCCACCGAGTAGCTGTATATTTGTGTACCACCGGTGTCAAGAAATTGACTAAGAATTATTCATTGATTACTAGGAAAAAAAGAACACGTCAATACGCTTTATTACAACATACAGTTATATAGTTAATATGGCTGAAAAAGAAAAAAAAAAAGACAAAAGTCCATCCAGTTTAACCATAAAAAAAAGTTATAATCCTATACCCACAGTTGATCCAGAGGAAAGAAAAAAACCCAGCAAAGCATGATCCAATTTGCTCCTGCAGGAGGAAAAAATTCCTTCCTGATCCCCCGAGAGGCAATCTGATATTCCCTGGATCAACTTTACCTATAAATGTTAGCATCCAGTTATATTCTGTGTATCCAAGAAAGAATCCAGGCCTTTTTTAAAGCAATCCACTGAGCTGGCCAGAACCAACTCTTGAGGGAGTCTATTCCACATTTTCACAGCTCTTACTATGAAGAAACCTTTCGGTATTTGGAGATGAAATTTCTTTTCCTCCAGACATAAAGAGTGCCCCCTTGTCCTCTGTGATGACCTCAGGGTGAATAGCTCTACACCGAGTTCACTATATGAAGCACTGATGTATTTATACATGTTGATCATATTCCCCCTTAATCTCCTTTTCTCAAGACAGAAAAAAATTCAGTTCCTCTAATTTCCTCATAGCTGAGCTCCTCCATGCCTCTTATCAGTTTAGTTGCCCTTCTCTGTACTTTCTCCAGTTCCCCAATGTTCTTTTTGTGAATTGGTGCCCAAAACTGAACTGCATATTCCAGATGAGGTGTTACTAATGATTTGTACCGGGGTAATATGATCTCTCTCTCTCTGGAGTCTATACCTTTTAATACAAGAGAGGATTTTGCTTTAGCTTGGCATTGCATGCCATTATTAAGCTTGTGATCTACCAGAACTCCCAGATCCTTCTCCACCATTGATTCCCCCAGTTGTACCCCCCCCCCCCCGTATGTATGATGCATGCATATTCTTAGCCCCCAAGTGCAGAACCTTACATTTATCAACATTAAACCTCATTTGCCACATAGTTGCCCAATTAAACACAGCATTGAGGTCGGCTTGTAAATTGGAGACATTCTGTAAGGACGTTATTCCACTGCACAGCTTGGTGTCATCTGCAAAGACTGAAATGGGATTTATAATCCCAGGCCCTATATCGTTTATAAACATATTCAAAAGTAAGGGTCCCAACACTGAACCTTGGGGTACACCACTGACAACCCTAGACCATTCAGAGTATGAATCATTAATCACTACTCTCTGAATACCATCTTTTAGCCAGTTTTCTATCCATCTACATATGGATTTTTCCAAACCTGTAGACTTTACCTTACACATTAGCCGTGTGTGGGGAACTGTGTCAAATGCTTTTGCAAAAGCAAAGTATACAACGTTCACCGCCACTCCTCTGTCCAAGGTTTTGCTCACCTCCTCATAAAAAGAAATCAGATTTTTTTGACAACTTCTGTCTTTCATGAATCCATGCTAACAGGGGTTAGACAAAAAAAAAAAATAGAAACACTATAGGATTTGCAGGCTTGAAAGTGACGACACATTTCTTGTTGAAAGTGGAAGTGATTTAACACGCTTTTGCTTGCACTGTGTGAGACACCTAGCTACCCAGTGGGAAGCCTCACTTTCGCCATTCACTGCGTGCACGGCTAGTGATAGAGTCATGACAGAGCTTACTGAGCTTCAAAGAGGGCAAATTGTTGGTGCCACTTAGCTGGTGCCTCTGTGACTGAAGTTGCCAATGTATTTGCCATGTCACGAGGTACAGCATCAAAGGTTATGGTGGCACATACAGTTTCCAGGAAGAGTCTGATAAGCATAAGTGCGGTCGACATGGTCAGCTGACTGAGAGCCAAAAAAGGACATTGTGCAGGATTGTCATTTGGAATAAGAAAACTACTGCAAATTGGCAGGATTGGAACTTTGGCAGGTGGGACATCGGCCCTGGGCAATTGATATGATGGGACCCAGCCATCCGGGTTGATGTCCTCCAAGTGGTTACCCAAACACTAGCAGCATACAGTGAAGATTGTCTTTAGCAGCCTGTGATGCAAGCCCACCCATACTGACACAATGGCAGGCTGCAGGGTGGTAGTGGGCTGCTGATCCATACATACAAAAAGACATTGTGCAGGATTGTGACCCAGAATAACAGAGGCACCACTGGTACAGTGAAGGCTATGTTCTTGCAACTCAGCCACACATCTTTTTCCAGGGCAGCTTGTATTTCTCCTGAGGTTGTCTGAGGGCTTTTTTGTATCCTTAACAATTCTTCTTGAAGTTGTAGCTGCAATCTTTCTTGCTGTACTTGGCTTGATATCAAGAGATCCACATATTTTCCACTTCTTAGTAAGTGATTGAACAGTACTGACTGGTATATACAAGGCTTTGAATCTTTTTTTATATCCTTTTCCATGTTTAAAATGTTCCAGCGCCTTTTTACACAGGTCTTTTGACAGTTCTGATCCCCATCTCTCAGTATCTAGCCTGCTTAGTTTATCCACATAAGAGTTCACAAACTCATTGACTATTTATACACAGACACTAATTGCAATTTAAAAAGTTACAGATGTGGGGAAATTAACCTTTGTCATTTTAACTTGTATCTACACCAAAGCCAAACATTTCAGAATATGTAAACTTTTGATCAGGGCCATATTGGTGATTTGTTAGGACTTAAAAAAAGGAGCCAAAATACTATGTGATGGCTTCATATGACCACTATTCCTTAAATAAAAGTTTTTTGGCATGATCAGTCATAAGTTTTCAAATAATGCCAAAATTTTACAAATTATATTAGGGTATACAAACTTTTGACCACAACTGTAAGTTCTCTCCTGTGATCCACATGCAAAAATAGCAGTGGCTCTACTTCTCCTTTAAACAAATATACACACATTGTAAATATATTACAAAAAACACAACACACTAGAGAGTGTAGGCTGGCACAGATGGAGAGGATGACATGAAGCCTGCGTATGCCAAATTTCACGGGGCAACTGAATTTACAGCTATAATAGCCCTCTCTCCTCCAGTTAAACTGCTCCTGTCCTATCTTCTCCCCCAGTCAGACCATGGCTAGCTTCCCTGTCACAATGCTTTAGTTCCAGCCATCTTCACACATAAGGTCTCTCCAACTCACACAGCAGCAGTCTGAGGATGGTTGGTATGAGTGGCTTTATCATCAGACCCATTCAAAATGTATGAAAAGGGTTTGAAGGTGGACAAAGCCTTTATTATGAATGTGAAAATCTGAGAAGCTGAAGTAGAACAATAGTGACTCAACAGTTTTCACTTCAGAGATACACATCAGAACTATAAATGTATTTTTTTACCAACACAAATTCATTCATAAAATGTAAAAAAACCCACACAGAAATTATGGCCACTCTAATTTTTGCTTTTTTGGTATTTGAAATATTTTACAAAATAGGAACACAGTGTAACTAAATTTACAAATGTATAGAAAACCTCAAACACAATCATGCATCAGTGCTAAAACTTTGTTTTAGCACCTATTTTTCCCTAATATATTAGCTCTGTTTGATAAGAAAAAAAAAAATCCTACAATGATATAAGGCTACACAGCTAAAGTGTATTTATCTGAAATATTGTTTGTGCTAAAGACTAAACTGACTGGATCAGTCACTGGCTGTAGGTGGGTAGGGAGAAGTCCCTCCAATCAGTTGTACCTGATGGTAGATATTGGCAGCAAACCCACTTAGGGTTTGCTGCCTTTCTGGTACAGTCTTGAGATAGTGTCCACTCGTATATTTGAAAGGGGGGGGGGGAAGGGAAAAAAAAAAAAAAGTGTTGGAACGGGACAGGGGACAGTGACCGCTGTCATTCCAGCAGCAGAAATGACATAAATATGGTGTCTTGTATACTACAATACTCACCTTATTTAACGCCTTCATGACAGAATGTAAAACGATTCCTAACGCCTGAATGCAGTTTTGCAACTTTGACATGTTTCAAAAACTGTACCCATCACAAATGTCTGTAGTGGATCCAGGTGGAATATACCGTTTTTTCCCCCAGGGCAAACTGGGCTTTCATTTGGTGGTAAATAGTAATGAATATCTCCTGGTTTTTTTATATATGAAAAGGATAACTGTAAAATACTTATAAAGAGCAATTTATATAAAAATTAGCTGTATATTGTTATAACCTACCAAGGAACAACCCAAAATAAAAATTCTACTGATTCACAGATAGCAAAATGTGTAGGTTGCTTGTACCTGTAGCCTGACACTAAAATTAAAGAATCCTATCTAAAATACACTGACCCTGCCCTTTGACCCCCAACTCTGACCTAGACCAAACCCCGAACTATTTTTTAATTTGTGAATAGATTTTTTTTTAACTCCCTTCCTTTTTACACATTTTTGTATACAACTTTTCTCCTCTAGCAGTAGGAAACAGATACAATGCATCTTTTTCTCCATTCAAGCAGATAAAACATGGGGGCAGGCTGTGGAGTGACTGATCACTGTGATAACCAGTGTGAGGATATCACAGCAGTCAGATGGTTGGGAACCAGGCCTCCTGGTCCCTGATCTTCAGTACGAGACCCAAGGCTTTTGGCGAGAATGTGGTCTCTGTGGTGGGAGCACGCTCCTGGCACAAACTATATTGTGGGGTTAGCAAATATGTTTAACTAAGACTCACTTCCATAAGACCACATATATGTACACTCATCATGAAGGGGGTTAAGCACAAGTCTGGGTTTTTTTTGCTTTTTCTTCCGTTTTTGACACACTTCAAAGTGGGTATTGGCAATTGATTATTAATGCCATCCTAACACTGCAATACATTTTGTTTTTGTAAATTTGCTAGAGACCTCCAGCCATGTAAAGGGCCACATCTGAGGTTCTCTACATTTGCTGCATGGGCAAAGCACAAGTTCACTTTACAACTAAAGTCCACTATACTCACTTATCCTCCAGAGATGCAATGCAGCTACCTTGCCAGCGTCTTTGCCTGGCCGTCTTTCAGGGTTCAGCATGTTAAAGTTGGCAAACATCCACAAATATTTACAGGAGTTTATTCATCCCGGCACAAAGGCAAAGCAATAATGGGCAGACGCGGAATGCCACTTTACTGTGGTGACTATGGAAGAACATGCCAGCACACTACTTGTGGTACAACTCAGAGGCATGCAGAAAGATGTGACAATACTGCACCTGAGATGAACACCTAAGCGTTGTCACTCTACAAAGGAAGGGCCTGTGGATACACCTTGCTGGTATACTTTTATTGAACATTTAAGATCTGACATACTGTAGGTTGCCAATCATTCCCCATTGTATCATGAACAAACATGGTTGGAGTTTTAAAAAAGGAGGTCTGTAATGAGAAAATATGCAGACTGCTTTTTCAGACCTTCCATGGTTTGAACAATTCTGAGACACTGACGTGGAAAAGTTTGCTGGTTGACTTCACACAGTATTTGGCCAGAGTGTGTGTTTAGAGGCAAATTCAGAAGGAAATATGGAAATCCTGGTGCATTTGAAGAAAAACATCCCAGCCAGCTGCTGTGCCTACTACACACTGTGGCCTCCATCTTTTTTTTAATGGCCTGTACTCCTATAGATAGTTGGGGGGGGGATCACCATGAGTACATACCATCCAAAGGAATGAATGGGGCCACTACATGCAAGTGCACTGGGACAGCATGTGGCTGGAATGTTCTTCTTGCAAAGACTGCAGTGGCATGCAAGACCACTTGGGAGCAGGGATGAAGGCAAGTATACCAGCTATGCATATATGCTACATTCAGGAGGATTTTAAAGTGGTTGTAAACCCTTACATATATCTACTGAAGTGACTAGCCTCAGGTGAGACACTGAAATGAATCCTCCCACATAAGTTGTAGGTGTTTATCTGCAGCTCTCTCCTCTAGAGCCTTCTAAAAACACACAGCTCAAACACCATGTCCCAGCTTCAGCAGGTAGGGGGCAGGGATCTGACCACAAACTGCATAGCATAGGAGACCAAAGTGTAATCTAAGACCTGAGTGATGAAAAAAGGACACACCCTCACAGGAAAACATGTACAGTTGGGGCTGTCAACCACCTTCTGTGTGCATATGGGGGGGTTAGGGCCATCTTCTGGCACTCTGGTGTCAAGATAACCTGTCAGAAATGACTAGTACAGTTGGCAGAGGGGAGAGAACATTAAGGCAAATTCACACAGTGCTTTGGATTGAGGCTAATACACACTGTAGAGGGATATGCTTTATTTCAGAGGTTTAAAACCACTTAAAAAAAAAAAAAAAAGCGCGGACAACTACACTAAGAATGAGAGGAAAATCCAACACCAAATGTGCAGGTTGTAACAAGCAGACAATAAAAAGCCAAAACCCACTATTATCCAATTTATTATTACTTTATTAAATCAAAATTAGTAAACAAACCTAAAAAAAAAAAAGTGTGACAGCAAATATATTTTGAAATAAATACTGAAGCTTTCATAACCTTTAAAGGTTTAATTCAGGTTTCCTTTTCAAATTATTATAAAAAAGGTGCATGCCCTGGGGACTTGCACCCTCATTCCATTGCAAATGCAATGCTGTACTGATTTCCTGTATATTCTTTCCACCTTTTTGTTTTCAAGGACATGTCCTTTCACAAGTCAAGATACCTCTCCATCTCCTCAAGGTTTGATCTGAAATTTTCCATGTCACTCTGGAAAGCTTTCTGCTCCTCTAGAAACCGATTCCTTCCCTCTTCAGCCTCCTTCCACTTTGCATTGACAGTCTGCCAAAAGATATAATTTGAAGAGTAAGGCAGCAGTAAGTATTTAAAGAGGAAATCCAGGCAAAATGTTATATTCCCATGCAGTGCAGCTGTGCCTGCATTGCGTGGGTTAAATGCTCATTTTTGCCCAGGGGTTCAGAAAGCATAGATATACTTACCTATTCTGACACTCCTCTGAGCAAAAGACCAGTCCCTGACGCTCAGCCAAAAAGGGAGGTACAGTTTCTTATAAAGCAAATAGTCAACACTTCAGGTTTGTTGTAAAACAGACTTGCTTTCAATTAGAAGTGGAAGGGATGTAGAAAATTCACCACCCTGCCCCACTAATCTTCACTGTTTATGCTACCGTTTAAGTAGCTTTTAAAGGCCAACTCCAACTTTAAACTACAGGTCACATGCTACCCCTGCATTTAGGGTGTAACATTTAACATGCTGCCAAGCAACCCTCCCACCTCCAAAGTGGTCTCCACCCAGTGACATCTCCCCAACAGCAGTTGTCAAATATGAAATCAGCGTGGCCGTGTAGGGTTCTGCCTGCACAGCCGCATCATTTAGTTACAGAGATCTGTGAACGAACTACAAGTCCAACCTACCACCTTGGCAGACAAACTTTTAGTTCAATAGAATACAAGTTTGGTGACCACCACACTTGTAGTTCATTCACACTTCCTCCAGCTCTCAAACCTAAAAACCTGTACAGCGCTGGAGAAGAGTTTGAAGGGCCTGGCACTGCAATACAGAGATTACAAGTGCAATGCTTTGCAGGCTGAGGGGGAAGGAAAAAAAAAACCCTGCACATTTTCCTTGCAAAAATATTTAAAAATGTGCATTTATTTTTCATAATGGTGAACATAACCTTTAAATGAAGCTGGCACCCCTTCCTTCAAAATATCACAAGTGTATTTGCCAATATAATAAAAAAAAAATATATCTAGATTCTTGAATCTTTGATCAACTCAATCCTACCAAACCCTTATCTTCATATCGGGGAGAAATCTTTTCCATGCTTTCATTTGTGCTGCATCCAGCTGCAACATGAAAGGATCTCTACTATTTGAGCATGTGACACAGATTTTCTACATGATTTTATTGCTGCATCGACTAATTTATAGGAGACATTGTAACAAGCTAGTTATAGATGGAATTTTGATGAGCGTTCATATCTACTTGCGAAAAAACACACCTGGACAAGCTTTTTCTGTTCTTTGGTCATCAAGGTAAAAAGCTTAAGTTCTTTTACAAGATTCTCTGTGGCAGTCTGAAAAAGAAAAAAAAAAAAAAAAAAAAAAAGTTACTATGAATGTGTACACACACTTAACGTGGTTGTAAACCTCAGTCATGAAATATGAACAAAGCATACACCTTTATAGTGTATACTTGCCTCAATTAAGAGCACCAAGAACACACACACACACACACACACACACACACACACACACACACACACACACGTTGCTTTTCTGGAGAAATAGAGACTGCCAGTGAGTATTCATTTTAGGTGAACAAAGTTGTGTCCAATTTAAAACATGCAAGAGTTTTCTACTTTCCCCATCATTGGCTATTCACAGCCTCTTTTGTACAGTAATTTTTCCACTTTGTTCAATTAAGAGGGTCTACCGCTTTAAATCAGCCCCACTGTCATGAATGTTTAAGACAAAATATAAAAAAGTGTATTTTGTATAAGGCCGTTATCTAAACTATATAACAAAATAGCGATTGACGTTTTTGTTCAGGGTTTCCCAAGCTGGGTGTTTGATTTCTCCCACCAGCATATAGGGCAGGGAGATAGATGCAGATGACCAGTGTAATCAGGTGCTGGCTATATCATTATGCCCTACAGAGACATTTACAGATTACAGGTACTTTTATATCATTGCAAAAAATGACAGCGCTATATTTACATCAGTCCCTAACCCTCAAGGGGTGTACAATCTAAGGTCCCTAACTTACATTCATGCATACACATACTAGGGATAATTTAGACAGGATCCAATTAACCTACCAGCATGTCTTTGGAGTGTGGGTGGAAACCAGAGTACCTGGAGGACACCCACGCAGGCACAGGGAGAATGTGCAAACTCCAGGCAGGTGGTGCCATGGTTGGGATTTGAACCAATGACCCTGGTACTACCAGGCAGAAGTGCTAACCATTTAGTCACTTTGCTGCCCCCAGATGAGACTACAGTTAATCTTTTCCCCCCCTAGTACAGTATAGGACTGCTACATCACTTCCTGTTTGCAGAGAAGTGCAGAGTTACTGCCTGACAGCCTTCCAGCTTGGATCTGCTCTGCTAACAGCCAAGAGCCTGTGCTATCCATGGGATTGGTGAGCAGGTGGATGCCCAGCTGCTTTCGGGCAACATTCTAGAGACACTACATTCACACACCTTTACACCTCAGGACCAAGAAATCTTTGCTTTGAGGATTTACCACAGCCTGTTATTGTCATTGAATTACCATTACTACTGTATATGGGCCCCACCACTGCTAGCAGAAGACACCAGCGTTACTATTACTTCTATATATCGATACAAATTTATGCCGGTGTGTGTATATTTTTTTTCTTCAAAAACCATTCTTTGCATTCCCTATTGAGACACCAGCAACCCAGAGAAAGCAGACAAGTCAAGCCTTTTATCCCCCCTCCTGATGCTGCTGTTGCAGTTACATGTACCATTTGTGACCATATAATCTGTTAACCATTGCCATTTGGTCATTTCCATTTTAACAGTATTTTTCTTCTATGCATTAACTGGCAATGTACCTTCATTCTGTGGTCTACTCTTTTGACCAAACCCAATATAGAGGCGTTAAAGTCCCCTGCATTATTTTTTCATACTGTTGAAATAGGTCTGAACACTGTGGCAGAAGGCTTTCAAGGTCAGGACAACCACTGGGGGGCAAGCATTAGCAAGCAGCCCCTGTGAGGGGTAGTGGTACACCAGTATGAATATTTGTGTCCCAGCCAATCCCTGGAAGTAGACATCCAGAAGGTGGCTGGGGAGGAGATGTTTGGGAAGCTCTGGGTTAGTGTTTTTTCCTCAGGAGGGTTCCAAGCCTCTAGGGGGTTGCTGCTGCCCCTAGGCTTCTGGGACATTGTGAGTATAGACCTTTCTGTGGATGTGTGCTGTGACGGTGTTGTAAAGGAACGAAGTGCCACAGGTTGCTGTATGGATTGCTGTATTAAGGACCTTAATATACTGGCTATTCCCTGTTACCTCAAGAAAGTTGTTGGAAGATTAGAGAGAAATTTGTCCACCATTACTGTTACATATTGTTTTGGAGTATCCCGTGACCTAAACCCCTCTACTGTTAGAGTCTTCAAGCAAATAAAAAAAAAAAAAGGAAGGACAGTGGTCTCCAACCTGTGGCCCTAAGAGCACTATTTCTTCTACTGAATCAAGCTACCATTCTCTCCATTGATACCAATGATGAGGCACTATACCTCCTGTTACTACTAATGATGGGGTTCTATTACTCACTGACACCAAGGCTGGAGCACTATTCCTCCCAATGAAACCAAGATTGGAGCACTATTCCTCCACCAAGGATGGCGCAATATTCCTCCCACTGACACCAAGGATGGGGCACTATTCCTTCTCCCACTGATGCTATGTGACGTGCTTACTCTCTGACCCCCAATTGTTTGATCCCAATGAAACCAGGATATTCAATTACTGCTGACCCCCCCCCCCCCCCCCCCTCGCCAAAGGGCAGTAATCTGGCTCTTTGCTAAGAAAGTTTGGAGACCTGCTCTAATGTTATTTGATCTGGTATGAATGGCCTGGTGTTTTGGAGGTGGGGCAGCCTCGGTACTTTTTTGGAAGAACCAGGTTATTTCCATCTGCCCCTACAGGGATAGAACTACATACACTATATTGCCAAAAGTATTTGGAACACCTGATTCCAGTGATGTGGAGGTGCGTCCCATCACCTCCATGGCCACAGGTTTACAAATTCAAGCACCTAGGGATGCAGACTGCTTCTATAAACATTTGTGAAAGAATGAATCACTCTCAGCAGCTCCGTGACCTTAAGTGTGGTACCGTGATAGGTTGCCACCTGTGCAATAAGTCCATCCGTGACATTTCCTTGCTACTAAATATTCCAGTCAACTGTTAGTGGTATTATAACAAAGTGGAAGCAACTGGGAATAACAGCATGCACAATAAGTCGCCAACTGTCTGCAGAGTCAATAGTTAAAGACCTCCACACTTCCTGTGGCCTTCAGATTAGCACAAAAACCGTGCTTAGAGAGCTTCATGGAATGTGTTTCCATGGCCGAGCAGTTGCATCCAAGCCTTACATCACCAAGTGCAATGCAAAGCGTCGGATGCAGTGGTGTAAAGCACGCCACCACTGGGCCCTAGAGCAGTGGAGACATGTTCTCTGGAGTGACGAATCACACTTTTCTGACAATCAGATGGATGTGTTTGGCAGTTGCCAGGAGAGCAGTACTTGCCTGACTGCATTGTACCAAGTGTAAAGTTTGGTGGAGAGGAGATTATGGTATGCGGTTGGGCTTGGCCCCCTAGTTCCAGTGAAGGGAACTCTTAAGGCGTCAGCATACCAAGACATTTTGGACAACTTCATGCTCCCATATTTGTGGGAACAGTTTGGGGATGGCTCCTTCCTGTTCCAACATGACTGCGCACCAGTGCACAAAGCAAGGTCCCTAGAGACACGGATGAGCGAGTTTGGGAAGAAGGAACTTGACTGTTGAGTCCTGACCTCAACTCAATAGAACACCTTTGGGATGAATTAGAGTGGAGACTGTGAGCCAGGCCTTCTCGTCCAACATCAGTGCCTGACCTCACAAACATGCTTCTGGAAGAATGGTTAAACCTTCCCATAGACACACTCCTAAACCTTGTGGACGGCCTTCCCAGAAGAGTTGAAGCTGTTATAGCTGCAAAGGGTGGGGTCAATTCAATATTGAACCCTAAAGACTAAGACTGGGATGCCATTAAATTTCATGCGCATGTAAAGGCAGGCGTCCCAATACGTTTGGCAATATAGTGTACTTAAAAAAGCTATTCTCTAAAAACTAAAAAAATGACAAAAAACACCCCGTCTTATCTGCTATTTATTAAACAAGTTTCTAGATTGTACTAAAGCAAGTAAAAAAGGGAAAACTGAATGGTTCTTGGCTCAATTAAACATCCTGTTTAAAATATTATGATGTCATGATTTTTAAAAAGTATAAACTAATGTGGTAACCACCTCTAACAAAACCTAAGCAACATTCAAATGCACTTCTAGTGGAACTTACATAGCTTAAAAAAATATAAAAATAGCTCGGTGTTATGGTAAAAAAATTCTATGCCTCTTCTGCCATAACACCTGAGTTACACCATGCCTGATTAGCCAATCAAGATTGCGAAGAATCCAGATGTGGAAAGACAAATAAGAATCCAGAGACAAAGCAATGAGGGAAAACACAGATGCTGCATTACTGGATGAAGCCACTGCGTCAGGCACATCTGCCATACATGTACATTATGGCAAGAGTTCTGGGGTCATAATTTTATAAAATTTTGCATAAATGACAAAATCTATGCAAATGCCATTTTTATGGTTTCACTGAAAAAAATGCAAATTGTTTGTTTTTTAGATCTCAAGATCTTACTTTGGTCTCTTTTCTGATCTTTTGTGTTTCTTCTGCATCAGCTAAGATTTGTTCACCTGAAACTAAAGGGAAAGAAAAATTCCTTATATCTAATTACTGACATTTTCAGCGGCATAAACAATGGCACATGGAACAGCCCGAGTCATGCATTAAACGTTAATATTTTAGCATAAAGTGCCAGCTGTATTGTATGCTGCTATAAAAAAAATTAAATAAAATCACAATACCGGTGTACAGATTACAAGCACACTCCGCTTAGATTTCTACACTTCACTCACACATTAATACACTATCTTCTACCTATATATTACCTGGGTCAATGTTTCGACCTTCTAAAATAATTTGAGTTTTCTCCAAATGCCGTTTTAAATCCTTCAACTCTTCTTGCATGGTCTCCTGTTTTTCCGACATCTCTTGAATTGTACGCTGTCCAAAAGAGTACAACAAAATTAGTAAGAAATCAGATTTGAAAAAAGAAAAAAAAAAAAAAAACCACCACACAAAAAACTAAACTGTTTCCATCTCACTAGCTATTTTTTTTTTATCAATCAAAAAGGAATCAATTTCAACATTTCCTTACAGCAACTCATACAATTCTTGCCACACACACTGGGGAAGGGAGAAAAGAAATTCTCCACTGTGGTACAGATGTGTGGAATAAACTAGATCCACCATATGGAAGATGGTACCAAGATACAGACCAGACTAATATCTATTCCATGGCAGGACTCTAGTGAGAATGGTTCATATCCCTAGATCTTTAGAGATTCTTCTTTCAGACCTCTGGCCTGACAGTTCTTATACCCCACCCTTTTCCCCTTTTCCCTCCTCTTCCCTCTACAATAAAGATATTGATCCCTTGGCATATCGTCTATAGTCTGAGAGTCATCTGTTTAGAGAAAAAAAAAAAAAAAAATGGATGTGCTTTATTGCCCAAAACATGCACTAGTATACATCATTTTAACATCTTTAATAGCACTGCTTTTATTATGATTGGTCACTAATGCTTTTTGGCTGCTGGGTGTATTGTAAATATTTCCTGTATAATATTGATCTCATCTATGTATTTTTTTTTTAATTTAAAAAAACGTACAAAGTGTATACCTACTTTTTTTTAAGTCTACTTTGGTCCAGTCAAAACGATCGCCTGTGTCCGTGAGCAGCAGCTGCATGGAAGAGCTTGACAATGGCTGACAATTCCGGGAGCCGCAACATTAATCATAGGCTCCCATAGACCAGCGATTGTTGGTGTTCCCTTCCCTCCCATGCAGCCGCCTCTCACCAATACTGGAAAAATGGCACAGCAGGATCACATGACTGGAGTAGACTAAAATAGGTAAATATCCACTTTTGTTATACAGATTAGGCAGGAGTGGGAGGGAACATTTTCAAGCATAGTCAGAATTAGGCTGGAATTCCACTTTACTAAAAAAGCATAAATAAATAGACGTGTGACTTAACATTCAAAAAAATAAAAAAAAAAACCCACACGACCAGCTGTTGCAATTTACCAATTCGCTCATTACAGTGGGGTCTTGTAACCTCAAAAAACTAACGTCAGTACACTGAAAAAAAACAAAACAAAAAAAAAAAAAAACCAAACACCACACACAACAACTTTTGCTATAGCTGCCCCTAGAGTATACTCATATAACCCTGTCCTTTACCTTGAACTCAAAGGCCCTGGAAATTAGCGGTCTGATCCACCTGGCAATGGTGGGGTGGGAAGCAGGGTGTCCTTTACAAAGGCCCATGGGCAGTACAAAGAGGGGAACTCATTTTGTGAATAGAAACTGTAGCAGTGAAGTAGACCCTGACCACATCCAGGCAATATAGGGTAATTTTGTTATGTTTTGTGGCAGGACAGAGAGAAGACTTCATTGAGGTGGAAAGAGAAGACCACCTTTTGGTAAAAAAAGGAAGGTTTTGGTCTCCAAAGTGCCCGGTCTCTGTGTTAAACAAGAAAAGGCTTTTTACAAGAGATGCTAACTCAGAAACATGCCTAATAGAAGTGTTGGAAATCAAGCAAAACTACTTTAAAGGTGAGGTCATCCAAAAGGAATGGTCTCTAAAATCAGTTCAGGGAGGGGGGTGGGGGTCTCTGAAAAGCAGAGAGCACCAGGTTGAAATCCCAAGATACAACAGAAGATCAAGATGGGGGAAATATATCAGCAATTCCCAGTACAAATGTCCCGATACGGGATTCCAAGACAAGAGGTTTCTAAAAGAAAAGTATGGATAAAAGGAAGAAATCTGTCCCTGGAGGGTACTCAGGGCTAGATACTAGTCAAGGCCAGACTGAAATTCAAATCAGCCAGTTATTCACTCCTAGAATCCGGATGGCCAAGAAAGTTTCTCCCCATGGGAGTTTTAGACCCAGTTTCTTTCAGGGCTGATAAGAGTTCGGTGCTCCCTTGATTTATATATGCTACTGCTTTAAAATTGCGCAATTGTACTCTACAATATTGGACCTCTTACAAGGTCACCCAGTCAGAGTCCGATTGCTCTCATTTCAAAATGTTGATGGGTAGTTTTGACTCCTGTGGGGACCATTTCCCCTGAACAGGTAGGAAATTGTAAACCTTGCCACAGCCTGGAAGACTCACATCTGTCGTTACCACAGTCCAAGTCCCATGAAGGAATGACTTCCACAACTCCAAAAGGCAGTATTAGAGATCTACCAGGTCAATGAGATCTTTGCTTGACTTGACAGAATCATTGGGTGATACAGAGATTGGGTCTGCTTGTTCTTTGTCTTGAGGATGTTGGACTGGAGAGGTCTGAAGTGAACCTCAGCAATGGAGAACTGGCTTGAAAGAGGTCCACCATGAGGTCCAGAACCTTCATGCTGAAGCAAATTGAGAGGCTTTGTTGTGACCTGAGGGTCTGGGAGTTGGACGTTAAGATCTGAGGGAGGAAGATTCTGGCTTAGGATATCAAATATTAGCCCAAGGCACTCCAGACTGAGAGCAGGAGGGCGGACTTTGGAAAAGTTGATTATTCTGTTCCTTCAAACCTGATTTGTCCTTTGGACATTGGCAGAGAAGGTATTGGCTGGGAAGTCACAGTAGGAGGTTAAGTAACTCGTGAAACGAATGTCCTGGGTTTGTAGAATAACCATAAGCGGGATAGAAACATCTGGCATTCACGATCAAAAAGCATGCAATGAAGACGTTTCTTACAAGCATGTTCAGCAAACCAAACATTTAGTTACAAAATCCTGTGCATTTGCAAAGAGATTAGAGGGATACTAGAAACGTGTGAAATGAAAATTCTCAAAATCATTAAAAGACAAAATAAGAGGAATGAAGGCAACAGCTAATTGGTGAAGAGGCATGAAAAGACATCAGGAGAATGTCTCCTAAAACAGTTAGTAATATTCTGACAAATAGACATGCAAGCAATTGCTGGCTGCAGGGAAGAACCTATAAGGATAAGGCCTTTAAAGAGGGCTTCAAAACACTTGTCAACAGAATACTTAAGAGGGAACATTCTCAAGAAGAAATGTGAGATATTTATTGATCCCACACCTGACTATCTCACAGGACAATGCAGAAGAACCTGTCATTTTATGTTGTGGTGAATGACCACTCTGGAGAACAGTGATGATCATTCACAAAAACACAAACCCACAACAACAAACAGTCGTCTACTACATTAGAGACCAGTCATTCACAACACAAGCTGGTAGTTACAAGTGTACTGCCCTCTAAAAGTCAGGTGGCAACATGGGCTGGCTCAGGTCGGGGGATCAGGCTCAGGTGTGGGATCATTAGCTTTTCCCTTTCAGTAGAACAAAGTCAGCAGAGAAGACACAGGGCTTCACAGGAGACTGAGGGCTGTAGAAGTTCATCCTGGTAGTACTGGAAAAGGTAGAGGATGTGCTGGCTCTGTGTGCACAGTTTTGAACTCCCCTCTTCTCTGTGCACTGTCAGAGGAAATGACAGATCTGTCTCTTATGTTCAACATGGTCAGATAGCGGTGAGGTAAGCTGTCAGACCACACTGCTCCACAGCCACTGGACAGAGTCCAGTGGGTAAAAGTGCTATGTGCATTGGGTCCCCTGGGGGATATGACAAAATTCTAAACTTTTATTATGCATTAATGTTACCAATCCTCTCATATAGAGATATTTATACAAACCTGAGAACTGAGCAACTTGCTGTGTAAAGTGCTATTTGCTGCCTCCAATAACTGATTATGATCTCGTAGCTCATATTCCATTTTATACCGGGTTACTGGCCTGTATAAAACAGATACACATTTTTTAGTGATAAGCACAGCGGTTAACGCGATAACTAATATTTAATTTTATTATATAAACCATCAATGATTATTATGACCCAGTTGCATAATTATTAATACAGCGATGAGAACAGTGCCATAAAATTAAATTCAATTTCAAGTTTCAGCGCACATGCATATACTGTGCTGGGAACTAGAGGAGAAAGAAGAATTTTAGCAATAAAATCAAAAAAAAAAAACAAACCAGAGTTAGACTTACCGGTAACTCCTTTTCTAGGAGTCTTCCAGGACAGCCATCTGAGACCTAGGGCTCCTCCCTCCGGATCAGGAAACACACCATCCCCCATGCCTTTAAAAGGCGGGCCTCCAGCCCTCACATCCAGTTATTAAAAGAGAACTAGCGGAAGCCACTGAAAGACACAAATATAGGTAAATACATTTTCATGCAGTCAACCTTAACTCTCTCGGTTGTACATTAGAAGGGTGGGAATTACCGGCTGTCCTGGAAGACTCGTAGAAAAGGAGTTACCGGTAAGTCTAACTCTGGTTTTCTCCCTACGTCTTCCAGGACAGCCATCTGAGACGATAAACGAGAACTTACCCCCTTAGGGTGAGTCCACCGCCTGGAGGACCTTGCGTCCGAACGCCTGTTCCTTATCTGACAGGATATCCAATCGATAATGCTTCACGAAGGTAGAAAACCTCGACCAAGTGGCTGCCTTACAGATTTCCTCCGGCGAAGCCCCGGCTCTCTCCGCCCTGGACGCTGCCAAGGATCTAGTTGAGTGGGCCTTAACAAAAGGAGGTGGAATCCCCAAGACCTTGTAAGATTCCCCAATTGCCAGCCTAATCCACCTGCCTATCGTGGCTTTAGATGCTGCCAACCCCCTTCTCTGTCCTGAAAACAAAACAAAAAGGGTATCCAACTTCCTAAATTCCCTGGACCTGTCTAAATAAATTATAAGACTCCTCTTTACATCCAGCAAACCTAGCCTTTCTTCCCCTTTACCTTCAGAGGAAGAACAAAAGGTCGGCAGAACAATATCCTGCGACCTGTGAAAAGAGGAGGATACTTTAGGAAGGAATCCCGGATCAGTCCTAAGCACAACCCTGTCCTTAAGAATGATCAAGTAAGGCTCCCTAATAGAGAGCGCTTGTAGCTCACTCACCCTACAGGCCGATGTGATTGCTACCAAAAAAAACCTATTTTTAAGGTTAAAAACTTGAAAGCGGACTCCTCTAAAGGCTCAAAAGGTTCTTGGACCAAAGCCCTTAGGACCAGAGACAGATCCCAACTCGGACAACCTCCCACCTTAGCAGGCCTAGCCCTGGAGAGAGATCTGAAAAAAATCAAACTACGAAGGGATTTTGTTGCAAAGAGCACTGCAAAAAAATACTCAAAGCAGAAGCCTGTACTTTCAAGGTGCTGATCGAGAGTCCCCTATCTGCCCTCTCCTGAAAAAAAATCCAAAACCATCGGAATGTCCAGGAGCCCTGGTCGGTCCGAACACCACGAGGTAAATCTTTTCCAGACCTTAGAATAAATGGCTCTGGTTACCGGCTTGCGACAGCTCACCAAAGTCTTTACTACCTGATCAGAGAACCCCCTGGCTCTGAGGATCTGTTTAAGAACCAGGCCGTCAACCGTAATGTCTTGACTCGCGGATGTAAAAGCGGACCCTGCGCAATCAGATCTGCCCTTTCCGGCAAGGGATACGGGCAAGCTGAAGCCAGCCTGTTCAGTAGGGAAAACCATGGCCTTCTCGGCCAAAAAGGCACGATCAAGAGTAGATCCGACCTTTCCCCCCAAATATTTTTGCAGGACCGCCGGAATCAGCCTGATTGGAGGGAACGCATAGGCCCGCTTGAAATCCCAAGTGGTCGACAGAGCGTCTATCCCCAAGCTCTGCTCACGCGAGTTTAGGGAAAAGAACTGGTCGACCCTCCTGTTCTCCCGTGACGCAAAAAGATCCACCTCCGGTTTCCCCCACCTGGACACCAACTCCTGAAATACCTCTTGGTTGAGTGACCAATCGTCATGGGAGAGTGGCCGTCGGCTCAGGAAATCCGCAAGCAAATTCTGAGAACCCTTCAAGTGTACCGCTGAAATTGATCGCAGATTCTGTTCTGCCCAGGTCAGAATATCGCCTGCGATCCTCTGCAGCAAAGGACTCCTTGTCCCCCATTTGTTCACATAAGCTACTGTTGCCATGTTGTCTGAACGAACCTGCACATGAAGGCCTTTCAAGCCTGCCTGAAAAACCTCCAACAGCTCCCGTTGATTTGAGGGCTTTAAGGAGTCCTCCCTGGACCACCTCCCCTGGGCCGTTCTCCCTTGCAGATGAGCTCCCCAACCAAAACTGCTGGCGTCTGTGGTTACAATGAGTGGATCCAATGGCCGCCAATCCAGACCCCTGGTCAAGTTTCTCTCCTTTCGCACCACCACCACAGAGATCTCTTGACTCTGGACGGAAGCCAGACCAGCCGCTCCAGCTCTGAGACATTTCCGTCCCATTCCTTTAACAAGAAGGCCTGGGGCGGTCTTTGGTGAAATCTCACCCATGGAACCGCTGGAAAGCAGGATGTCATAAGACCCACTGCCCCTGCGACTTCCCTCACCGAAACAGGCAGGTTGCACTGCAACCCTAACACCCGATTCATCTTCTCGATCTTTTCTCGTGGAAGAAAAATTTTCTCCTCTACAGAAGAGATCTTGTACCCTAGGTAAACCACCCTCTGTGCAGGTACAAGAGACGACTTTTCCCTCTGGATGAGCCAGCCCAGACCCTGCAGGAGATTCTGGGCTACTCCCAGGTGCTCAAGCAGCTGTTGCCGAGATCCGGCCACCAAAAGCAAGTCGTCCAGGTAAGGAACCACCAAGATTGATCTTGGCCTCAGGGGAACCAGAGCTTCTGCTAAAACCTTTGTAAAGATCCTGGGGGCCGATGCTAGACCGAAGGGCAAGGCCCAAAACTGCCAATGGAAAGTCTGCGACCCTATCCTTATGACCAACCTCAGGAACTTCTGACTTGTCTGATGGATGGGAATGTGAAAGTAAGCATCTCTCAAGTCCACTGTGGCCATGAAGCACCCCCCGGAACAGGATATTCTTTACTGAATTGATTCCATTCTGAAGCGTTTGTAATTTAGGGCCTGATTTAGGGAGCGTAGATTCAGGATTAACCTGAATTTTCCTGAAGGCTTTCCCACCACAAAGACGTGTGAGTAACACCCTGAACCCCGCTCGTTCTGAGGCACCTGAACCAGAACTCTGGTCCACCAATTCCCCTATAAGACCGCATAACACCTGAGACTTCCTGCGGTCCCTGGGAAGATCGGTAACCAAGAACCTGCTTGGAGGGTAGTCCTCGAACTCTATCCTGTAGCCTCCCTGAATCAGGCTCCAAATGAAGGGGCTCAGGGATATAGAAGCCCACTGAGGGAGGAAGGACCCCAACCTTCCCCCTACCGGGCCATCCAAGTCATTGGGGCTTGTAGTGTCCCTGAGGAGGATTGAATATCCCTCCCCGGCCTCTGTTTTTATGCCCTGCCCAATGCTTTTTTGGCTAAACCTCTCTATTCGGAAGCACTTGGGTTCTAGGCCGAAAGTTTTTCCTAGGAAAGACCTTTTTTCTACTCTCTGGGAAGGCCTTTTTCCTATCTGCCATACGCTCAAGAGCCTCCTCCAGGCCAAAAAGGTTATCCCCCAAAAATGGCAATGCGCATAAACGCAACTTGGACGCTGAATCCCCTGCCCAGGTCTTTAACCACAACGCTCGCCTAGCGGAGTTAACCAGGGCTGAGGACTTGGCCGCAAGCTTGACTGATTCTGCCGAGGCGTCCACCAAAAACCCTGCTGCTTTCAGAAGCAACGGTAGCGACTTTAGGATCTGCTGCCTCAAGGTTCCTGCCGATAGGTGATTTTGTAGTTGCGTAGCCAGAAATTTGGAGTGCTGGTTAGCCCAAGTCGCCGACAGAGCTGGCTTAAAACTGACTGAAGAGGATTCCCAGGCTCTTCGCAACAAAACTTCCCCCCTCTTGTCCATAGGGTCTTTTAAGGCCCCCCCATGTCCTCAAAGGCTAGATCCGTCCTTTTTGAAATCCTGGACAAAGGGGCGTCCAACTTTGGAACCTTACTCCAGGGTTGCGAGGGATCCTCAAAGGGGAATCTCCTCTTTAGGGCACCGGAAAAGAAGGGCCTCCTCTCCGGGCTCTCTCACTCCTGTCTGATAGTCTCAACCAAGGAACTATGGACCGGAAAAACTCTGGCTTTTTTTGCATGAAGCCCCTGATACATGACATCATGCTTCGACAAGGTCACTTCTTCCTCTATCTCCAGAGTCTCATAAGTTGCTTTCAAAAGCTCATCCACCTCCTCTAGGGCCAATCTATACTTAGAGCCTGAAGAGGTGGGGGCTTCCTCATCCTCGGACCCTGAACCTAACTGGGAGGACGCCCGAGATCTAGGAACATCTTCCTCTGTCTCCTCTTCTGGAACTACCTGCCGGGAAGGTACTATCCCCAATGCAGACTGCAAACCAATCTCCAAAGGAGACTGAACCCTATCAAGAAGGGACCGAAACGCCTGAAAAGTTGCTGACATATCCTCCTTAATAGAGGACAAAACTTTATGGCATGTTGTAAGAGATTTGTCTCGAACAAGACTATCAATGCAGTTGCGGCATAAAGGCTTCTCATATCCTGCGCCTAACTTGGCCGCACACACTGCACATCTCCTCTTTGGGGCCTGTACTGGGGTCCTGTCCTGTGTTTTAGTCTAAAGAAAAAAAAAAAAATGACAAACAAAACTAGGCACCTGAGAGGAACAATATCCCAGGACCCCCACTGCACCCAGTGATGGGGAAAAAACTGCAGCGTGCCTTAACACCCACAACCTTGGGGACTTAAGGGACCTCCTAAACCCCCCCCCCCAGGGATATAGCATAAAGGGGAGCCTCCCCAAGCTTACCTGGGAGGAGCCGGTACCGGGGTCAGCCTGCGAAGGACCCGCTTCCATTGTCCCCCTGGCGTGGAGACAGCGCCGCCGCTCCGCACACCCACCGGCTTTTAATTCCCCTGGTGGTGCCTGCGCCTCTGGAGACGGGAGCCGCGTCTCCGGCGCCGACGTCACTGGCGGACTTCCGGCCTGTGGAGCGCATCCGCCCTACTACTTCCGGTTCCTGGAACGCAAGGCCGCGCCCAACCGGAAGTCCCGCCTCTCCCCTGCACATTCAACTGAATGCCAGGTCAGAGGAGAGGCAACGATCGGGGAAAGCCCCAGTGACATGCGGCAGCGCCGGTTACCCACCTGGGCCTGAAGGACAACACCAGATGCCAGCCCCACCACGTGGAAGGCACCGGGGACGGAGGTACAGACCGCACAACACCCTTCCAGACCAGCCTTCCTGAGGGTGCGAGGATCACCCTGGCTCCTACGGTGTGCATCCTTCCGGCTCAGGAAACACAAAAAACTGGATGTGAGGGCCGGAAGCCCGCCTTTTAAAGGCATGGGGGATGGTGCGTTTCCTGATCCGGAGGGAGGAGCCCTAGGTCTCAGGTGGCTGTCCTAGAAGACGTAGGGAGAAAAACTCATAATGGACAAAGGATACAAACCAGCTGAATTGAAAGATTTCCGTTTGACGCTTTCCCATATGCCTCATCTTTAGTCCCGTTTTGCTACAATAACCATTGCACAGTTCGATAACAATGCCAAAAGAGACCAACAACAACCAGCCTTTAATATTGTGGGATGGCTAAGGGGGAGGGTGGAGCTTACAATTGAAGCTGAAGTAGAGGGATTGTGTGGATAGTCTGCCCAGCATTGAGGAGGTACCCAAACAATTTATTAGATAGGCTGCACATAGTATATGTATGGTGGAAATAAGCTCTCCACATTATGCGTACTATATGGACACTGGGCAGAAAGGTAATCAATGCATGCTAAAACAAAAAAAAAAAAAAAAAAAAAAAGGCACGGTTTTCAGTAGAGTTGACAGGTCAAAATGTTACTGAAATCCCATAAGTTTGGGGTTCCTCATCACTGCATCAATAGGTAGGACAAGTTTATCACCGATTGCTACAGAAAATATAAAGAAATTGTTTAATAGTAAATGTTATGTACAAAAAAGAACTGTATAACTTACTTCAGCCCTTATTACAAATACAGGGTCAAAAATACCAGGAGCGGATGTTTATGGGAAAGAGGAGCAGCTCAGTGAAGGAAAAATGGAAACAGTTCAGGACAGTTACTACGTATCTTAGGCTGGAGAAGAAAGGCTAATTTTTTATATGTTTGCCATAGTGCGAGGCCAAGCCACTGTGAAAATGGATGTAGAAAGGATGCAGGGTTTGCTCGTATGCCAAGTGCAGGACTTGGGATTATTAGTTTTGAGCAGAGAAAACTCAGTTACTTGCCAGTAACAGTCTTTCCTGGAGTCTTCCAGAACAGCTACATGGAGAGATACCGGCTCAGCCGTCTACAAGAAACAAAATACTAACAAAAAAGTTAAGTCAGCCCCTCCCCCTCATACTCAGTAACTAGGAAAAAGTAAATCAGTGCACGAGGGGAGAACCCAACACCAATCCGCCACCATCACACCGTGAGGAAACACATTGGGTGGGGGGGGAGGGGTAAACAAAACAGAAAAAAAAAAAAAAAAAAAAAAACACAACGTCCTGGAAGACTCCCGGAAAGACCGTTACCGGTAAGTAACCATGGTTTTCCCAAAGCTTCTTCCAGGATGGCTACATGAGACGATAAACAAATAATCCTACCTTAGGGAGGGACCATTACCTGTACAACTTCCCTTCCAAACGCCAAGTCCTGGCTAGAAAAAGCTCCACACGGTAGTGTTTAACAAAGGCATGGTTATTTGACCAATCTTCTGCTCTGAAGATATCTTCCCATGAAGCACCTGCCCTCTCCGCCCAATAGGCTGCCAAGGCTCTAGTGGAATGTGCACGTACCCTAGAAGGTGCCTGGTGGCCCAAGCTCTTGTAAGCACACACAATACTTTCACGAATCCACCTGGCAATAGAACTATTTGAAGCACAAAGACCCTTCCTGGGTCAACTGAAAAGAACCAGAAGAGGACTAGATCTTCTGAAATCTCTGGTTACCCTCAAATATTCTAACAAACATCTAACAGCTTAGAAAAAAAAAAAAAAAAAAAAAAAAAAAAAATGGAAAAAATGGAAATGATGGCCAGCAAAAAGGCCACTTTACAGGTTAGAAATTTTTATACAGTCTGACAATGGTTCCAAATGGGGCCTTCCTGAGGGCATCTAAAACTAATAAAACCGTTCCTCTGTGGGGATTGTTAAGTACCTAAGGGGTCAGTCTCTCTCTAGCCAGCAAGAACCGTTTCACAAGGGAACCTTCTGCTAGTCTCCGATCAAAAAACAGATAGGGTTGCCACCTGTACTTTTAAAGTGCTGACTGCCAAACCTCTATCCACCCTGGCCTGCAAGAAATCTAGCACCATGGGAAAGGATAACTAATCTTCCAGATCTGTTTCTCCAAGTATGAAAAGGCCTCCAAACTTTTGAATAAATTTTCCTAGTGCAAAGCTTCCTACTGAATAGCAGAGTCTAAATTACCTTCTCTGAGCAACCTCTGGATTTGAAGATGCTCCTTTCAGCCTCTAAGCAGTCACGTGGAAGAGATGCGGTTGGGGTGGAGAACCGGCCTCTGGAAAAGCAGATCTAGGCGATTTGGGAGTATCCAGAGAGGAGACACTGACAGAGATAAGAGGATCGAAAACCAACTCCTTTTCGACCAATACAGAGCTAGGATTACTTAGCAGTCCTCCAATACAATCTTTCCAACAACTTGAAGGATTGACAGGTGAAAAGACGCAAGCCAGACCGAAGTCCCGAACTTGAGTTAAAGCATTTAGCCCCAGAGCCAGAGACTCCTTCTCCAGAGCAAAAAAGTACCGAACCTTCCTGTTCCTTCCTGAGGCGAACAGATCCACCTCTGAAAGACCCCACCGATCTGTGCAAAGATTTCTGCATTCAACTCCCATTCCCCTTGCCGTATTAGATTCAGGCTGAGATAACAGGCTAGGCCATTGTCCGACCCCTTGAGATGGACCGCTCTCAGAATTCAGACAATCCTCTGCCCACAGCAGAACTTCCAGGGCCAAGGAAAGACCTTATGCCTCCTTGTCTGTTCAAATAAGCCACTGTGGTGGCATTGTCTGAAAAGGTTAACAAGTCCTGGCTGCGAACAGTGTCTGAGAAGGACCTTAAAAACAACCCCACTGCCAACTCCCTGAAATTGGAGAGAATTTTCCATGTTCGACCCCCAATTTCCCTGAGCATGGCAAAGACCCAAATTACCCCCCCCCCCCCCACCCACAGCCCCAGGAGTTTGCATCCATAGTAATCTTTAAATCTGGCTCTTTTACGTCCAGGGCTGCCCCTTTGTCAGATTTGGTCTCTCCACCAATCTAGAGATGAGATTAGAATCCCTGGAAGTGATGTTCCATTGGAACAATCACCCCCTAAGAAGCTAGGTGGACCAGCACCTCTCCAAAAGCTTGTGACCTCTTTCTGCCCTTCGGCAGTCTTGTTGGCAAAAAAAAAAAAAATTGGGGGAGGAGAAGCAAAATTCCAGTCTTTACCCTTCCCTCACTATTTAAAGAGCAAAGGGATAGGGGCTCCCTTCTGTTTCCAAATGTTGGGGGGGGGGGAAAAAAAAAAAAAAACCTGCCTCCCACCCTGGGCCTGCCGTTACTTATTTTTGGGAGCGGGGCCTCTTGAGGCAAACAATACCCCTTTTTCCCTTGGTCTTATCAAAAGGCCAACACTTCTTTCAGACTGAAGCTTTTTGGAGTCAAACCTACCTTTCGCCTGCTTACCCCAAAAATCCTCTTCACCGGAAATTTACCACAAGAACAGGAAGAAAGAATAGTTTGAAGCCAAAAAACAACAAATTACCTAAACTGGTAAACCACAAAGCTTAGATTTATAGAACAAGTCCACCTTCCAAGCCTTAAGCCAAATGGCCCTACGGGCAGAGTTCAGAAGTGTGGTAGCCCTGCCAGTTGCTCTAATGCTTTCAGCTGCTGCATCTGCTAGATAGGCTACAAACTTGAAAATAGGCAGCAGAGCTTCCTTAACCTGAGTAATAGGGGTGCCTGCAGAGAAGAGCTCACTAAATTTGTCAACCCAAAGATCCAAGCTTATGGCTAGACAAGTGGAAGCTAAGGCTGGTCCAAGAGAAGAAGCCAAAGCCTCCCAGGCTCTCTTCAACAAGGACTCTGCCTTTCTATCCATTTGATCTTTAATGACTCCAGTGTCCTCAAAAGACAAATCTGCATCTCTAGAGACCTGAGAAAGAAGGGCATTTAAAGGTCTCTTCTTAAGAACCAAAATGGAAACCTCCGCTTGTGCGCTCTAGAAAGAAAAATGTTCTTCTCCAGATCTTTCCATTACTTAGGAATCATGTCCCTAAAGGATTTATGGACGGGAAACGTTCTGCCCTTCCTTTCCTGTAAACCCCTGTACATCACATCCTGTACGGATTGGGGAGGCAAATCCTCCGCAATCTGTTCTGATGTGTAAATAGCTTTTAATAACTGGTCAGTCTCCTCCACCAGAAAGAAATCTGCCAGAAAAAGCTCCTCCCTCCTCCAAACTCACATCCCCTGAAGAACGGGGGGGGGGGGGGAACCCTTCTTCCTCCTCTGAATCATAGGCTGCATGAGACACATTTGCATCTACAGAAGGACAATTAACCATAGTATGTTCACTAGGAAGGGAAGCAGCCTGAGAAGTGGAAGGTTCCTCAGATACTGTACACCTGAGTGAACGCAAAGCGGAAATCATTTCCTCCTGCATACAGTGCATGTAATTTTTAAGAGACAGAATCAGAACCCACAACAGATAATACATTTCTCACAAATCTTGTGTGCAAGAATCAGAGCTTAGACTCACAGCTCCCACATCTCCTGGATCTGCAAGCTTCCTGAAAAAAAAAACAAAAAAAAAAAAAAACAAAACACCCCACCCTTTATCTGATCCCCATCTCCTAGTCCAGGTCCAGTTATCCCTTACATCAGTTGTTGGGGGCTTGGACCCTTGAGTGGAGTTGGCTGGCTAGCCAGCTTAGCTTTAGGAGTTTCTGGTCTTGGCTCCACAATGTCTCCCTCCTGGATGCTCGGGTGTTCCAGGCCACTTGCGCCTCTATAAAGGCTGTTACTGTGTTTTCAGCATCTTAAAGCCTCTCCTGCATGAACAACTGGTACTCTAGAAGCAGCATCTCCTCAGCATATCTCCATCGGCCGGAAGTGCTGCGTCATCGCGTTGGGCCAGAAGTAACGGTACACTCTTCCAGCCGCCTCACCACCACCAGAAGCGATGCACCACGGCCTTGAAAAAAATCCAGGAAAGACAGCCAGCAGGGGAAACAACCACCACGGAGATAGAAGGTGAATAGGACTTCAGCCCTACTGCAGCAGAATTATCCTCCCCCACTGACTATCATCCGGACCACCGGGAAACAAACAACTTGTGCCACCTTGAAAAACTTCTGGAGTCGGTCCATAGCCACAGAAGAGCGAGATCCAGGTATGAAGCTTAAACCTTCTCCGTGCTCAAACACTCCCTGAAGCCCTGCCCACAAGTAGGTTGTGTCAGGTTTTTTTTAAAGAAAGCCCTAGTGAGTAACCACATTTACCTGCACAGGGGGAAAAAAAAACAAAAAAAAAAAACACACGAGCTAGTGATGTGTTCACCTGGAGGGTCAGAAACACAATTACTGAGGACGAGGGGAAAGGGAGGGGCTTTTTAACTTGTGTCAGTATTGTGTTTCCTGTAGAGGGCAGAGCCAGAATCTCTCATATAGCCATTCTGGAAGACCATTTGGGAAAACTGTTCCTGAATTGGGCTTTGGAGATTGAAGATTTCAAAGTGCTTTTGGACGGAAGACCTCTTTAACCTAGTGTCCAAGTCTGGCAGGCTGCATGCACACCCAGCCCATATAATGATGGACTTTGACATAGCTCTGGGCTCCCATTAGGAGACAGGTGTGCACTGCTCAAGAGACAGCACACTATGCTGAAGGACAGATTCCTTATCCACAGGACTGAGAAGGTCGAGACAGCAAAGAGTTCAGGAGATTGGGAAAGCTGGGACAACCAGCAGTCCAAGGGAATGAGGAAATCTGGAGGTCTGGGAGGAGTGATAGCCTAGACTGCCAGTAGATCCCCTACTGAGAGGCCAGAAGTGGGTACAGGCAGCAGGGTGCTGTAACTACAGGCTGAGTGAGCCAGGAGAGCTGGGTGAGATCTGAGGCACCAACAAGTAACCAATGTTAAGGCCTAATGCCAGCCATAATCTGTTCAAATATCGGCCGATTTTTCGTCAAAGATTAAAAATCGGCCGATTTTCGCACAGTTAGTGGGTTAATTGGTCGGCCTTTTTTTGCACTTTTGGATTATCGGTCATGTTGGAAAATGACCGATTTTCGCGGCAATGATGGCCAAATCGTACGATCGTTTTAACAGAAAAAAAAAAAAAAAAAAATGCGCATGAGCCATGACCTTGAAGGAACAGAAGTTTTGGCTGTTATATGGGGTGAATTTATGACTTGGTCAGCCGATTTTTGTAACGTCGGTTTAACAAACGACCGATTTTTCGTTTGAAAAAAACGCTCAGTTTTCGAGCAGTCTATAGCCAGCATAAGCAACAGTGCTCTAAAACCAGTTTGGACTGGTGAGGACTCACTACAAACACTTCTACCACTGAGCTGAATAAAAGAAAAGTTAAAAATATAATATAAATTTCACCTAAAGAAGATATATGAATTTGGGTCAAAAGCAGATTGGTTATGTTCATGTTGTCTACAAAGTCAGCCTGATAAATTTACTTATGAGAAAAGTATAATTAATACTCACCCATGTGCAAGTGGGACCATTTTCTTAGGAGGAACGTTTTTTTTCCTGGAAAAAAAAAAAAAAAAAAAAAAAAAAAAAAAAAGGGGAAATCACTTCTGTAATGGAAGCCTTCAAAATGCTCTCAGAACATGTTAGTTTACAGTGTAGAATAATGAAAGTCCTTCAGTTAGTCCAGATACTTGTTCTTTCAAAAAAATACTTAATTGTATTTTTAAATATGAACCATTCTGTCTTTGTACTAACTTCCTGTAATCCACTGCACATCAGCATTCAAGCTGGAAAGATAAAGGGAAGCATAGTTAGCCCATTAAATGCTATAGCATTTCAGTGAGTCTCAAGCACCGTACACAGACCGGAAATCATGTGGTAGATACCGGCTGACATTCGGCCCATGTGTACAGGGCCTTGTTTGACAGAAGCGGATCCCATAGTCGGCTCTTGTCAAACGAGCTTGCTGGAAATCCAGCAGCTGATTGGCAGCCAATCAGTACTCTCAGCCAATGCTGCGAGAGTTGACCAGTGTGTTCTGGTGGGGGGGGGGGGGGGGGGGGGTGGCGTCCCACTGTCAGCACACAATAGCTTAGCAGGAAGATTGCTGTGCTAATGTTGCATCATTAATGCAGAAACCTCCTCATGAGAGCCAGAGTTTTTTCCTTCAGCCAACTACAGTGCAGCTAATCAGCTACTAAATTTACATTTTCTAGGCTGTGTAGGGAAAAAAAAACCCAACAATGGAAGAAGCTAATTGGTTGCTATAGGCAATGGCACCATTTAAGAGATCACTTATCTCAGATATTTTATTTATTCACTCATTTGGTTTGGAGAAATACAACACTGCATAGTAACCAAACCTAACTACAAATGTGAAGCATAGAGGAGCACGTACACTAGGAGATTGCTTTGCTGCCTCAGTGTCGAGGACGAGTTGCATTTACTGAGAGATTAAAGCAGAACTTAAGTTCTGCTGAAACAAACAGCAAGCAGGAAGGTTTTTATTGAAGAGACATGCAATATCCTTTCTGCAATAAAATGCCCTTACCTTCCTGCTAGCTGTCTTCAGGGTATGAGGAAGTCACGAGGGCGTGACGCAACGCGTCGGTACGTCATTTCCGGTGACCCACTTCCGGTCGGACGCATGTCTAGGCTCCATTCTCTGATCCATGCAGTACACCCATACTAAGTGGTGGTAACGTGTTTTTTTTATCATTTCTTACATGTGAGTGGGCATTTTTATTTGCTTATTGATGGTAATAAAAGGTTTTACACTATGTAGATGTCCTGTTTTTATATCTTTGACGATGTGGGGAGTGTGACCCGAGATTGCTAGCAGCAGTGGATTCCATACTACCTCCTGGCCTAAACGGTGCCTTGGTATTCATAAGGCGAGTTGGCCCTTGTGGTCACCACTTTGAGGCGAGGGGCCATTTCTGTCATTTAGGATTCATCCGCACCGTGTTTGAAGATCACCTATCACGAGCACACAGCTGTTGACCAACAAGTTACTTTGCATGTTGGATATCCATGCTGTTTTCCAGCACTAGTGTGGATTTTATACAGTTTCTTTTGGACTTTCACTCATGATTAATTTCTATAGGAGGGACTACTATTTTTTCATTTATTTATCAGTCCCCTAGTGGACCAGGGGTGGCTGGTTTGATTTTTTTTCCCCTATTGGGAAAGGGTTCACTTGGTAGTGTACAGATTGTACCTGTTCACCATCAGCAATTTGTCAATTTGTCATGTGTATGCTTATTTTACATTTCTGTTTTGTACTGTATGGTTAGCGCTTCACTATTTTTTTTTTATAATTTATTGCACCTTTTGGAATCAGGTTAAGTGATAGCAGCTATTCGTTTTGGCTAATTGTCCCCATTTAAGCACAGCAGGTTTATATTTTTGACTTCCTCTAACAGGCTGACAGCACTAAGCCACTGTCAACTAGCAACAGCATTGTTAGCCTGGTATTTAACAAACATAGAAACTAGTCAACAGAACATTTTGTACTTTAGGCTTACTATGTCAGCCCTGAAACCTTGTGATATAATCTGAAACAAGACAGACATTCTAAAAATATGTTAACAAAATAATTTAGAAAAAAAAAGAAATCTAAACAGGGTGGATAAAAATCAGTTTTTTTTTTTTTTTTTTTTTTTTAAAAAAAAACACAACAAAAACAGATTTTTTTTTTTAAATAAAATGCTTTTTGGAGGAAAATATATTACCATCCAAAGGTTATTCCATCATGAAATAAAGATTAGTTTTTTAATTATGTAGAATAAGGCTGTATATGTTTAATTTTTTTGGTAAATAAATTCCATGAATCCATTCACAATGTCATGCTCTTCCAGAGGTTTGTGTAAGATTATTGGGCAGTTTCTCTGCCTACAAGATATTATCACAGATGCTCGGTTTACTTTTGCAGTTCTCAAAACTGAATTTGACTCAGCGGAGATCACATGCCTCTTCTTCACAGCAAAAATGTTATAACATGAACAGAGTTAAGAAAGACCTTAATCCTAACTTCTACAAACCTATGAATACAGAATCAACCCCTTCAGTGCCAAGTTTCAAGAAGTTCAGTGAATAGAATCGAAACAATATTTTTCTGATTGTTTGGAGTGGAATAGATCTGCACAAGAAGAAAGTGAAACTAAGTGTGAGGAGGAAGGGGCTGACAGTCTAAGTTTCTTAAAATATATATTTTTGTTTAGCCAAATTAGTTAACAAACATGGATGTTTGTTTAAGCAAATAACATATGCTGGAATGTTATTGTTTCAGTTGAATAAATCTATTTAAATTGTTATTAAGGTAATGATTATTTTTCTCCTTTTTAAGTACAACAGAAAAGTTGTCCAAATATGAATGATTAACCTATTAAACTGGGGATAAAAAAAAAAACTAATATGAAAAGTTGTTATTCTAAAAATCTTCCTCTACTTGCATATTAAAGTTATACCAGCAAGAATTAGTCTTTATGTAGAAAACTAGGATTTAAATCAAATCCACCCTGGTTTACAATTGTATTCCTCTAACTGTAAATCAAAAAATACCAATACAGTATAGAATAGTAGTAATTTTAAACGCTTACCCATTGCTGCTACCTTTGTTCATGGTAAAAACAGGAACCGTAGATGAAAAAGCAATATTAGGGTCCTTGCTGTAAAGTGGAAGAACTGGTTTCTGAGGACAGGGTTTCTTGGCACTAGGTAAACAAAGGTCTAAAGGAAAAAGGAAAGAGGGGGGGGAAAAAAAAAAAAAATTTATATATATTTTCATTGTCTTATAGAAACATTAGTAACCTATAACAATTCAAAATAAAAATATAAGCAATACATAGCCAAGGGGGTAAATTAAGTTAAATAAAAAGGAAAATATAGGAGTTGGACTTTATTGAAGAGATGCACTGTCACTTTTGCAATACAACAAACTTACATGCCTGTTCCCGGTCTTCTTTAGAATAGACACTGAGCTGTGCATGCATAGTTAAAGTGATAGTAAAGCCTGTTTTTTTTACCTGTACCTACCAGTAAGCATCCCTGTTGGTACTGTAAAAATAAGATACTCGTAAAGCAGCACCAGCGCGTGCTCTGAAGGAACGACATGCTCGTGCTGTTCCTTTAGAGCTGGGTTCTGTAAAAGGACTCCTGTGTACATGCTCATGCATTGTGGCTTGGCCATTCTAGCCGCTGGAGCCCGCAAACCTGGAAAAAGGACCGGGTGAAGATGGAAGCCCTGTCAGTGTGCCACCGGAGGGCTTCGTTTTACAGTAAGTTTCACATAACGTGCTAGTACAGTGGGGCAAAAAAGTATTTAGTCAGCCACCAATTGTGCAAGTTCTCCCACTTAAAAAGATGTGAGGCCTGTAATTGGCATCATAGGTAGACCTCAACTATGAGAGACAAAATGAGAAAAAAAAAATCTAGACAATCACATTGGCTGATTTGGAAAATGTATTTGCAAATTATGGTGGAAAATAAGTATTTGGTCAATATGAAAAGTTCATCTCAATACTTTGTTATATGTCCTTTGTTGGCAATGACAGAGGTCAAACTTTTCCTGTAAGTCTGAACAAGGTTGGCACACACTGTTGCTAGTATGTTGGCCCATTCCTCCATGCAGATGTCCTCTAGAGCAGTGATGTTTTGGGGCTGTCGCTGGGCAACACAGACTTTCAACTCCCTCCAAAGGTTTTCTATGGGGTTGAGATCTGGAGACTGGCTAGGCCACTCCAGGGCCTTGAAATGCTTCTTACGAAGCCACTCCTTCGTTGCTCGGGCGGTATGTTTGGGATCATTGTCATGTTGGAAGACCCAGCCACGTTTCATCTTCAATGCCCTTGCTGATGGAAGGAGGTTTGCACTCAAAATCTCACAATACATGGCCCCATTCATTCTGTCCTGTACATGGATCAGTCGTCCTGGTCCCTTTGCGGAGAAACAGCCCCAAAGCATGATGTTGCCACCCCCATGCTTCACAGCAGGTATGGTGTTCTTTGGATGCAACTCAGCATTCTCTCTCCTCCAAACACAACAAGTTGTGTTTCTACCAAACAGTTCTATTTTGGTTTCATCTGACCATATGACATTCTCTTAATCCTCTTCTGGATCAACCAAATGCTCTCTAGCAAACTTCAGACGGGCCCGGACATGTACTAGCTTAAGCAGGGGGACACGTCTGGCACTGCAGGATCTGAGTCCTTGGCGGCGTAGTGTGTTACTGATGGTAGTCTTTGTTACGTTGGTCCCAGCTCTCTGCAGGTCATTCACTAGGTCCCCCCGTGTGGTCCTGGGATTTTTGCTCACTGTTCTTGTGATCATTTTGACCCCATGGGGTGAGATCTTGCGTGGAGCCCCATATCGAGGGAGATTATCAGTGGTCTTGTATGTCTTCCATTTTCTAATTGCTCCCACAGTTGATTTGATCACACCAAGCTGCTTGCCTATTGCAGATGCAGTCTTCCCAGCCTGGTGCAGGTCTACAATTTTGTTTCTGGTGTCCTAAGACAGCTCTTTGGTCTTCACCATAGTGGAGTTTAGAGTGTGACTGTTTGAACTTGTTATCAGTATAAAAGACACCTGTCCACAACCTCAAACAGGTGCCATTGATACAGGTAATGAGTGCAGGACAGAGGAGCCTCTTGAAGAAGGTACAGGTCTGTGAGAGCCAGAAATCTTGCTTGTTTGTAGGTGACCAAATACTTATTTTCCACCATAATTTGCAAATAAATTCTATCCAAATCAGCAAATGTGATTGTCTGGATTTTTTTTCTCATTTTGTCTCTCCTAGTTGAGGTCTACCTATGATGCCAATTACAGACCTCACCTTTTTAAGTGGGAGAACTTGCACAATTGGTGGCTGACTAAATACTTTTTTGCCCCACTGTATACAATGTATTAGGACATTGCCTTGCAGGGGAAACGTTTATTTTTTTAACTTATAAGGTTTACTACTACTTTAAGTGTATAGTCTCAGTATACCTCAGTGCCAGAATATATGAAACCCTTATGTGCATGTGTAGGAGTTACTGCATTCCAGCCTGCCTAATCAAGATGGCTGAAGATCCAGCAAAGTGAGAGAAGATGTCGGTACTGGTGAGTGAGCATGGGTAGGCAAGGTTAAGGGAGAGAGGGGGGGGGGGGGGGGAGAAAAAAAAAAAACCCACACACCAAACAACCCACCTCAATAAGCTAAAAAACGCATTTACGTAAATTAGTCACATTGTAGTGAATAGGATTTCTACTTGAAATGCATGCTTCACTTCCATAAAGGTGACGTACTCAGATACACGAGAGCAAAATTGCTGCATTCTGTATCTCAGCATGATAAGCAAAATTTTGCTTCATACAAGATAAATTAAAGTGAACAATTCTATCCTCAATGTACTTACCAATATATTTCCATTCTGTTCCCTACCTTTATGTGTAATTACAGGCTATTTCAAACATCTCAAGGGACTGAAATATCATCATTTTTATAAGTATGCATTCAAAAGACTTCCAACCAAGCTATCTTACCTGATGTTTCTGTCTATCTAGTCATAATGTGGAACATCTGAGTTTGAGATGTTGGCAAAAACAGATTCAGTAACATTTCTGACTTAGCAGTATTTTCACCAATACTTATGTAGACATTGTTGTACCATCAGCAAGGATGCTTTGGGGAGAATGAAGTGGGAAGGGCAGGCTATAGAAGAGGCCACTATCAATAGCCAAGCACCCTGAAAAATTATGTGACGCATTTATATAGTATTCACTGCAGCAATATTGTACAAGTGGATGGCTATGCACCAGGGAAAGAAAAACACCAACAAGCCAAAATTTACCTGATGACTTCAGTGTCCGAGGTCTAACAGGTAGCTTGGACCTCTCCATCATTGAATGTTGGATCTTTAGAAAATCCCAAGAACTGCCTGTGATAATAAAAATACAATTTACTAAACTTTACAGCACAATTCTATAGCTCTATAAGTACACCATTTTGCAAAAAATATTCTGAGCCAAAGAGGATCATTTAAAGCTTTAGCATATAAAGGTACTGTCCCAACATACACATTCATCAACAGTCCCAGATGTCAGGGAAAGTTTTAAAATCAGAAAACCAGGCACAACATTCATAACAGTTTTGGGTAGAGTGGGCAATAGAATAAAATGTACTCTCCTGTTTTGAGGACCATTGTCTCAAAGGATGGAATCTGGAAGACATCTGAAACTGTCACAGGAAGTTGAGTAAAAAAATCTGCCAATGGGGACACAGACAGACAATTTCAATAGAGTGGAGAAGGGCTAGAATGCCTCACAACCTGTTTTACCCCTAAGGTTAGGTTCACACACAAGTGGTACAAATCTGATCAGTTTTTGCAGCGAGATTCAAATCAGCAGCTGCGATCCGATTAACTGCAATTCAGTACAAATGCCAATGTATTGTCGCATACGGTTTTCATAGAGTGGAGTCTCTCTCTGTGTGGTTCCATTTGAACTCTATAGATTGCAAAATAGAATTGCACACCTCCAAACTCAAACGTACCCACATTGCAGCTGGACTGCATATACGAGCTGGTATCAAAATGTTTTGGGACTAGTTTTGTGACACTCCAACAGATGGCAGCACAAGGCTGCACACACAGTAACAGGGAGCACCGCCTTTCATGAGTCAGTGTGCCAAAAGACATTGTCTTGTGTACAATCAGGAGCTGTGCAACTGGTGCTTTTCTGACCATGTGCCATTTCATCATGGACAGCAAGTTAGAACAAAGAGCAAATATGAAATTCCACGTGAAACTGGGCAAGTCTGCCAGGGACGACATTGGAGTATCGGCAAAAACTTGTCAAATGAGTAGTACAAGGAGTTTTGAGTGGCGTGCATGCTTCAAAAGCAGAAGAACATCAGTGGAAAATGAGAGATCAGGAAGTCATTCAACAAGCTTAACCCCCGAAAATTCCCTCTTCCCAAAGAGGAAGATCTAGCTCAAAGGTCACCATTTTCACAACAATGCAGAGATCCACCAATTTGCCCAGTTTCACATTTGCTCTCTGTTCTAACTTGCTGTCCATGATGAAACAGACGTGGTAATGCACATGGGCAAAATAGCACCAGTTGCACAGCTCCCATTGTACACAGGACTATGGCTTTTGGCACACTGACTTGTGAAGGTTGGTGCTCCCTGTAACCGTGCGTGCAGGCCTTGTGTGTTACAAAACTATTCTCAAAACATTTTGATCCCACAGGAACACATTTTATTTTTCAGATCATGTGAATCCTGCTGTTCAAAATACATCCAAAACCACTTATGTGTGAACCATGGCCAAGTCATGCAGCAGCTCGCTGCAATTAAATGGGTTGCATCCAGCGGGCAGTACTGTCCAAACACGACAGTGGGGATAATGTTTGCCATGCCATTATACAAAGCATCGCGCACACACAGTATATATACACCCTCCGCTGCCTTTGCAGCTTAAGGGGTAGCAGTAAAAATTAATCTCACCTGTTTGGTTTTACCACCTTTCAACTAGTGTAATCTAGGTCTTAAAGTGTAATTCCACTTTTGTAACCAAAGTGGGAAAACATCTATTTGAAAAAAAAAAAAATTTTACACTGAAGCATATTTGACGCCTCAAACCACCTGAGGCATTAGGAGACAGCAGCAGCATTTCTGTGTCCTATAGTGGCACCGAGGCCAGCACATGGACCCGTAACCCACAACAGTTAAAGCAGGCACCTGACTTACCTGGAAGGGTTTTAAGTGTAAAAACTGAAGGCCGGGATAAGCAAATGTCCAATTATTAGAGAGGCTGTGCATGGAGCGGTGTAGCTGCAAACCAGTCAGGGTCCCCGTATTTACCTGTGTCCACAGCCAAAAGCCCTTACAATGGGCAAGTGAGCACAAGAACTGGACAACAGAGCAATGAAAGAAGGTGGCCTTGTCTGATGAATCATGTTCTCTTATATCTTGTGTGTCTTACCTGGAGTAGAGATGGCTCCCGGATGGGAAGAAAGCAAGCTGGTGGAGGAAGTGTGACGCTTTGGGCAATGTTCTGCTGGGAAACTTTGGATCCTGCTATTTATGTGGGTGTTACTTGACATGTACCACCTACCTAAACATTGTTGCCAATAGAAAAAAAAAAAAAACCAAACACACCCCAGCAAGCGCCTCCATGTAAGGATTAGATAAAAAGGGCAGAAAAAAAAAAAAAAATGCACTCACATTTATAGATCAAGATAGAAGCATACAAAATCCACATGGAGAACTGCAGAGCTCAGCAGGGTTACGGCTGGGTTGGCAGAGCCTAGCGACATCTGGAAAAGATTTGCAGATTGCACGGTAGAAGAGCAGCTGGTGTCGGCAAGTCAGTCCGGACACAACCGAAAAATGCAGCACTTTCCAGAAGCAATGTAGACCACACCGTCTGTAGCAAGCCAAAGCCAAGGCAGAGGTGTAAGACATCCAAAGGGATGACGCGGAGGGCATGGTTACGCGTTTCGGGCCAACTCTTTATTAAACCATCTGGTTTTATATATTTGAAATGGGAGTGCATTTTTTATTTATCTAATAATCTAAAAAGATAAGAACTCAGCAAGCGCTAAAATATAAAAATATATAAAAAAAAGCAGCTGTGCACAGTAAAGGAAACCATAAACCTTTCAAATGACATAAGAAAATAGGTACAGTGCTTAAAATGTAGTCCCGGTAAAAATGTACAACAAATAGCTTATGCAAAAGATGACAGTCCACAATAAATAAAAAAATAGCTCAGATATTTAATATTCCCAAAATTGTCACTTTCTTAGCATCGGTGAGAGGCAGGATATGTATAAAATACGCACTCACCTGACGCGCAATGTCAATAAATGGAGGTCTGCCAGCGGGTCCCTTTCAGGATGAAAATAGAATCAGCCAGGGATGGATGAAAATCATCTGGATGGATATTCAAACTGGAGGTCCACTTTAAGGACACGGATGTAGCCTCTTCAGTACAATGGTATAATGACCAGGGGGAGCTCACAAAAGGCAAGTCATTCCCGCCTGCAGTCTAGCCCAGCACTCCCCCTCCACAATGTCATTGGCAACCAAGATGATACTTGTGTTTTTTTCCCTTCTATTACAGGCCCCAGAGTGAAATCCAATCCTCAATGGAGGGAGCCACAGCCATGCTATAGTGATCTTTATTGACCAATATAGATTCCTATGGGACTTTATTTTTTCTTTTTAAGCAATGTACAGAGAAATTATATATATATATATATATATATATATATATATATATATATATATATATATATACACACACACACACATATACTTGGACACAGGAACAATTTTAGTTTTCAGGTATTTACCAAAACATAATTCAACCTATAGTTATATAATGGATGTGTTGAAAGTGCACACTCAGGTTTAATTTGCGGGTATGTACATGTACCTGTGACGCAACGCATCGGGCGGAGCCTATTGATGTCACTTCTGGTCATGTGCAAACCAGCACAAGTGATGCGAGGAACCATTTTGATTGATGGCTATGATATACTTCTGATTCATTACGTGAGTGCATATTTGTACTTGAATAAAGTGTACATATTTTATAGGGTTGCACTATGATCTATTCCTGTTATCTTTGATCGTATACAACTTAATCCCACCGGATATCCAGGAGTTTGTTCCCTTAAAGGGCCAGAACTAGTGAGGTAGTTGCAGTTTGTTCATTTACAAAACGAATTACGTGGACAAGTGGGCGGAGCCGTGCACAGCCACCCGTTATCAAATGACAGAGAGAGAAGATTCCCAATCTGCTGTCACAGGGATGGGGGAGCTGCAGGAGTGGGAACATGTTACATGTTCCTGAAGGTGAACATAGCCTTTATAAGAATATAGCTATAGGCAAAAGTTTGTGTTTTTTTTAGTTTTGGATAAGAGTGCAGAGGGATTGGAACATCTGTCAGTTTTTATTGCTGTCTGTGTCCCCATTAAGGAGATTCACACCGTTTGTCCCAACGTTTGTGTTGTCACCAGGACACTAAGAGGGGGAAATCTTTCAATGGGGGACACTAGTTCCCTCCTGTTTTGACTAAGGGGCAGAAGTGAAGGGGAAATCAACCCAATGACAGACTGCAAAAAAATGACAGGGTTATAGCCCACCCTTAAGTGGGGTACACACTGAGAAAAATTGGATGAACGACCGCCCGATTTTCCATAAAGGGGAGTATCATGATGAAGCCGAGAACGCTATTAAACTGCATGCAAATTCTGGGAAAAGGCCAATGTTCTTCCTTGTGTAGGCTTTATACATTCATTGCCACCCTCTTCTAGGTTGTTCTTGGCTTCTGATCATGCCTGTTTTCTTCTATACAAACTTTTCAGTACAATTACTGTACACAATGAGCAAAAAAAAAACAAAACAAAAAAAAAAAAACAAAATTGAACTTTGTGTTCACATACAATAAACATTTTCTAGCCTGCACCTTCCTTTTTTTCCTCTTGTCAGAATCGGCTGCTGAAAAAAACGATAAACAGAAAATCAACCGATCGTTCCTCATACAGAACTTTTTTTCTGATTTTCTTATAGTGTGTACTCAGCTTTACTCCATCCAAGATGGGGGGGAAAAAAAAAAAAAAAAAAAAAAAAAAAGCGCTTTGCCTTCAGTTACACATTAAAGTGTTACTAAACCGGGTGTCGGCAACCCGCGGCTCCGGAGCCGCATGCGGCTCTTTTTCACCTTTCCTGCGGCTCCGGAGCACACTGCCCACCAGGTGACAGGCAATAGGGTCGGCAAGCCGCGGCTCTTTTAATGTAGATCTTCTGTGTGCCGGGCGCCCGCTGGCAAACATTGGCTGTCAGGATGTAGGCGGGGCAGCCCGGATGTAGGCGGGGCAGCGTGACGAACTCCTCTCCTCTCACAGTCCGCCCTGAAGACCAGAACGGCGCGGGAACCCAGCGAGAGGAACGCGCGGAGCAAAGGTAAGTGAATTCACACAATATGGGGAATGAATTACTACAGGGGGGATGAATTACTACAGGGGGGATGAATTACTACAGGGGGGATGAATTACTACAGGGGGGATGAATTACTATATGGGGGATGTATTTTCAGTTTTAAAAATGTTTCTCTCAAAATAAATTTCAATCGTGGTTTTGGCGAGATTTGGCTCAGTCGAAAAAAAAGGTTGCCCACCACTGACCTAAGGCTATGATTGTGATGATACACTGTGGCCCTGATTAACCCTTTGCTTACTGGGCCCTTAAACCCCCTTCATGACCAGAGCGTTTTTGGCAATATATGCAGTGTCGGATTTGTTTTAAATGTTGCAATGGTTTTGCGGCTCCCAGTCTTTTTTTCCCTCTCGGAAATGGGTCCAAGTGGCTCTTTATGTCTTAAAGGTTGCAGACCCCTGTACTAAACCCTCAACAGTAAAGTCAGTCTGTATATGCAGTAAAGCATGCTTGTTATACTCACTGGGGAGCCTAAGAGGTTAAACCTCTAAATTGTGTAAAAAAGGCTGTTTGATCCTGACTTCTCCGATCCTCCCCTTCTTCCAGCGCCCCCCTCCCCACCCCCATCTCCTGATAAGATGCATCTTGTGGAGACACTCTGCACATGCTCAGTTTGGTGTGTATTGCTAGAGGTTTTTTTTTCTTGGGAGGAGTGCATGAGATCAGCACAGGGGCAATCAGCACTGTCCAGACAGAGGTCAGGGGTTATGCAGCCTCATAGGACAATCAAAATGCAAATCAGGGGAGAATGAAAACTCCTCCTACAAGCTTTAACCAGTGCTCTGCTGGACACTGATAGAAGTCACAAGACTGCTCTAACTGCTGATTAGAAAAAGGTATTTAGCAGTTTATATTTACTAAAATAATTGCATTTCTATGTTCTGTGTGCGACTCAATACAGTGAATGCAGGGCCTGGGGGGGGGGGAGGCACCCAATACAGTGAATGCATGGTCCAGCAAAGGGGGGGTTAAGATACAGACAACGAGGGGTCCGGGATTGGCCCGGCTACAGACAACGCGGGGTCCGGGATTGGCCCGGCTACAGACAACGCGGGGTCCGGGATTGGCCCGGCTACAGACAACGCGGGGTCCGGGATTGGCCCGGCTACAGACAACGCGGGGTCCGGGGTTTAGTAACACTTTCAGTCTATGGTCACATCAAGTCTGCCTTTGCAATCATGTTACTTACAGTAAAGTCGCATGATTTCAAAGTCGGGTGAGATGCCAATTTCAGGTGCGTTTTGCAGACATCAGGCACAGACATCTATGCAAATCACACAAAAAGTACTGCATGTACTACTATAGAAATCAGTGTGGCTCCGACCCAGTCAGACCCGCACCGATATGACCGCTCTAACTGCTGACAATAGGGTGCGACTTGCCATACGATTTGCAAATCACAGGCCAAGTCACACCCAGGGGGTCCGGGGTGTAAAGTGGTTGTAAAGTCTCACGATTTAGTTTCATGCATTATATCAATGAAGGTAAAAAACCATCTTCATTGTTCCACAACACTGAGCACGGAGATGTGAGGAGAGCCGGACACCTCCAGGCAGCTTCACCATAAACTCCACCACCCGCCCATGTACCGGGACACGTCCCTGTCTGCAATGCCACTCAGAAATCACACACATTACCTGACCACAGTTGCTGCAACTTCCCTCACTCCGCGGCTGTTTTCAAACCTGTATGACATCACTTCCCAGTGCCACAACTATATACAGGGGGGAGATTCGGCCATTTTCTTGTAGCTTGGACTCCATTACAATGGCTGTACACATGTGCTGAATGATGCTATCAGAGTGAGCAGGGAGGGGTGGTGCCGCACACGTGATCGAGCAGAATGGGCGGGGTAGAGCGCAATGAGAAAGCCCATAGCTAAGAGGAAAAGCTGTGTGTTGTCTGATGTAATATTGATGTTTGAATTAAGGGCTGTGCAGAGGGGAGACGAGCAGTGGTAGAAATAAAAGGAGAAAAATAGTGGAAAGCCTATTGCTGTAGGTTGGTGGTCTTCAAACTGTGAACAGTGGGCAGAATGCAGGCCTTACGGAACAGTTCATCCCATCGACACCAGTGATGGCGCTCATTCCTTCCACTGACACCAGTGATGGGGCTCATTCTTTCCACTGACACCAGTGATGGCGCTCATTCCTTCCACTGACACCAGTGATGGCGCTCATTCCTTCCACTGACACCAATGATGGCGCTCATTCCTTCCACTGACACCAGTGATGGTGCTCATTCCTTCCACTGACACCAGTGATGGGACTCATTCCTTCCACTGACACCAGTGATGGGACTCATTCCTTCCACTGACACCAATAATAGAGCACTATTCCTTCCACTGACACCAGTGATGGGGCTCATTCCTTCCACTGACACCAATAATAGAGCACTATTCCTTCCACTGACACCAATGATGGCGCTCATTCCTTCCAATGACACCAGTAATGGGACTCATTCCTTCCACTGACACCAATAATAGAGCACTATTCCTTCCACTGACACCAGTGATGGGACTCATTCCTTCCACTGACACCAATAATAGAGCACTATTCCTTCCACTGACACCAATAATAGAGCACTATTCCTTCCACTGACACCAATAATAGAGCACTATTCCATCCACTGACACCAGTGATGGGGCTCCTTCCTTCCACAAACACGAGTGATGGGACTCATTCCTTCCACTGACACCAGTGATGGCGCTCATTCTTTCCACTGACACCAGTGATGGCGCTCATTCCTTTCACTGACACCAGTGATGGCGCTCATTTTTTCCACTGACACCAGTGATGGCGCTCATTCCTTCAACTGAAACCAGTGATGGGACTCATTCCTTCCACTGACACCAGTGATGGCGCTTATTCCTTCCAGTGATGGCGCTCATTCCTTCCAGTGACAACAGTGATGGGACTCATTCCTTCCACTGACACCAATAATAGAGCACTATTCCTTTTACTGACACCAGTGATGGGGCCCATTCCTTCCACTGACACCAATAATAGAGCACTATTCCTTCCACTGACACCAATAATAGAGCACTATTCCTTCCACTGACACCAATGATGGCGCTCATTCCTTCCAATGACACCAGTAATGGGACTCATTCCTTCCACTGACACCAGTGATGGGACTCATTCCTTCCACTGACACCAATAATAGAGCACTATTCCTTCCACTGACACCAATAATAGAGCACTATTCCTTCCACTGACACCAATAATAGAGCACTATTCCATCCACTGACACCAGTGAAGGGGCTCCTTCCTTCCACTAACACGAGTGATGGGACTCATTCCTTCCACTGACACCAGTGATGGCGCTCATTCTTTCCACTGACACCAGTGATGACGCTCATTCCTTCCACTGACACCAGTGATGGCGCTCATTCCTTCCACTGACACCAGTGATGGCGCTCATTCCTTCCAGTGACACCAGTGATGGGACTCATTCCTTCCACTGACACCAATAATAAAGCACTATTCCTTCCACTGACACCAATAATAGAGCACTATTCCTTCCACTGACACCAGTGATGGGGCTCATTCCTTCCACTGACACCAATAATAGAGCACTTTTTCTTCCACTGTCACCAATAATAGAGCACTATTCCTTCCACTGACACCAGAGATGGGGTTTATTCCTTCCACTGACACCAGTGATGGGACTCATTCCTTCCACTGACACCAATAATAGAGCACTATTCCTTCCACTGACACCAGTGATGGGTCCCATTCCTTCCACTGACACCAATAATAGAGCACTATTCCTTCCACTGACACCAATAATAGAGCACTATTCCTTCCACTGACACCAATGATGGCGCTCATTCCTTCCACTGACACCAGTGATGGGACTCATTCCTTCCACTGACACCAATAATAGAGCACTATTCCTTCCACTGACACCAATAATAGAGCACTATTCCATCCACTGACACCAGTGATGGGGCTCCTTCCTTCCACTGACACCAGTGATGGCGCTCATTCTTTCCACTGACACCAGTGATGGCGCTCATTCCTTCCACTGACACCAGTGATGGCGCTCATTCCTTCCACTGACACCAGTGATGGCGCTCATTCCTTCAACTGAAACCAGTGATGGGACTCATTCCTTCCACTGACACCAGTGATGGCGCTTATTCCTTCCAGTGATGGCGCTCATTCCTTCCAGTGACAACAGTGATGGCGCTCATTCTTTCCAGTGACACCAGTGATGGCGCTCATTCCTTCCAATGACACCAGTGATGGCGCTCATTCCTTCCACTGACACCAGTGATGGCGCTCATTCCTTCCACTGACACCAATGATGGCACTCATTCCTTCCACTGACACCAGTGATGGGGCTCATTCCTTCCACTGACACCAGTGATGGGGCTCATTCCTTCCACTGACACCAGTGATGGGGCTCATTCCTTCCATTGACACCAGTGATGGGGCTCATTCCTTCCACTGACACCAGTGATGGGGCTCATTCCTTCCACTGACACCAGTGATGGGACTCATTCCTTCCACTGACACCAGTGATGGGACTCATTCCTTCCACTGACACCAGTGATGGGACTCATTCCTTCCACTGACACCAGTGATGGGACTCATTCCTTCCACTGACACCAATAATAGAGCACTATTCCTTCCACTGACACCAGTGATGGGGCCCATTCCTTCCACTGACACCAATAATAGAGCACTATTCCTTCCACTGACACCAATAATAGACCACTATTCCTTCCACTGACACCAATGATGGCGGTCATTCCTTCCAATGACACCAGTAATGGGACTCATTCCTTCCACTGACACCAGTGATGGGACTCATTCCTTCCACTGACACCAATAATAGAGCACTATTCCTTCCACTGACACCAATAATAGAGCACTATTCCTTCCACTGACACCAATAATAGAGCACTATTCCATCCACTGACACCAGTGAAGGGGCTCCTTCCTTCCACTAACACGAGTGATGGGACTCATTCCTTCCACTGACACCAGTGATGGCGCTCATTCTTTCCACTGACACCAGTGATGACGCTCATTCCTTCCACTGACACCAGTGATGGCGCTCATTCCTTCCACTGACACCAGTGATGGCGCTCATTCTTTCCAGTGACACCAGTGATGGCGCTCATTCCTTCCAATGACACCAGTGATGGCGCTCATTCCTTCCACTGACACCAGTGATGGCGCTCATTCCTTCCACTGAAACCAATGATGGCGCTCATTCCTTCCACTGACACCGGTGATGGGGCTCATTCCTTCCACTGACACCAGTTATGCGGCTCATTCCTTCCACTGACACCACTGATGGTGTTCATTCCTTCCACTGACACCAGTGATGGGGCTCATTCCTTCCACTGACACCAGTGATGGGGCTCTTTCCTTCCACTGACACCAGTGATGGGGCTCATTCCTTCCACTGACACCAGTGATGGGGCTCATTCCTTCCACTGACACCAGTGATGGGGCTCATTCCTTCCACTGACACCAGTGATGGGGTTTATTCCTTCCACTGACACCAGTGATGGGACTCATTCCTTCCACTGACACCAATAATAGAGCACTATTCCTTCCACTGACACCAGTGATGGGTCCCATTCCTTCCACTGACACCAATAATAGAGCACTATTCCTTCCACTGACACCAATAATAGAGCACTATTCCTTCCACTGACACCAATGATGGCGCTCATTCCTTCCACTGACACCAGTGATGGGACTCATTCCTTCCACTGACACCAATAATAGAGCACTATTCCTTCCACTGACACCAATAATAGAGCACTATTCCATCCACTGACACCAGTGATGGGGCTCCTTCCTTCCACTGACACCAGTGATGGCGCTCATTCTTTCCACTGACACCAGTGATGGCGCTCATTCCTTCCACTGACACCAGTGATGGCGCTCATTCCTTCCACTGACACCAGTGATGGCGCTCATTCCTTCAACTGAAACCAGTGATGGGACTCATTCCTTCCACTGACACCAGTGATGGCGCTTATTCCTTCCAGTGATGGCGCTCATTCCTTCCAATGACAACAGTGATGGCGCTCATTCTTTCCAGTGACACCAGTGATGGCGCTCATTCCTTCCAATGACACTAGTGATGGCGCTCATTCCTTCCACTGACACCAGTGATGGCGCTCATTCCTTCCACTGACACCAATGATGGCACTCATTCCTTCCACTGACACCAGTGATGGGGTTCATTCCTTCCACTGACACCAGTGATGGGGCTCATTCCTTCCACTGACACCAGTGATGGGCTCATTCCTTCCACTGATACCAGTGATGGGGCTCATTCCTTCCATTGACACCAGTGATGGGGCTCATTCCTTCCACTGACACCAGTGATGGGACTCATTCCTTCCACTGACACCAGTGATGGGACTCATTCCTTCCACTGACACCAGTGATGGGACTCATTCCTTCCACTGACACCAGTGATGGGACTCATTCCTTCCACTGACACCAGTGATGGGACTCATTCCTTCCACTGACACCAATAATAGAGCACTATTCCTTCCACTGACACCAGTGATGGGGCCCATTCCTTCCACTGACACCAATAATAGAGCACTATTCCTTCCACTGACACCAATAATAGAGCACTATTCCTTCCACTGACACCAATGATGGCGCTCATTCCTTCCAATGACACCAGTAATGGGATTCATTCCTTCCACTGACACCAGTGATGGGACTCATTCCTTCCACTGACACCAATAATAGAGCACTATTCCTTCCACTGACACCAATAATAGAGCACTATTCCTTCCACTGACACCAATAATAGAGCACTATTCCATCCACTGACACCAGTGAAGGGGCTCCTTCCTTCCACTAACACGAGTGATGGGACTCATTCCTTCCACTGACACCAGTGATGGCGCTCATTCTTTCCACTGACACCAGTGATGACGCTCATTCCTTCCACTGACACCAGTGATGGCGCTCATTCCTTCCACTGACACCAGTGATGGCGCTCATTCTTTCCAGTGACACCAGTGATGGCGCTCATTCCTTCCAATGACACCAGTGATGGCGCTCATTCCTTCCACTGACACCAGTGATGGCGCTCATTCCTTCCACTGACACCAATGATGGCGCTCATTCCTTCCACTGACACCAGTGATGGGGCTCATTCCTTCCACTGACACCAGTTATGCGGCTCATTCCTTCCACTGACACCAGTGATGGTGTTCATTCCTTCCACTGACACCAGTGATGGGGCTCATTCCTTCCACTGACACCAGTGATGGGGCTCATTCCTTCCACTGACACCAGTGATGGGGCTCATTCCTTCCACTGACACCAGTGATGGGGCTCATTCCTTCCACTGACACCAGTGATGGGGCTCATTCCTTCCACTGACACCAGTGATGGGACTCATTCCTTCCACTGACACCAGTAATGGGACTCATTCCTTCCACTGACACCAGTGATGGGACTCATTCCTTCCACTGACACCAGTGATGGGACGCATTCCTTCCACTGACACCAATAATAGAGCACTATTCCTTCCACTGACACCAGTGATGGGTCCATTCCTTCCACTGACACCAATAATAGAGCACTGTTCCTTCCACTGACACCAATAATAGAGCACTATTCCTTCCACTGACACCAATGATGGCGCTCATTCCTTCCAATGACATGAGTAATGGGACTCATTCCTTCCACTGACACCAGTGATGGGACTAATTCCTTCCACTGACACCAATAATAGAGCACTTTTCCTTCCACTGACACCAATAATAGAGCACTATTCCTTCCACTGACACTAATGATGGCGCTCATTCCTTCCACTGACACCAGTGATGGGACTCATTCCTTCCACTGACACCAGTGATGGGACTCATTCCTTCCACTGACACCAGTGATGGGACTCATTCCTTCCACTGACACCAATAATAGAGCACTATTCCTTCCACTGACACCAGTGATGGGGCCCATTACTTCCACTGACACCAATAATAGAGCACTATTCCTTCCACTGACACCAATAATAGAGCACTATTCCTTCCACTGACACCAATGATGGCGCTCATTCCTTCCAATGACATGAGTAATGGGACTCAGTCCTTCCACTGACACCAGTGATGGGACTCATTCCTTCCACTGACACCAATAATAGAGTACTTTTCCTTCCACTGACACCAATAATAGAGCACTATTCCTTCCACTGACACCAGTGATGGGGCTCGTTCCTTCCACTGACACCAGTGATGGGACTCATTCCTTCCACTGACACCAATAATAGAGCACTATTCCTTCCACTGACACCAGTGATGGGGCCCATTCCTTCCACTGACACCAATAATAGAGCACTATTCCTTCCACTGACACCAATAATAGAGCACTATTCCTTCCACTGACACCAATGATGGCGCTCATTCCTTCCAAAGACACCAGTAATGGGACTCATTCCTTCCACTGACACCAGTGATGGGACTCATTTTTTCCACTGACACCAATAATAGAGCACTATTCCTTCCACTGACACCAATAATAGAGCACTATTCCTTCCACTGACACCAATAATAGAGCACTATTCCATCCACTGACACCAGTGAAGGGGCTCCTTCCTTCCACTAACACGAGTGATGGGACTCATTCCTTCCACTGACACCAGTGATGGCGCTCATTCTTTCCACTGACACCAGTGATGGCGCTCATTCCTTCCACTGACACCAGTGATGGCGCTCATTCCTTCCACTGACACCAGTGATGGCGCTCATTCCTTCAACTGAAACCAGTGATGGGACTCATTCCTTCCACTGACACCAGTGATGGCGCTTATTCCTTCCAGTGATGGCGCTCATTCCTTCTAGTGACACCAGTGATGGCGCTCATTCTTTCCAGTGACACCAGTGATGGCGCTCATTCTTTCCAATGACAGCAGTGATGGCGCTCATTTCTTCCACTGACACCAGTGATGGCGCTCATTCCTTCCACTGACACCAATGATGGCACTCATTCCTTCCACTGACACCAGTGATGGGGCTCATTCCTTCCACTGACACCAGTTATGCGGCTCATTCCTTCCACTGACACCAGTGATGGGGCTCATTCCTTCCACTGACACCAGTGATGGGGCTAATTCCTTCCACTGACACCAGTGATGGGGCTCATTCCTTCCACTGACACTAGTTATGCTGCTCATTCCTTCCACTGACACCAGTGATGGGGCTCATTACTTCCACTGACACCAGTGATGGGGCTCATTCCTTCCACTGACACCAGTGATGGGACTCATTCCTTCCACTGACACCAGTGATGGGACTCATTCCTTCCACTGACACCAATAATAGAGCAATATTCCTTCCACTGACACCAGTGATGGGGCTCCTTCCTTCCACTAACACGAGTGATGGCGCTCATTCTTTCCACTGACACCAGTGATGGCGCTCATTCCTTCCACTGACACCAGTGATGGCGCTCATTCCTTCCACTGACACCAGTGATGGCGCTCATTCCTTCAACTGAAACCAGTGATGGGACTCATTCCTTCCACTGACACCAGTGATGGCGCTTATTCCTTCCAGTGATGGCGCTCATTCCTTCCAGTGACACCAGTGATGGCGCTCATTCTTTCCAGTGACACCAGTGATGGCGCTCATTCCTTCCAATGACAGCAGTGATGGCGCTCATTCCTTCCACTGACACCGATAATGGCGCTCATTCCTTCCACTGACACCAATGATGGCACTCATTCCTTCCACTGACACCAGTGATGGGGCTCATTCCTTCCACTGACACCAGTTATGCGGCTCATTCCTTCCACTGACACCATTGATGGGGCTCATTCCTTCCACTGACACCAGTGATGGGGCTCATTCCTTCCACTGACACCAGTGATGGGGCCCATTCCTTCCACTGACACCAATAATAGAGCACTATTCCTTCCACTGACACCAATAATAGAGCACTATTTTCCAATGACACCAATGATGGCGCTCATTCCTTCCAATGACACCAGTAATGGGACTCAATCCTTCCACTGACACCAGTGATGGGACTCATTCCTTCCACTGACACCAATAATAGAGCACTATTCCTTCCACTGACACCAATAATAGAGCACTATTCCTTCCACTGACACCAATAATAGAGCACTATTCCATCCACTGACACCAGTGATGGGGCTCCTTCCTTCCACTAACACGAATGATGGAACTCATTCCTTCCACTGACACCAGTGATGGCGCTCATTCTTTCCACTGACACCAGTGATGGCGCTCATTCCTTCCACTGACACCAGTGATGGCGCTCATTCCTTCCACTGACACCAATGATGGCACTCATTCCTTCCACTGACACCAGTGATGGGGCTCATTCCTTCCACTGACACCAGTTATGCGGCTCATTCCTTCCACTGACACCAGTGATGGGGCTCATTCCTTCCACTGACACCAGTGATGGGGCTCATTCCTTCCACTGACACCAGTGATGGGGCTCATTCCTTCCACTGACACTAGTTATGCTGCTCATTCCTTCCACTGACACCAGTGATGGGGCTCATTACTTCCACTGACACCAGTGATGGGGCTCATTCCTTCCACTGACACCAGTGATGGGACTCATTCCTTCCACTGACACCAGTGATGGGACTCATTCCTTCCACTGAAACCAATAATAGAGCACTATTCCTTCCACTGACACCAATAATAGAGCACTATTCCATCCACTGACACCAGTGATGGGGCACCTTCCTTCCACTAACACGAGTGATGGCGCTCATTCTTTCCACTGACACCAGTGATGGCGCTCATTCCTTCCACTGACACCAGTGATGGCGCTCATTCCTTCCACTGACACCAGTGATGGCGCTCATTCCTTCAACTGAAACCAGTGATGGGACTCATTCCTTCCACTGACACCAGTGATGGCGCTTATTCCTTCCAGTGATGGCGCTCATTCCTTCCAGTGACACCAGTGATGGCGCTCATTCTTTCCAGTGACACCAGTGATGGCGCTCATTCCTTCCAATGACAGCAGTGATGGCGCTCATTCCTTCCACTGACACCGATAATGGCGCTCATTCCTTCCACTGACACCAATGATGGCACTCATTCCTTCCACTGACACCAGTGATGGGGCTCATTCCTTCCACTGACACCAGTTATGCGGCTCATTCCTTCCACTGACACCAGTGATGGGGCTCATTCCTTCCACTGACACCAGTGATGGGGCTCATTCCTTCCACTGACACCAGTGATGGGGCCCATTCCTTCCACTGACACCAATAATAGAGCACTATTCCTTCCACTGACACCAATAATAGAGCACTATTTTCCAATGACACCAATGATGGCGCTCATTCCTTCCAATGACACCAGTAATGGGACTCATTCCTTCCACTGACACCAGTGATGGGACTCATTCCTTCCACTGACACCAATAATAGAGCACTATTCCTTCCACTGACACCAATAATAGAGCACTATTCCTTCCACTGACACCAATAATAGAGCACTATTCCATCCACTGACACCAGTGATGGGGCTCCTTCCTTCCACTAACACGAGTGATGGAACTCATTCCTTCCACTGACACCAGTGATGGCGCTCATTCTTTCCACTGACACCAGTGATGGCGCTCATTCCTTCCACTGACACCAGTGATGGCGCTCATTCCTTCCACTGACACCAGTGATGGCGCTCATTCCTTCAACTGAAACCAGTGATGGGACGCACTCCTTCCACTGACACCAGTGATGGCGCTTATTCCTTCCAGTGATGGCGCTCATTGCTTCCAGTGACACCAGTGATGGCGCTCATTCTTTCCAGTGACACCAGTGATGGCGCTCATTCCTTCCACTGACACCAGTGATGGCGCTCATTCCTTACACTGACACCAATGATGGCACTCATTCCTTTACACTGACACCAGTGATGGGGCTCATTCCTTCCACTGACACCAGTTATGCGGCTCATTCCTTCCACTGACACCAGTGATGGGGCTCATTCCTTCCACTGACAGAAGTGATGGGGCTCATTCCTTCCACTGACACCAGTGATGGGGCTCATTCCTTCCACTGACACCAGTGATGGGGCTCATTCCTTCCACTGACACCAGTGATAGGGCTCATTCCTTCCACTGACACCAGTGATGGGACTCATTCCTTCCACTGACACCAATAATAGAGCACTATTCCTTCCACTGACACCAGTGATGGGGCCCATTCCTTCCACTGACACCAATAATAGAGCACTATTCCTTCCACTGACACCAATAATAGAGCACTATTCCTTCCACTGACACCAATGATGGCGCTCATTCCTTCCAATGACATGAGTAATGGGACTCATTCCTTCCACTGACACCAGTGATGGCGCTCATTCCTTCCACTGACACCAATGATGGCACTCATTCCTTCCACTGACACCAGTGATGGGGCTCATTCCTTCCACTGACACCAGTTATGCGGCTCATTCCTTCCACTGACACCAGTGATGGGGCTCATTCCTTCCACTGACACCAGTGATGGGGCTCATTCCTTCCACTGACACCAGTGATGGGGCTCATTCCTTCCACTGACACTAGTTATGCTGCTCATTCCTTCCACTGACACCAGTGATGGGGCTCATTACTTCCACTGACACCAGTGATGGGGCTCATTCCTTCCACTGACACCAGTGATGGGACTCATTCCTTCCACTGACACCAGTGATGGGACTCATTCCTTCCACTGACACCAATAATAGAGCAATATTCCTTCCACTGACACCAGTGATGGGGCTCATTCCTTCCACTGAAACCAATAATAGAGCACTATTCCTTCCACTGACACCAATAATAGAGCACTATTCCATCCACTGACACCAGTGATGGGGCTCCTTCCTTCCACTAACACGAGTGATGGCGCTCATTCTTTCCACTGACACCAGTGATGGCGCTCATTCCTTCCACTGACACCAGTGATGGCGCTCATTCCTTCCACTGACACCAGTGATGGCGCTCATTCCTTCAACTGAAACCAGTGATGGGACTCATTCCTTCCACTGACACCAGTGATGGCGCTTATTCCTTCCAGTGATGGCGCTCATTCCTTCCAGTGACACCAGTGATGGCGCTCATTTTTTCCAGTGACACCAGTGATGGCGCTCATTCCTTCCAATGACAGCAGTGATGGCGCTCATTCCTTCCACTGACACCGATAATGGCGCTCATTCCTTCCACTGACACCAATGATGGCACTCATTCCTTCCACTGACACCAGTGATGGGGCTCATTCCTTCCACTGACACCAGTTATGCGGCTCATTCCTTCCACTGACACCAGTGATGGGGCTCATTCCTTCCACTGACACCAGTGATGGGGCTCATTCCTTCCACTGACACCAGTGATGGGGCCCATTCCTTCCACTGACACCAATAATAGAGCACTATTCCTTCCACTGACACCAATAATAGAGCACTATTTTCCAATGACACCAATGATGGCGCTCATTCCTTCCAATGACACCAGTAATGGGACTCAATCCTTCCACTGACACCAGTGATGGGACTCATTACTTCCACTGACACCAATAATAGAGCACTATTCCTTCCACTGACACCAATAATAGAGCACTATTCCTTCCACTGACACCAATAATAGAGCACTATTCCATCCACTGACACCAGTGATGGGGCTCCTTCCTTCCACTAACACGAGTGATGGAACTCATTCCTTCCACTGACACCAGTGATGGCGCTCATTCTTTCCACTGACACCAGTGATGGCGCTCATTCCTTCCACTGACACCAGTGATGGCGCTCATTCCTTCTACTGACACCAATGATGGCACTCATTCCTTCCACTGACACCAGTGATGGGGCTCATTCCTTCCACTGACACCAGTTATGCGGCTCATTCCTTCCACTGACACCAGTGATGGGGCTCATTCCTTCCACTGACACCAGTGATGGGGCTCATTCCTTCCACTGACACCAGTGATGGGGCTCATTCCTTCCACTGACACTAGTTATGCTGCTCATTCCTTCCACTGACACCAGTGATGGGGCTCATTACTTCCACTGACACCAGTGATGGGGCTCATTCCTTCCACTGACACCAGTGATGGGACTCATTCCTTCCACTGACACCAGTGATGGGACTCATTCCTTCCACTGAAACCAATAATAGAGCACTATTCCTTCCACTGACACCAATAATAGAGCACTATTCCATCCACTGACACCAGTGAAGGGGCACCTTCCTTCCACTAACACGAGTGATGGCGCTCATTCTTTCCACTGACACCAGTGATGGCGCTCATTCCTTCCACTGACACCAGTGATGGCGCTCATTCCTTCCACTGACACCAGTGATGGCGCTCATTCCTTCAACTGAAACCAGTGATGGGACTCATTCCTTCCACTGACACCAGTGATGGCGCTTATTCCTTCCAGTGATGGCGCTCATTCCTTCCAGTGACACCAGTGATGGCGCTCATTCTTTCCAGTGACACCAGTGATGGCGCTCATTCCTTCCAATGACAGCAGTGATGGCGCTCATTCCTTCCACTGACACCGATAATGGCGCTCATTCCTTCCACTGACACCAATGATGGCACTCATTCCTTCCACTGACACCAGTGATGGGGCTCATTCCTTCCACTGACACCAGTTATGCGGCTCATTCCTTCCACTGACACCAGTGATGGGGCTCATTCCTTCCACTGACACCAGTGATGGGGCTCATTCCTTCCACTGACACCAGTGATGGGGCCCATTCCTTCCACTGACACCAATAATAGAGCACTATTCCTTCCACTGACACCAATAATAGAGCACTATTTTCCAATGACACCAATGATGGCGCTCATTCCTTCCAATGACACCAGTAATGGGACTCATTCCTTCCACTGACACCAGTGATGGGACTCATTCCTTCCACTGACACCAATAATAGAGCACTATTCCTTCCACTGACACCAATAATAGAGCACTATTCCTTCCACTGACACCAATAATAGAGCACTATTCCATCCACTGACACCAGTGATGGGGCTCCTTCCTTCCACTAACACGAGTGATGGAACTCATTCCTTCCACTGACACCAGTGATGGCGCTCATTCTTTCCACTGACACCAGTGATGGCGCTCATTCCTTCCACTGACACCAGTGATGGCGCTCATTCCTTCCACTGACACCAGTGATGGCGCTCATTCCTTCAACTGAAACCAGTGATGGGACGCACTCCTTCCACTGACACCAGTGATGGCGCTTATTCCTTCCAGTGATGGCGCTCATTGCTTCCAGTGACACCAGTGATGGCGCTCATTCTTTCCAGTGACACCAGTGATGGCGCTCATTCCTTCCACTGACACCAGTGATGGCGCTCATTCCTTACACTGACACCAATGATGGCACTCATTCCTTTACACTGACACCAGTGATGGGGCTCATTCCTTCCACTGACACCAGTTATGCGGCTCATTCCTTCCACTGACACCAGTGATGGGGCTCATTCCTTCCACTGACAGAAGTGATGGGGCTCATTCCTTCCACTGACACCAGTGATGGGGCTCATTCCTTCCACTGACACCAGTGATGGGGCTCATTCCTTCCACTGACACCAGTGATGGGGCTCATTCCTTCCACTGACACCAGTGATAGGGCTCATTCCTTCCACTGACACCAGTGATGGGACTCATTCCTTCCACTGACACCAATAATAGAGCACTATTCCTTCCACTGACACCAGTGATGGGGCCCATTCCTTCCACTGACACCAATAATAGAGCACTATTCCTTCCACTGACACCAATAATAGAGCACTATTCCTTCCACTGACACCAATGATGGCGCTCATTCCTTCCAATGACATGAGTAATGGGACTCATTCCTTCCACTGACACCAGTGATGGGACTCATTCCTTCCACTGACACCAATAATAGAGCACTTTTCCTTCCACTGACACCAATAATAGAGCACTATTCCTTCCACTGACACCAGTGATGGGGCTCGTTCCTTCCACTGACACCAATAATAGAGCACTATTCCTTCCACTGACACCAGTGATGGGGCCCATTCCTTCCACTGACACCAATACTAGAGCACTATTCCTTCCACTGACACCAATGATGGTGCTCATTCCTTCCACTGACAGCAGTGATGGGACTCATTCCTTCCACTGACACCAGTGATGGGACTCATTCCTTCCACTGACACCAGTGATGGGACTCATTCCTCCCACTGACACCAGTGATGGGACTCATTCCTTCCACTGACACAAATAATAGAGCACTATTCCTTCCACTGACACCAGTGATGGAGCTCATTCCTTCCAATGACACCAGTAATGGGACACATTCCTTCCACTGACACCAGTGATGGGACTCATTCCTTCCACTGACACCAATAATAGAGCACTATTCCTTCCACTGACACCAATAATAGAGCACTATTCCTTCCACTGACACCAGTGATGGGGCTCGTTCCTTCCACTGTCACCAGTGATGGGACTCGTTCCTTCCACTGACACCAGTGATAGCGCTCATTCTTTCCACTGACACCAGTGATGGCGCTCATTCCTTCCACTGACACCAGTGATGGCGCTCATTCCTTCCACTGACACCAGTGATGGCGCTCATTCCTTCCAGTGATGGCGCTCATTCCTTCCACTGACACCAGTGATGGGACTCATTCCTTCCACTGACACCAGTAATGGGACTCATTCCTTCCACTGACACCAGTGATGGGACTCATTCCTTCCACTGACACCAGTGATGGGACGCATTCCTTCCACTGACACCAATAATAGAGCACTATTCCTTCCACTGACACCAGTGATGGGTCCATTCCTTACACTGACACCAATAATAGAGCACTGTTCCTTCCACTGACACCAATAATAGAGCACTATTCCTTCCACTGACACCAATGATGGCGCTCATTCCTTCCAATGACATGAGTAATGGGACTCATTCCTTCCACTGACACCAGTGATGGGACTAATTCCTTCCACTGACACCAATAATAGAGCACTTTTCCTTCCACTGACACCAATAATAGAGCACTATTCCTTCCACTGACACTAGTGATGGGGCTCGTTCCTTCCACTGACACCAATACTAGAGCACTATTCCTTCCACTGACACTAATGATGGGGCTCGTTCCTTCCACTGACACCAATAATAGAGCACTATTCCTTCCACTGACACCAGTGATGGGGCCCATTCCTTCCACTGACACCAATACTAGAGCACTATTCCTTCCACTGACACCAATGATGGTGCTCATTCCTTCCACTGACAGCAGTGATGGGACTCATTCCTTCCACTGACACCAGTGATGGGACTCATTCCTTCCACTGACACCAGTGATGGGACTCATTCCTCCCACTGACACCAGTGATGGGACTCATTCCTTCCACTGACACAAATAATAGAGCACTATTCCTTCCACTGACACCAGTGATGGAGCTCATTCCTTCCAATGACACCAGTAATGGGACACATTCCTTCCACTGACACCAGTGATGGGACTCATTCCTTCCACTGACACCAATAATAGAGCACTATTCCTTCCACTGACACCAATAATAGAGCACTATTCCATCCACTGACACCAGTGATGGGGCTCATTCCTTCCACTGTCACCAGTGATGGGACTCGTTCCTTCCACTGACACCAGTGATAGCGCTCATTCTTTCCACTGACACCAGTGATGGCGCTCATTCCTTCCACTGACACCAGTGATGGCGCTCATTCCTTCCAGTGATGGCGCTCATTCCTTCCAGTGACACCAGTGATGGCGCTCATTCCTTCCAGTGACACCAGTGATGGCTCTCATTCCTTCCAATGACACCAGTGATGGCGCTCATTCCTTCAACTGAAACCAGTGATGGGACTCATTCCTTCCACTAACACCAGTGATGGCGCTTATTCCTTCCAGTGATGGCGCTCATTCCTTCCAGTGACAACAGTGATGGCGCTCATTCTTTCCAGTGACACCAGTGATGGCGCTCATTCCTTCCAATGACACCAGTGATGGCGCTCATTCCTTCCACTGACACCAGTGATGGCGCTCATTCCTTCCACTGACACCAATGATGGCACTCATTCCTTCCACTGACACCAGTGATGGGGCTCATTCCTTCCACTGACACCAGTTATGCGGCTCATTCCTTCCACTGACACCAGTGATGGGGCTCATTCCTTCCACTGACACCAGTGATGAGGCTCATTCCTTCCACTGACACCAGTGATGGGGCTCATTCCTTCCACTGACACTAGTTATGCGGCTCATTCCTTCCACTGAAACCAGTGATGGGGCTCATTCCTTCCATTGACACCAGTGATGGGACTCATTCCTTCCACTGACACCAGTGATGGGACTCATTCCTTCCACTGACACCAATAATAGAGCACTATTCCTTCCACTGACACCAGTGATGGGGCCCATTCCTTCCACTGACACCAATAATAGAGCAGTATTCCTTCCACTGACACCAATAATAGAGCACTATTCCTTCCACTGACACCAATGATGGTGCTCATTCCTTCCAATGACATGAGTAATGGGACTCATTCCTTCCACTGACACCAAGTGATGGGACTCATTCCTTCCACTGACACCAATAATAGAGCACTATTCCTTCCACTGACACCAATGATGGCGCTCATTCCTTCCAATGACACCAGTGATGGGACTCATTCCTTCCACTGACACCAATAATAAAGCACTATTCCTTCCACTGACACCAATAATAGAGCACTATTCCTTCCACTGACACCAGTGATGGGGCTCATTCCTTCCACTGACACCAATAATAGAGCACTTTTTCTTCCACTGACACCAGTAATAGAGCACTATTCCTTCCACTGACACCAGTGATGGGGCTCGTTCCTTCCACTGACACCAGTGATGGGACTCATTCCTTCCACTGACACCAATAATAGAGCACTATTCCTTCCACTGACACCAGTGATGGGTCCCATTCCTTCCACTGACACCAATAATAGAGCACTATTCCTTCCACTGACACCAATAATAGAGCACTATTCCTTCCACCTACACCAATGATGGCGCTCATTCCTTCCACTGACACCAGTGATGGGACTCATTCCTTCCACTGACACCAATAATAGAGCACTATTCCTTCCACTGACACCAATAATAGAGCACTATTCCATCCACTGACACCAGTGATGGGGCTCCTTCCTTCCAGTGACACCAGTGATGGCGCTCATTCTTTCCACTGACACCAGTGATGGCGCTCATTCCTTCCACTGACACCAGTGATGGCGCTCATTCCTTCCACTGACACCAGTGATGGCGCTCATTCCTTCAACAGAAACCAGTGATGGGACTCATTCCTTCCACTGACACCAGTGATGGCGCTTATTCCTTCCAGTGATGGCGCTCATTCCTTCCAGTGACAACAGTGATGGCGCTCATTCTTTCCCGTGACACCAGTGCTGGCGCTCATTCCTTCCAATGACACCAGTGATGGCGCACATTCCTTCCACTGACACCAGTGATGGCGCTCATTCCTTCCACTGACACCAATGATGGCACTCATTCCTTCCACTGACACCAGTGATGGGGCTCATTCCTTCCACTGACACGAGTGATGGGGCTCATTCCTTCCACTGACACCAGTGATGGGGCTCATTCCTTCCACTGACACCAGTGATGGGGCTCATTCCTTCCACTGACACCAGTGATGGGGCTCATTCCTTCCATTGACACCAGTGATGGGGCTCATTCCTTCCACTGACACCAGTGATGGGACTCATTCCTTCCACTGACACGAGTGATGGGACTCATTCCTTCCACTGACACCAGTGATGGGACTCATTCCTTCCACTGACACCAGTGATGGGACTCATTCCTTCCACTGACACCAGTGATGGGACTCATTCCTTCCACTGACACCAATAATAGAGCACTATTCCTTTTACTGACACCAGTGATGGGGCCCATTCCTTCCACTGACACCAATAATAGAGCACTATTCCTTCCACTGACACCAATAATAGAGCACTATTCCTTCCACTGACACCAATGATGGCGCTCATTCCTTCCAATGACACCAGTAATGGGACTCATTCCTTCCACTGACACCAGTGATGGGACTCATTCCTTCCACTGACACCAATAATAGAGCACTATTCCTTCCACTGACACCAATAATAGAGCACTATTCCTTCCACTGACACCAATAATAGAGCACTATTCCATCCACTGACACCAATGAAGGGGCTCCTTCCTTCCACTAACACGAGTGATGGGACTCATTCCTTCCACTGACACCAGTGATGGCGCTCATTTTTTCCACTGACACCAGTGATGACGCTCATTCCTTCCACTGACACCAGTGATGGCGCTCATTCCTTCCACTGACACCAGTAATGGCGCTCATTCCTTCCAGTGACACCAGTGATGGGACTCATTCCTTCCACTGACACCAATAATAAAGCACTATTCCTTCCACTGACACCAATAATAGAGCACTATTCCTTCCACTGACACCAGTGAAGGGGCTCATTCCTTCCACTGACACCAATAATAGAGCACTTTTTCTTCCACTGACACCAATAATAAAGCACTATTCCTTCCACTGACACCAGTGATGGGGTTTATTCCTTCCACTGACACCAGTGATGGGACTCATTCCTTCCACTGACACCAATAATAGAGCACTATTCCTTCCACTGACACCAGTGATGGGTCCCATTCCTTCCACTGACACCAATAATAGAGCACTATTCCTTCCACTGACACCAATAATAGAGCACTATTCCTTCCACTGACACCAATGATGGCGCTCATTCCTTCCACTGACACCAGTGATGGGACTCATTCCTTCTACTGACACCAATAATAGAGCACTATTCCTTCCACTGACACCAATAATAGAGCACTATTCCATCCACTGACACCAGTGATGGGGCTCCTTCCTTCCACTGACACCAGTGATGGCGCTCATTCTTTCCACTGACACCAGTGATGGCGCTCATTCTTTCCACTGACACCAGTGATGGCGCTCATTCCTTCCACTGACACCAGTGATGGCGCTCATTCCTTCCACTGACACCAGTGATGGCGCTCATTCCTTCAACTGAAACCAGTGATGGGACTCATTCCTTCCACTGACACCAGTGATGGCGCTTATTCCTTCCAGTGATGGCGCTCATTCCTTCTAGTGACACCAGTGATGGCGCTCATTCTTTCCAGTGACACCAGTGATGGCGCTCATTCTTTCCAATGACAGCAGTGATGGCGCTCATTTCTTCCACTGACACCAGTGATGGCGCTCATTCCTTCCACTGACACCAATGATGGCACTCATTCCTTCCACTGACACCAGTGATGGGGCTCATTCCTTCCACTGACACCAGTTATGCGGCTCATTCCTTCCACTGACACCAGTGATGGGGCTCATTCCTTCCACTGACACCAGTGATGGGGCTAATTCCTTCCACTGACACCAGTGATGGGGCTCATTCCTTCCACTGACACTAGTTATGCTGCTCATTCCTTCCACTGACACCAGTGATGGGGCTCATTACTTCCACTGACACCAGTGATGGGGCTCATTCCTTCCACTGACACCAGTGATGGGACTCATTCCTTCCACTGACACCAGTGATGGGACTCATTCCTTCCACTGACACCAATAATAGAGCAATATTCCTTCCACTGACACCAGTGATGGGGCTCCTTCCTTCCACTAACACGAGTGATGGCGCTCATTCTTTCCACTGACACCAGTGATGGCGCTCATTCCTTCCACTGACACCAGTGATGGCGCTCATTCCTTCCACTGACACCAGTGATGGCGCTCATTCCTTCAACTGAAACCAGTGATGGGACTCATTCCTTCCACTGACACCAGTGATGGCGCTTATTCCTTCCAGTGATGGCGCTCATTCCTTCCAGTGACACCAGTGATGGCGCTCATTCTTTCCAGTGACACCAGTGATGGCGCTCATTCCTTCCAATGACAGCAGTGATGGCGCTCATTCCTTCCACTGACACCGATAATGGCGCTCATTCCTTCCACTGACACCAATGATGGCACTCATTCCTTCCACTGACACCAGTGATGGGGCTCATTCCTTCCACTGACACCAGTTATGCGGCTCATTCCTTCCACTGACACCATTGATGGGGCTCATTCCTTCCACTGACACCAGTGATGGGGCTCATTCCTTCCACTGACACCAGTGATGGGGCCCATTCCTTCCACTGACACCAATAATAGAGCACTATTCCTTCCACTGACACCAATAATAGAGCACTATTTTCCAATGACACCAATGATGGCGCTCATTCCTTCCAATGACACCAGTAATGGGACTCAATCCTTCCACTGACACCAGTGATGGGACTCATTCCTTCCACTGACACCAATAATAGAGCACTATTCCTTCCACTGACACCAATAATAGAGCACTATTCCTTCCACTGACACCAATAATAGAGCACTATTCCATCCACTGACACCAGTGATGGGGCTCCTTCCTTCCACTAACACGAATGATGGAACTCATTCCTTCCACTGACACCAGTGATGGCGCTCATTCTTTCCACTGACACCAGTGATGGCGCTCATTCCTTCCACTGACACCAGTGATGGCGCTCATTCCTTCCACTGACACCAATGATGGCACTCATTCCTTCCACTGACACCAGTGATGGGGCTCATTCCTTCCACTGACACCAGTTATGCGGCTCATTCCTTCCACTGACACCAGTGATGGGGCTCATTCCTTCCACTGACACCAGTGATGGGGCTCATTCCTTCCACTGACACCAGTGATGGGGCTCATTCCTTCCACTGACACTAGTTATGCTGCTCATTCCTTCCACTGACACCAGTGATGGGGCTCATTACTTCCACTGACACCAGTGATGGGGCTCATTCCTTCCACTGACACCAGTGATGGGACTCATTCCTTCCACTGACACCAGTGATGGGACTCATTCCTTCCACTGAAACCAATAATAGAGCACTATTCCTTCCACTGACACCAATAATAGAGCACTATTCCATCCACTGACACCAGTGATGGGGCACCTTCCTTCCACTAACACGAGTGATGGCGCTCATTCTTTCCACTGACACCAGTGATGGCGCTCATTCCTTCCACTGACACCAGTGATGGCGCTCATTCCTTCCACTGACACCAGTGATGGCGCTCATTCCTTCAACTGAAACCAGTGATGGGACTCATTCCTTCCACTGACACCAGTGATGGCGCTTATTCCTTCCAGTGATGGCGCTCATTCCTTCCAGTGACACCAGTGATGGCGCTCATTCTTTCCAGTGACACCAGTGATGGCGCTCATTCCTTCCAATGACAGCAGTGATGGCGCTCATTCCTTCCACTGACACCGATAATGGCGCTCATTCCTTCCACTGACACCAATGATGGCACTCATTCCTTCCACTGACACCAGTGATGGGGCTCATTCCTTCCACTGACACCAGTTATGCGGCTCATTCCTTCCACTGACACCAGTGATGGGGCTCATTCCTTCCACTGACACCAGTGATGGGGCTCATTCCTTCCACTGACACCAGTGATGGGGCCCATTCCTTCCACTGACACCAATAATAGAGCACTATTCCTTCCACTGACACCAATAATAGAGCACTATTTTCCAATGACACCAATGATGGCGCTCATTCCTTCCAATGACACCAGTAATGGGACTCATTCCTTCCACTGACACCAGTGATGGGACTCATTCCTTCCACTGACACCAATAATAGAGCACTATTCCTTCCACTGACACCAATAATAGAGCACTATTCCTTCCACTGACACCAATAATAGAGCACTATTCCATCCACTGACACCAGTGATGGGGCTCCTTCCTTCCACTAACACGAGTGATGGAACTCATTCCTTCCACTGACACCAGTGATGGCGCTCATTCTTTCCACTGACACCAGTGATGGCGCTCATTCCTTCCACTGACACCAGTGATGGCGCTCATTCCTTCCACTGACACCAGTGATGGCGCTCATTCCTTCAACTGAAACCAGTGATGGGACGCACTCCTTCCACTGACACCAGTGATGGCGCTTATTCCTTCCAGTGATGGCGCTCATTGCTTCCAGTGACACCAGTGATGGCGCTCATTCTTTCCAGTGACACCAGTGATGGCGCTCATTCCTTCCACTGACACCAGTGATGGCGCTCATTCCTTACACTGACACCAATGATGGCACTCATTCCTTTACACTGACACCAGTGATGGGGCTCATTCCTTCCACTGACACCAGTTATGCGGCTCATTCCTTCCACTGACACCAGTGATGGGGCTCATTCCTTCCACTGACAGAAGTGATGGGGCTCATTCCTTCCACTGACACCAGTGATGGGGCTCATTCCTTCCACTGACACCAGTGATGGGGCTCATTCCTTCCACTGACACCAGTGATAGGGCTCATTCCTTCCACTGACACCAGTGATGGGACTCATTCCTTCCACTGACACCAATAATAGAGCACTATTCCTTCCACTGACACCAGTGATGGGGCCCATTCCTTCCACTGACACCAATAATAGAGCACTATTCCTTCCACTGACACCAATAATAGAGCACTATTCCTTCCACTGACACCAATGATGGCGCTCATTCCTTCCAATGACATGAGTAATGGGACTCATTCCTTCCACTGACACCAGTGATGGCGCTCATTCCTTCCACTGACACCAATGATGGCACTCATTCCTTCCACTGACACCAGTGATGGGGCTCATTCCTTCCACTGACACCAGTTATGCGGCTCATTCCTTCCACTGACACCAGTGATGGGGCTCATTCCTTCCACTGACACCAGTGATGGGGCTCATTCCTTCCACTGACACCAGTGATGGGGCTCATTCCTTCCACTGACACTAGTTATGCTGCTCATTCCTTCCACTGACACCAGTGATGGGGCTCATTACTTCCACTGACACCAGTGATGGGGCTCATTCCTTCCACTGACACCAGTGATGGGACTCATTCCTTCCACTGACACCAGTGATGGGACTCATTCCTTCCACTGACACCAATAATAGAGCAATATTCCTTCCACTGACACCAGTGATGGGGCTCATTCCTTCCACTGAAACCAATAATAGAGCACTATTCCTTCCACTGACACCAATAATAGAGCACTATTCCATCCACTGACACCAGTGATGGGGCTCCTTCCTTCCACTAACACGAGTGATGGCGCTCATTCTTTCCACTGACACCAGTGATGGCGCTCATTCCTTCCACTGACACCAGTGATGGCGCTCATTCCTTCCACTGACACCAGTGATGGCGCTCATTCCTTCAACTGAAACCAGTGATGGGACTCATTCCTTCCACTGACACCAGTGATGGCGCTTATTCCTTCCAGTGATGGCGCTCATTCCTTCCAGTGACACCAGTGATGGCGCTCATTTTTTCCAGTGACACCAGTGATGGCGCTCATTCCTTCCAATGACAGCAGTGATGGCGCTCATTCCTTCCACTGACACCGATAATGGCGCTCATTCCTTCCACTGACACCAATGATGGCACTCATTCCTTCCACTGACACCAGTGATGGGGCTCATTCCTTCCACTGACACCAGTTATGCGGCTCATTCCTTCCACTGACACCAGTGATGGGGCTCATTCCTTCCACTGACACCAGTGATGGGGCTCATTCCTTCCACTGACACCAGTGATGGGGCCCATTCCTTCCACTGACACCAATAATAGAGCACTATTCCTTCCACTGACACCAATAATAGAGCACTATTTTCCAATGACACCAATGATGGCGCTCATTCCTTCCAATGACACCAGTAATGGGACTCAATCCTTCCACTGACACCAGTGATGGGACTCATTACTTCCACTGACACCAATAATAGAGCACTATTCCTTCCACTGACACCAATAATAGAGCACTATTCCTTCCACTGACACCAATAATAGAGCACTATTCCATCCACTGACACCAGTGATGGGGCTCCTTCCTTCCACTAACACGAGTGATGGAACTCATTCCTTCCACTGACACCAGTGATGGCGCTCATTCTTTCCACTGACACCAGTGATGGCGCTCATTCCTTCCACTGACACCAGTGATGGCGCTCATTCCTTCTACTGACACCAATGATGGCACTCATTCCTTCCACTGACACCAGTGATGGGGCTCATTCCTTCCACTGACACCAGTTATGCGGCTCATTCCTTCCACTGACACCAGTGATGGGGCTCATTCCTTCCACTGACACCAGTGATGGGGCTCATTCCTTCCACTGACACCAGTGATGGGGCTCATTCCTTCCACTGACACTAGTTATGCTGCTCATTCCTTCCACTGACACCAGTGATGGGGCTCATTACTTCCACTGACACCAGTGATGGGGCTCATTCCTTCCACTGACACCAGTGATGGGACTCATTCCTTCCACTGACACCAGTGATGGGACTCATTCCTTCCACTGAAACCAATAATAGAGCACTATTCCTTCCACTGACACCAATAATAGAGCACTATTCCATCCACTGACACCAGTGAAGGGGCACCTTCCTTCCACTAACACGAGTGATGGCGCTCATTCTTTCCACTGACACCAGTGATGGCGCTCATTCCTTCCACTGACACCAGTGATGGCGCTCATTCCTTCCACTGACACCAGTGATGGCGCTCATTCCTTCAACTGAAACCAGTGATGGGACTCATTCCTTCCACTGACACCAGTGATGGCGCTTATTCCTTCCAGTGATGGCGCTCATTCCTTCCAGTGACACCAGTGATGGCGCTCATTCTTTCCAGTGACACCAGTGATGGCGCTCATTCCTTCCAATGACAGCAGTGATGGCGCTCATTCCTTCCACTGACACCGATAATGGCGCTCATTCCTTCCACTGACACCAATGATGGCACTCATTCCTTCCACTGACACCAGTGATGGGGCTCATTCCTTCCACTGACACCAGTTATGCGGCTCATTCCTTCCACTGACACCAGTGATGGGGCTCATTCCTTCCACTGACACCAGTGATGGGGCTCATTCCTTCCACTGACACCAGTGATGGGGCCCATTCCTTCCACTGACACCAATAATAGAGCACTATTCCTTCCACTGACACCAATAATAGAGCACTATTTTCCAATGACACCAATGATGGCGCTCATTCCTTCCAATGACACCAGTAATGGGACTCATTCCTTCCACTGACACCAGTGATGGGACTCATTCCTTCCACTGACACCAATAATAGAGCACTATTCCTTCCACTGACACCAATAATAGAGCACTATTCCTTCCACTGACACCAATAATAGAGCACTATTCCATCCACTGACACCAGTGATGGGGCTCCTTCCTTCCACTAACACGAGTGATGGAACTCATTCCTTCCACTGACACCAGTGATGGCGCTCATTCTTTCCACTGACACCAGTGATGGCGCTCATTCCTTCCACTGACACCAGTGATGGCGCTCATTCCTTCCACTGACACCAGTGATGGCGCTCATTCCTTCAACTGAAACCAGTGATGGGACGCACTCCTTCCACTGACACCAGTGATGGCGCTTATTCCTTCCAGTGATGGCGCTCATTGCTTCCAGTGACACCAGTGATGGCGCTCATTCTTTCCAGTGACACCAGTGATGGCGCTCATTCCTTCCACTGACACCAGTGATGGCGCTCATTCCTTACACTGACACCAATGATGGCACTCATTCCTTTACACTGACACCAGTGATGGGGCTCATTCCTTCCACTGACACCAGTTATGCGGCTCATTCCTTCCACTGACACCAGTGATGGGGCTCATTCCTTCCACTGACAGAAGTGATGGGGCTCATTCCTTCCACTGACACCAGTGATGGGGCTCATTCCTTCCACTGACACCAGTGATGGGGCTCATTCCTTCCACTGACACCAGTGATGGGGCTCATTCCTTCCACTGACACCAGTGATAGGGCTCATTCCTTCCACTGACACCAGTGATGGGACTCATTCCTTCCACTGACACCAATAATAGAGCACTATTCCTTCCACTGACACCAGTGATGGGGCCCATTCCTTCCACTGACACCAATAATAGAGCACTATTCCTTCCACTGACACCAATAATAGAGCACTATTCCTTCCACTGACACCAATGATGGCGCTCATTCCTTCCAATGACATGAGTAATGGGACTCATTCCTTCCACTGACACCAGTGATGGGACTCATTCCTTCCACTGACACCAATAATAGAGCACTTTTCCTTCCACTGACACCAATAATAGAGCACTATTCCTTCCACTGACACCAGTGATGGGGCTCGTTCCTTCCACTGACACCAATAATAGAGCACTATTCCTTCCACTGACACCAGTGATGGGGCCCATTCCTTCCACTGACACCAATACTAGAGCACTATTCCTTCCACTGACACCAATGATGGTGCTCATTCCTTCCACTGACAGCAGTGATGGGACTCATTCCTTCCACTGACACCAGTGATGGGACTCATTCCTTCCACTGACACCAGTGATGGGACTCATTCCTCCCACTGACACCAGTGATGGGACTCATTCCTTCCACTGACACAAATAATAGAGCACTATTCCTTCCACTGACACCAGTGATGGAGCTCATTCCTTCCAATGACACCAGTAATGGGACACATTCCTTCCACTGACACCAGTGATGGGACTCATTCCTTCCACTGACACCAATAATAGAGCACTATTCCTTCCACTGACACCAATAATAGAGCACTATTCCTTCCACTGACACCAGTGATGGGGCTCGTTCCTTCCACTGTCACCAGTGATGGGACTCGTTCCTTCCACTGACACCAGTGATAGCGCTCATTCTTTCCACTGACACCAGTGATGGCGCTCATTCCTTCCACTGACACCAGTGATGGCGCTCATTCCTTCCACTGACACCAGTGATGGCGCTCATTCCTTCCAGTGATGGCGCTCATTCCTTCCACTGACACCAGTGATGGGACTCATTCCTTCCACTGACACCAGTAATGGGACTCATTCCTTCCACTGACACCAGTGATGGGACTCATTCCTTCCACTGACACCAGTGATGGGACGCATTCCTTCCACTGACACCAATAATAGAGCACTATTCCTTCCACTGACACCAGTGATGGGTCCATTCCTTACACTGACACCAATAATAGAGCACTGTTCCTTCCACTGACACCAATAATAGAGCACTATTCCTTCCACTGACACCAATGATGGCGCTCATTCCTTCCAATGACATGAGTAATGGGACTCATTCCTTCCACTGACACCAGTGATGGGACTAATTCCTTCCACTGACACCAATAATAGAGCACTTTTCCTTCCACTGACACCAATAATAGAGCACTATTCCTTCCACTGACACTAGTGATGGGGCTCGTTCCTTCCACTGACACCAATACTAGAGCACTATTCCTTCCACTGACACTAATGATGGGGCTCGTTCCTTCCACTGACACCAATAATAGAGCACTATTCCTTCCACTGACACCAGTGATGGGGCCCATTCCTTCCACTGACACCAATACTAGAGCACTATTCCTTCCACTGACACCAATGATGGTGCTCATTCCTTCCACTGACAGCAGTGATGGGACTCATTCCTTCCACTGACACCAGTGATGGGACTCATTCCTTCCACTGACACCAGTGATGGGACTCATTCCTCCCACTGACACCAGTGATGGGACTCATTCCTTCCACTGACACAAATAATAGAGCACTATTCCTTCCACTGACACCAGTGATGGAGCTCATTCCTTCCAATGACACCAGTAATGGGACACATTCCTTCCACTGACACCAGTGATGGGACTCATTCCTTCCACTGACACCAATAATAGAGCACTATTCCTTCCACTGACACCAATAATAGAGCACTATTCCATCCACTGACACCAGTGATGGGGCTCATTCCTTCCACTGTCACCAGTGATGGGACTCGTTCCTTCCACTGACACCAGTGATAGCGCTCATTCTTTCCACTGACACCAGTGATGGCGCTCATTCCTTCCACTGACACCAGTGATGGCGCTCATTCCTTCCAGTGATGGCGCTCATTCCTTCCAGTGACACCAGTGATGGCGCTCATTCCTTCCAGTGACACCAGTGATGGCTCTCATTCCTTCCAATGACACCAGTGATGGCGCTCATTCCTTCAACTGAAACCAGTGATGGGACTCATTCCTTCCACTAACACCAGTGATGGCGCTTATTCCTTCCAGTGATGGCGCTCATTCCTTCCAGTGACAACAGTGATGGCGCTCATTCTTTCCAGTGACACCAGTGATGGCGCTCATTCCTTCCAATGACACCAGTGATGGCGCTCATTCCTTCCACTGACACCAGTGATGGCGCTCATTCCTTCCACTGACACCAATGATGGCACTCATTCCTTCCACTGACACCAGTGATGGGGCTCATTCCTTCCACTGACACCAGTTATGCGGCTCATTCCTTCCACTGACACCAGTGATGGGGCTCATTCCTTCCACTGACACCAGTGATGAGGCTCATTCCTTCCACTGACACCAGTGATGGGGCTCATTCCTTCCACTGACACTAGTTATGCGGCTCATTCCTTCCACTGAAACCAGTGATGGGGCTCATTCCTTCCATTGACACCAGTGATGGGACTCATTCCTTCCACTGACACCAGTGATGGGACTCATTCCTTCCACTGACACCAATAATAGAGCACTATTCCTTCCACTGACACCAGTGATGGGGCCCATTCCTTCCACTGACACCAATAATAGAGCAGTATTCCTTCCACTGACACCAATAATAGAGCACTATTCCTTCCACTGACACCAATGATGGTGCTCATTCCTTCCAATGACATGAGTAATGGGACTCATTCCTTCCACTGACACCAAGTGATGGGACTCATTCCTTCCACTGACACCAATAATAGAGCACTATTCCTTCCACTGACACCAATGATGGCGCTCATTCCTTCCAATGACACCAGTGATGGGACTCATTCCTTCCACTGACACCAATAATAAAGCACTATTCCTTCCACTGACACCAATAATAGAGCACTATTCCTTCCACTGACACCAGTGATGGGGCTCATTCCTTCCACTGACACCAATAATAGAGCACTTTTTCTTCCACTGACACCAGTAATAGAGCACTATTCCTTCCACTGACACCAGTGATGGGGCTCGTTCCTTCCACTGACACCAGTGATGGGACTCATTCCTTCCACTGACACCAATAATAGAGCACTATTCCTTCCACTGACACCAGTGATGGGTCCCATTCCTTCCACTGACACCAATAATAGAGCACTATTCCTTCCACTGACACCAATAATAGAGCACTATTCCTTCCACCTACACCAATGATGGCGCTCATTCCTTCCACTGACACCAGTGATGGGACTCATTCCTTCCACTGACACCAATAATAGAGCACTATTCCTTCCACTGACACCAATAATAGAGCACTATTCCATCCACTGACACCAGTGATGGGGCTCCTTCCTTCCAGTGACACCAGTGATGGCGCTCATTCTTTCCACTGACACCAGTGATGGCGCTCATTCCTTCCACTGACACCAGTGATGGCGCTCATTCCTTCCACTGACACCAGTGATGGCGCTCATTCCTTCAACAGAAACCAGTGATGGGACTCATTCCTTCCACTGACACCAGTGATGGCGCTTATTCCTTCCAGTGATGGCGCTCATTCCTTCCAGTGACAACAGTGATGGCGCTCATTCTTTCCCGTGACACCAGTGCTGGCGCTCATTCCTTCCAATGACACCAGTGATGGCGCACATTCCTTCCACTGACACCAGTGATGGCGCTCATTCCTTCCACTGACACCAATGATGGCACTCATTCCTTCCACTGACACCAGTGATGGGGCTCATTCCTTCCACTGACACGAGTGATGGGGCTCATTCCTTCCACTGACACCAGTGATGGGGCTCATTCCTTCCACTGACACCAGTGATGGGGCTCATTCCTTCCACTGACACCAGTGATGGGGCTCATTCCTTCCATTGACACCAGTGATGGGGCTCATTCCTTCCACTGACACCAGTGATGGGACTCATTCCTTCCACTGACACGAGTGATGGGACTCATTCCTTCCACTGACACCAGTGATGGGACTCATTCCTTCCACTGACACCAGTGATGGGACTCATTCCTTCCACTGACACCAGTGATGGGACTCATTCCTTCCACTGACACCAATAATAGAGCACTATTCCTTTTACTGACACCAGTGATGGGGCCCATTCCTTCCACTGACACCAATAATAGAGCACTATTCCTTCCACTGACACCAATAATAGAGCACTATTCCTTCCACTGACACCAATGATGGCGCTCATTCCTTCCAATGACACCAGTAATGGGACTCATTCCTTCCACTGACACCAGTGATGGGACTCATTCCTTCCACTGACACCAATAATAGAGCACTATTCCTTCCACTGACACCAATAATAGAGCACTATTCCTTCCACTGACACCAATAATAGAGCACTATTCCATCCACTGACACCAATGAAGGGGCTCCTTCCTTCCACTAACACGAGTGATGGGACTCATTCCTTCCACTGACACCAGTGATGGCGCTCATTTTTTCCACTGACACCAGTGATGACGCTCATTCCTTCCACTGACACCAGTGATGGCGCTCATTCCTTCCACTGACACCAGTAATGGCGCTCATTCCTTCCAGTGACACCAGTGATGGGACTCATTCCTTCCACTGACACCAATAATAAAGCACTATTCCTTCCACTGACACCAATAATAGAGCACTATTCCTTCCACTGACACCAGTGAAGGGGCTCATTCCTTCCACTGACACCAATAATAGAGCACTTTTTCTTCCACTGACACCAATAATAAAGCACTATTCCTTCCACTGACACCAGTGATGGGGTTTATTCCTTCCACTGACACCAGTGATGGGACTCATTCCTTCCACTGACACCAATAATAGAGCACTATTCCTTCCACTGACACCAGTGATGGGTCCCATTCCTTCCACTGACACCAATAATAGAGCACTATTCCTTCCACTGACACCAATAATAGAGCACTATTCCTTCCACTGACACCAATGATGGCGCTCATTCCTTCCACTGACACCAGTGATGGGACTCATTCCTTCTACTGACACCAATAATAGAGCACTATTCCTTCCACTGACACCAATAATAGAGCACTATTCCATCCACTGACACCAGTGATGGGGCTCCTTCCTTCCACTGACACCAGTGATGGCGCTCATTCTTTCCACTGACACCAGTGATGGCGCTCATTTCTTCCACTGACACCAGTGATGGCGCTCATTCCTTCCACTGACACCAGTGATGGCGCTCATTCCTTCAACTGAAACCAGTGATGGGACTCATTCCTTCCACTGACACCAGTGATGGCGCTTATTCCTTCCAGTGATGGCGCTCATTCCTTCCAGTGACAACAGTGATGGCGCTCATTCTTTCCAGTGACACCAGTGATGGCGCTCATTCCTTCCAATGACACCAGTGATGGCGCTCATTCCTTCCACTGACACCAGTGATGGCGCTCATTCCTTCCACTGACACCAATGATGGCACTCATTCCTTCCACTGACACAAGTGATGGGGCTCATTCCTTCCACTGACACGAGTGATGGGGCTCATTCCTTCCACTGACACCAGTGATGGGGCTCATTCCTTCCACTGACACCAGTGATGGGGCTCATTCCTTCCATTGACACCAGTGATGGGGCTCATTCCTTCCACTGACACCAGTGATGGGACTCATTCCTTCCACTGACACCAGTGATGGGACTCATTCCATCCACTGACACCAGTGATGGGACTCATTCCTTCCACTGACACCAGTGATGGGACTCATTCCTTCCACTGACACCAGTGATGGGACTCATTCCTTCCACTGACACCAATAATAGAGCACTATTCCTTCCACTGACACCAGTGATGGGGCCCATTCCTTCCACTGACACCAATAATAGAGCACTATTCCTTCCACTGACACCAATAATAGAGCACTATTCCTTCCACTGACACCAATGATGGCGCTCATTCCTTCCAATGACACCAGTAATGGGACTCATTCCTTCCACTGACACCAGTGATGGGACTCATTCCTTCCACTGACACCAATAATAGAACACTATTCCTTCCACTGACACCAATAATAGAGCACTATTCCTTCCACTGACACCAATAATACAGCACTATTCCATCCACTGACACCAGTGAAGGGGCTCCTTCCTTCCACTAACACGAGTGATGGGACTCATTCCTTCCACTGACACCAGTGATGTCGCTCATTCTTTCCACTGACACCAGTGATGACGCTCATTTCTTCCACTGACACCAGTGATGGCGCTCATTCCTTCCACTGACACCAGTGATGGCGCTCATTCCTTCCAGTGACACCAGTGATGGCGCTCATTCTTTCCAGTGATACCAGTGATGGCGCTCATTCCTTCCAATGACACCAGTGATGGCGCTCATTCCTTCCACTGACACCAGTGATGGCGCTCATTCCTTCCACTGACACCAATGATGGCGCTCATTCCTTCCACTGACACCAGTGATGGGGCTCATTCCTTCCACTGACACCAGTTATGCGGCTCATTCCTTCCACTGACACCAGTGATGGTGTTCATTCCTTCCACTGACACCAGTGATGGGGCTCATTCCTTCCACTGACACCAGTGATGGGGCTCATTCCTTCCACTGACACCAGTGATGGGGCTCATTCCTTCCACTGACACCAGTGATGGGGCTCATTCCTTCCACTGATACCAGTGATGGGGCTCATTCCTTCCACTGACACCAGTGATGGGACTCATTCCTTCCACTGACACCAGTAATGGGACTCATTCCTTCCACTGACACCAGTGATGGGACTCATTCCTTCCACTGACACCAGTGATGGGACTCATTCCTTCCACTGACACCAATAATAGAGCACTATTCCTTCCACTGACACCAGTGATGGGGCCCATTCCTTCCACTGACACCAATAATAGAGCACTGTTCCTTCCACTGACACCAATAATAGAGCACTATTCCTTCCACTGACACCAATGATGGCGCTCATTCCTTCCAATGACATGAGTAATGGGACTCATTCCTTCCACTGACACCAGTGATGGGACTCATTCCTTCCACTGACACCAATAATAGAGCACTTTTCCTTCCACTGACACCAATAATAGAGCACTATTCCTTCCACTGACACCAGTGATGGGGCTCGTTCCTTCCACTGACACCAATACTAGAGCACTATTCCTTCCACTGACACTAATGATGGCGCTCATTCCTTCCACTGACACCAGTGATAGGACTCATTCCTTCCACTGACACCAGTGATGGGACTCATTCCTTCCCCTGACACCAGTGATGGGACTCATTCCTTCCACTGACACCAATAATAGAACACTATTCCTTCCACTGACACCAGTGATGGGGCCCGTTCCTTCCACTGACACCAATAATAGAGCACTATTCCTTCCACTGACACCAATAATAGAGCACTATTCCTTCCACTGACACCAATGATGGCGCTCATTCCTTCCACTGACACCAGTAATGGGACTCATTCCTTCCACTGACACCAGTGATGGGACTCATTCCTTCCACTGACACCAATAATAGAGCAATATTCCTTCCACTGACAACAGTGATGGGGCTCATTCCTTCCACTGACACCAATAATAGAGCACTATTCCTTCCACTGACACCAATGATGGCGCTCATTCCTTCCACTGACACCAGTGATGGGACTCATTCCTTCCACTGACACCAGTGATGGGACTCATTCCTTCCACTGACACCAATAATAGAGCACTATTCCTTCCACTGACACCAGTGATGGGGCCCATTACTTCCACTGACACCAATAATAGAGCATAATTCCTTCCACTGACACCTATAATAGAGCAAAATTCCTTCCACTGACACCAATGATGGCTCTCATTCCTTCCAATGACATGAGTAATGGGACTCAGTCCTTCCACAGACACCAGTGATGGGACTCATTCCTTCCACTGACACCAATAATAGAGTACTTTTCCTTCCACTGACACCAATAATAGAGCACTATTCCTTCCACTGACACCAGTGATGGGGCTCGTTCCTTCCACTGACACCAGTGATGGGACTCATTCCTTCCACTGACACCAATAATAGAGCACTATTCCTTCCACTGACACCAGTGATGATGCCCATTCCTTCCACTGATACCAATAATAGAGCACTATTCCTTCCACTGACACCAATAATAGAGCACTATTCCTTCCACTGACACCAATGATGGCGCTCATTCCTTCCACTGACACCAGTGATGGGACTCATTTTTTCCACTGACACCAATAATAGAGCACTATTCCTTCCACTGACACCAATAATAGAGCACTATTCCATCCACTGACACCAGTGAAGGGGCTCCTTCCTTCCACTAACACGAGTGATGGGACTCATTCCTTCCACTGACACCAGTGATGGCGCTCATTCTTTCCACTGACACCAGTGATGGCGCTCATTCCTTCCACTGACACCAGTGATGGCGCTCATTCCTTCCACTGACACCAGTGATGGCGCTCATTCCTTCAACTGAAACCAGTGATGGGACTCATTCCTTCCACTGACACCAGTGATGGCGCTTATTCCTTCCAGTGATGGCGCTCATTCCTTCTAGTGACACCAGTGATGGCGCTCATTCATTCCAGTGACACCAGTGATGGCGCTCATTCCTTCCAGTGACACCAGTGATGGCGCTCATTCCTTCCACTGACACCAGTGATGGCGCTCATTCCTTCCACTGACACCAATGATGGCACTCATTCCTTCCACTGACACCAGTGATGGGGCTCATTCCTTCCACTGACACCAGTTATGCGGCTCATTCCTTCCACTGACACCAGTGATGGGGCTCATTCCTTCCACTGACACCAGTGATGGGGCTCATTCCTTCCACTGACACCAGTGATGGGGCTCATTCCTTCCACTGACACTAGTTATGCGGCTTATTCCTTCCACTGACACCAGTGATGGGGCTCATTCCTTCCACTGACACCAGTGATGGGGCTCATTCCTTCCACTGACACCAGTGATGGGACTCATTCCTTCCACTGACACCAGTGATGGGACTCATTCCTTCCACTGACACCAATAATAGAGCAATATTCCTTCCACTGACACCAGTGATGGGGCTCATTCCTTCCACTGAAACCAATAATAGAGCACTATTCCTTCCACTGACACCAATAATAGAGCACTTTTCATCGACTGACACCAGTGATGGGGCTCCTTCCTTCCACTAACACGAGTGATGGGACTCATTCCTTCCACTGACACCAGTGATGGCGCTCATTCTTTCCACTGACACCAGTGATGGCGCTCATTCCTTCCACTGACACCAGTGATGGCGCCCATTCCTTCCACTGACACCAGTGATGGCGCTCATTCCTTCAACTGAAACCAGTGATGGGACTCATTCCTTCCACTGACACCAGTGATGGCGCTTATTCCTTCCAGTGATGGCGCTCATTCCTTCCAGTGACACCAGTGATGGCGCTCATTCTTTCCAGTGACACCAGTGATGGCGCTCATTCCTTCCAATGACAGCAGTGATGACGCTCATTCCTTCCACTGACACCGATGATGGCGCTCATTCCTTCCACTGACACCAATGATGGCACTCATTCCTTCCACTGACACCAGTGATGGGGCTCATTCCTTCCACTGACACCAGTTATGCGGCTCATTCCTTCCACTGACACCAGTGATGGGGCTCATTCCTTCCACTGACACCAGTGATGGGGCTCATTCCTTCCACTGACACCAGTGATGGGGCTCATTCCTTCCACTGACACTAGTTATGCGGCTCATTCCTTCCACTGACACCAGTGATGGGGCTCATTCCTTCCACTGACACCAGTGATGGGGCTCATTCCTTCCACTGACACCAGTGATGGGGCTCATTCCTTCCACTGACACCAGTGATGGGACTCATTGCTTCCACTGACAACAATAATAGAGCACTATTCCTTCCACTGACACCAGTGATGGGGCTCATTCCTTCCACTGAAACCAATAATAGAGCACTATTCCTTCCACTGACATCATTCATTCCTTTCACTGACACCAGTGATGGGACTCATTCTTTCCACTGACACCAGTGATGGGACTCATTCCTTCCACTGACACCAATAATAGAGCACTATTCCTTCCACTGACACCAATGATTGCGCTCATTCCTTCCACTGACACCAGTGATGGGACTCATTCCTTCCACTGACACCAGTGATGGGACTCATTCCTTCCACTTACACCAGTGATCGGACTCATTCCTTCCACCGACACCAATAATAGAGCACTATTCCTTCCACTAACATCATTGATGGCGCTCATTCCTTTCACTGACACCAGTGATGGGACTCATTCCTTCCACTGACACCAGTGATGGGACTCATTCCTTCCACTGACACCAATAATAGAGCACTATTCCTTCCACTGACATCATTGATGGCGCTCATTCCTTTCACTGACACCAGTGATGGGACTCATTCCTTCCACTGACACCAGTGATGGGGCTCATTCCTTCCACTGACACCAGTGATGGGACTCATTCCTTCCACTGACACCAGTGATGGGACTCATTCCTTCCACTGACACCAGTGATGGGACTCATTCCTTCCACTGACACCAGTGATGGGACTCATTCCTTCCACTGACACCAATAATAGAGCACTATTCTTTTTACTGACACCAGTGATGGGGCCCATTCTTTCCACTGACACCAATAATAGAGCACTATTCCTTCCACTGACACCAATAATAGAGCACTATTCCTTCCACTGACACCAATGATGGCGCTCATTCCTTCCAATGACACCAGTAATGGGACTCATTCCTTCCACTGACACCAGTGATGGGACTCATTTTTTCCACTGACACCAATAATAGAGCACTATTCCTTCCACTGACACCAATAATAGAGCACTATTCCATCCACTGACACCAGTGAAGGGGCTCCTTCCTTCCACTAACACGAGTGATGGGACTCATTCCTTCCACTCACACCAGTGATGGCGCTCATTCTTTCCACTGACACCAGTGATGGCGCTCATTCCTTCCACTGACACCAGTGATGGCGCTCATTCCTTCCACTGACACCAGTGATGGCGCTCATTCCTTCAACTGAAACCAGTGATGGGACTCATTCCTTCCACTGACACCAGTGATGGCGCTTATTCCTTCCAGTGATGGCGCTCATTCCTTCTAGTGACACCAGTGATGGCGCTCATTCATTCCAGTGACACCAGTGATGGCGCTCATTCCTTCCAATGACACCAGTGATGGCGCTCATTCCTTCCACTGACACCGGTGATGGCGCTCATTCCTTCCACTGACACCAATGATGGCACTCATTCCTTCCACTGACACCAGTGATGGGGCTCATTCCTTCCACTGACACCAGTTATGCGGCTCATTCCTTCCACTGACACCAGTGATGGGGCTCATTCCTTCCACTGACACCAGTGAAGGGGCTCATTCCTTCCACTGACACCAATGATGGGGCTCATTCCTTCCACTGACACTAGTTATGCGGCTCATTCCTTCCACTGACACCAGTGATGGGGCTCATTCCTTCCACTGACACCAGTGATGGGGCTCATTCCTTCCACTGACACCAGTGATGGGACTCATTCCTTCCACTGACACCAGTGATGGGACTCATTCCTTCCACTGACACCAATAATAGAGCAATATTCCTTCCACTGACACCAGTGATGGGGCTCATTCCTTCCACTGAAACCAATAATAGAGCACTTTTCCATCCACTGACACCAGTGATGGGGCTCCTTCCTTCCACTAACACGAGTGATGGGACTCATTCCTTCCACTGACACCAGTGATGGCGCTCATTCCTTCCACTGACACCAGTGATGGCGCTCATTCCTTCCACTGACACCAGTGATGGCGCCCATTCCTTCCACTGACACCAGTGATCGCGCTCATTCCTTCAACTGAAACCAGTGATGGGACTCATTCCTTCCACTGACACCAGTGATGGCGCTTATTCCTTCCAGTGATGGCGCTCATTCCTTCCAGTGACACCAGTGATGGCGCTCATTCTTTCCAGTGACACCAGTGATGGCGCTCATTCCTTCCAATGACAGCAGTGATGGCGCTCATTCCTTCCACTGACACCAATGATGGCACTCATTCCTTCCACTGACACCAGTGATGGGGCTCATTCCTTCCACTGACACCAGTTATGCGGCTCATTCCTTCCACTGACACCAGTGATGGGGCTCATTCCTTCCACTGACACCAGTGATGGGGCTCATTCCTTCCACTGACACCAGTGATGGGGCTCATTCCTTCCACTGACACTAGTTATGCGGCTCATTCCTTCTACTGACACCAGTGATGGGGCTCATTCCTTCCACTGACACCAGTGATGGGGCTCATTCCTTCCACTGACACCAGTGATGGGGCTCATTCCTTCCACTGACACCAGTGATGGGACTCATTCCTTCCACTGACAACAATAATAGAGCACTATTCCTTCCACTGACACCAGTGATGGGGCTCATTCCTTCCACTGAAACCAATAATAGAGCACTATTCCTTCCACTGACATCATTGACGGCGCTCATTCCTTTCACTGACACCAGTGATGGGACTCATTCCTTCCACTGACACCAGTGATGGGACTCATTCCTTCCACTGACACCAATAATAGAGCACTATTCCTTCCACTGACACCAATGATTGCGCTCATTCCTTCCACTGACACCAGTGATGGGACTCATTCCTTCCACTGACACCAGTGATGGGACTCATTCCTTCCACTTACACCAGTGATCGGACTCATTCCTTCCACTGACACCAATAATAGAGCACTATTCCTTCCACTGACATCATTGATGGCGCTCATTCCTTTCACTGACACCAGTGATGGGACTCATTCCTTCCACTGACACCAGTGATGGGACTCATTCCTTCCACTGACACCAATAATAGAGCACTATTCCTTCCACTGACACCAATGATTGCGCTCATTCCTTCCACTGACACCAGTGATGGGACTCATTCCTTCCACTGACACCAGTGATGGGACTCATTCCTTCCACTGACACCAGTGATGGGACTCATTCCTTCCACTTACACCAGTGATCGGACTCATTCCTTCCACTGACACCAATAATAGAGCACTATTCCTTCCACTGACACCAGTGATGGGGCTCATTCCTTCCACTGACACCAATAATAGAGCACAATTCCTTCCACTGACACCAATGATGGCGCTCATTTCTTCCACTGACACCAGTGATGGGACTCATTCCTTCCACTGACACCAGTGATGGGACTCATTCCTTCCACTGACACCAGAGATGGGATTCATTCCTTCCACTGACACCAATAATAGAGCACTATTCCTTCCACTGACACCAGTGATGGGGCCCATTCCTTCCACTGACACCAATAATAGAGCACTATTCCTTCCAGTGACACCAGTGATGGCTCTCATTCCTTCCAATGACACCAGTGATGGCACTCATTCCTTCCACTGACACCAATGATGGCGCTCATTCCTTCCACTGACACCAATGATGGCGCTCATTCCTTCCACTGACACCAGTGATGGCGCTCATTCGTTCCACTGACACCAGTGATGGGGCTCATTCCTTCCACTGACACCAGTGATGGGACTCATTCCTTCCACTGACACCAATAAGAGAGCACTATTCCTTCCACTGACACCAGTGAAGGGGCTCTTTCCTTCCACTGTCACCAGTGATGAGACTCATTCCTTCCACTGTCACCAGTGATGGCGCTCATTCCTTCCACTGACACCAGTGATGGCGCTCATTCCTTCCACTGACACCAGTGATGGCGCTCATTCCTTCCACTGACACCAGTGATGGGACTCATTCCTTCCACTGACACTAGTGATGGCGTTCATTCCTTCCAGTGATGGCGCTCATTCCTTCCAGTGACACCAGTGATGGCGCTCATTCCTTCCAGTGACACCAGTGATGGCTCTCATTCCTTCCAATGACACCAGTGATGGCGCTCATTCCTTCCAGTGATGGCTCTCATTCCTTCCAATGACACCAGTGATGGCGCTTATTCCTTCCACTGACACCAATGATGGCGCTCATTCCTTCCACTGACACCAGTGATGGCGCTCATTCCTTCCACTGACACCAGTTATGGGACTCATTCCTTCCACTGACACCAGTGATGGGACTCATTCCTTCCACTGACACCAGTGATGGGACTCATTCCTTCCACTGACACCAGTGATGGCGCTCATTCCTTCCACTGACACCAGTGATGGCGCTCATTCCTTCCAGTGATGGCGCTCATTCCTTCCAGTGACACCAGTGATGGCGCTCATTCCTTCCAGTGACACCAGTGATGGCTCTCATTCCTTCCAATGACACCAGTGATGGCGCTCATTCCTTCCACTGACACCAATGATAGCGCTCATTCCTTCCACTGACACTAATGATGGCGCTCATTCCTTCCACTGACACCAGTGATGGCGCTCATTCCTTCCACTGACACCAGTTATGGGGCTCATTCCTTCCACTGAAACCAGTGATGGGGCTCATTCCTTCCACTGACACCAGTGATGGGACTCATTCCTTCCACTGACACCAGTGATGGCGCTTATTCCTTCCAGTGATGGCGCTCATTCCTTCCAGTGACACCAGTGATGGCGCTCATTCTTTCCAGTGACACCAGTGATGGCGCTCATTCCTTCCAATGACAGCAGTGATGACGCTCATTCCTTCCACTGACACCGATGATGGCGCTCATTCCTTCCACTGACACCAATGATGGCACTCATTCCTTCCACTGACACCAGTGATGGGGCTCATTCCTTCCACTGACACCAGTTATGCGGCTCATTCCTTCCACTGACACCAGTGATGGGGCTCATTCCTTCCACTGACACCAGTGATGGGGCTCATTCCTTCCACTGACACCAGTGATGGGGCTCATTCCTTCCACTGACACTAGTTATGCGGCTCATTCCTTCCACTGACACCAGTGATGGGGCTCATTCCTTCCACTGACACCAGTGATGGGGCTCATTCCTTCCACTGACACCAGTGATGGGGCTCATTCCTTCCACTGACACCAGTGATGGGACTCATTGCTTCCACTGACAACAATAATAGAGCACTATTCCTTCCACTGACACCAGTGATGGGGCTCATTCCTTCCACTGAAACCAATAATAGAGCACTATTCCTTCCACTGACATCATTCATTCCTTTCACTGACACCAGTGATGGGACTCATTCTTTCCACTGACACCAGTGATGGGACTCATTCCTTCCACTGACACCAATAATAGAGCACTATTCCTTCCACTGACACCAATGATTGCGCTCATTCCTTCCACTGACACCAGTGATGGGACTCATTCCTTCCACTGACACCAGTGATGGGACTCATTCCTTCCACTTACACCAGTGATCGGACTCATTCCTTCCACCGACACCAATAATAGAGCACTATTCCTTCCACTAACATCATTGATGGCGCTCATTCCTTTCACTGACACCAGTGATGGGACTCATTCCTTCCACTGACACCAGTGATGGGACTCATTCCTTCCACTGACACCAATAATAGAGCACTATTCCTTCCACTGACATCATTGATGGCGCTCATTCCTTTCACTGACACCAGTGATGGGACTCATTCCTTCCACTGACACCAGTGATGGGGCTCATTCCTTCCACTGACACCAGTGATGGGACTCATTCCTTCCACTGACACCAGTGATGGGACTCATTCCTTCCACTGACACCAGTGATGGGACTCATTCCTTCCACTGACACCAGTGATGGGACTCATTCCTTCCACTGACACCAATAATAGAGCACTATTCTTTTTACTGACACCAGTGATGGGGCCCATTCTTTCCACTGACACCAATAATAGAGCACTATTCCTTCCACTGACACCAATAATAGAGCACTATTCCTTCCACTGACACCAATGATGGCGCTCATTCCTTCCAATGACACCAGTAATGGGACTCATTCCTTCCACTGACACCAGTGATGGGACTCATTTTTTCCACTGACACCAATAATAGAGCACTATTCCTTCCACTGACACCAATAATAGAGCACTATTCCATCCACTGACACCAGTGAAGGGGCTCCTTCCTTCCACTAACACGAGTGATGGGACTCATTCCTTCCACTCACACCAGTGATGGCGCTCATTCTTTCCACTGACACCAGTGATGGCGCTCATTCCTTCCACTGACACCAGTGATGGCGCTCATTCCTTCCACTGACACCAGTGATGGCGCTCATTCCTTCAACTGAAACCAGTGATGGGACTCATTCCTTCCACTGACACCAGTGATGGCGCTTATTCCTTCCAGTGATGGCGCTCATTCCTTCTAGTGACACCAGTGATGGCGCTCATTCATTCCAGTGACACCAGTGATGGCGCTCATTCCTTCCAATGACACCAGTGATGGCGCTCATTCCTTCCACTGACACCGGTGATGGCGCTCATTCCTTCCACTGACACCAATGATGGCACTCATTCCTTCCACTGACACCAGTGATGGGGCTCATTCCTTCCACTGACACCAGTTATGCGGCTCATTCCTTCCACTGACACCAGTGATGGGGCTCATTCCTTCCACTGACACCAGTGAAGGGGCTCATTCCTTCCACTGACACCAATGATGGGGCTCATTCCTTCCACTGACACTAGTTATGCGGCTCATTCCTTCCACTGACACCAGTGATGGGGCTCATTCCTTCCACTGACACCAGTGATGGGGCTCATTCCTTCCACTGACACCAGTGATGGGACTCATTCCTTCCACTGACACCAGTGATGGGACTCATTCCTTCCACTGACACCAATAATAGAGCAATATTCCTTCCACTGACACCAGTGATGGGGCTCATTCCTTCCACTGAAACCAATAATAGAGCACTTTTCCATCCACTGACACCAGTGATGGGGCTCCTTCCTTCCACTAACACGAGTGATGGGACTCATTCCTTCCACTGACACCAGTGATGGCGCTCATTCCTTCCACTGACACCAGTGATGGCGCTCATTCCTTCCACTGACACCAGTGATGGCGCCCATTCCTTCCACTGACACCAGTGATCGCGCTCATTCCTTCAACTGAAACCAGTGATGGGACTCATTCCTTCCACTGACACCAGTGATGGCGCTTATTCCTTCCAGTGATGGCGCTCATTCCTTCCAGTGACACCAGTGATGGCGCTCATTCTTTCCAGTGACACCAGTGATGGCGCTCATTCCTTCCAATGACAGCAGTGATGGCGCTCATTCCTTCCACTGACACCAATGATGGCACTCATTCCTTCCACTGACACCAGTGATGGGGCTCATTCCTTCCACTGACACCAGATATGCGGCTCATTCCTTCCACTGACACCAGTGATGGGGCTCATTCCTTCCACTGACACCAGTGATGGGGCTCATTCCTTCCACTGACACCAGTGATGGGGCTCATTCCTTCCACTGACACTAGTTATGCGGCTCATTCCTTCTACTGACACCAGTGATGGGGCTCATTCCTTCCACTGACACCAGTGATGGGGCTCATTCCTTCCACTGACACCAGTGATGGGGCTCATTCCTTCCACTGACACCAGTGATGGGACTCATTCCTTCCACTGACAACAATAATAGAGCACTATTCCTTCCACTGACACCAGTGATGGGGCTCATTCCTTCCACTGAAACCAATAATAGAGCACTATTCCTTCCACTGACATCATTGACGGCGCTCATTCCTTTCACTGACACCAGTGATGGGACTCATTCCTTCCACTGACACCAGTGATGGGACTCATTCCTTCCACTGACACCAATAATAGAGCACTATTCCTTCCACTGACACCAATGATTGCGCTCATTCCTTCCACTGACACCAGTGATGGGACTCATTCCTTCCACTGACACCAGTGATGGGACTCATTCCTTCCACTTACACCAGTGATCGGACTCATTCCTTCCACTGACACCAATAATAGAGCACTATTCCTTCCACTGACATCATTGATGGCGCTCATTCCTTTCACTGACACCAGTGATGGGACTCATTCCTTCCACTGACACCAGTGATGGGACTCATTCCTTCCACTGACACCAATAATAGAGCACTATTCCTTCCACTGACACCAATGATTGCGCTCATTCCTTCCACTGACACCAGTGATGGGACTCATTCCTTCCACTGACACCAGTGATGGGACTCATTCCTTCCACTGACACCAGTGATGGGACTCATTCCTTCCACTTACACCAGTGATCGGACTCATTCCTTCCACTGACACCAATAATAGAGCACTATTCCTTCCACTGACACCAGTGATGGGGCTCATTCCTTCCACTGACACCAATAATAGAGCACAATTCCTTCCACTGACACCAATGATGGCTCTCATTTCTTCCACTGACACCAGTGATGGGACTCATTCCTTCCACTGACACCAGTGATGGGACTCATTCCTTCCACTGACACCAGAGATGGGATTCATTCCTTCCACTGACACCAATAATAGAGCACTATTCCTTCCACTGACACCAGTGATGGGGCCCATTCCTTCCACTGACACCAATAATAGAGCACTATTCCTTCCAGTGACACCAGTGATGGCTCTCATTCCTTCCAATGACACCAGTGATGGCACTCATTCCTTCCACTGACACCAATGATGGCGCTCATTCCTTCCACTGACACCAATGATGGCGCTCATTCCTTCCACTGACACCAGTGATGGCGCTCATTCGTTCCACTGACACCAGTGATGGGGCTCATTCCTTCCACTGACACCAGTGATGGGACTCATTCCTTCCACTGACACCAATAAGAGAGCACTATTCCTTCCACTGACACCAGTGAAGGGGCTCTTTCCTTCCACTGTCACCAGTGATGAGACTCATTCCTTCCACTGTCACCAGTGATGGCGCTCATTCCTTCCACTGACACCAGTGATGGCGCTCATTCCTTCCACTGACACCAGTGATGGCGCTCATTCCTTCCACTGACACCAGTGATGGGACTCATTCCTTCCACTGACACTAGTGATGGCGTTCATTCCTTCCAGTGATGGCGCTCATTCCTTCCAGTGACACCAGTGATGGCGCTCATTCCTTCCAGTGACACCAGTGATGGCTCTCATTCCTTCCAATGACACCAGTGATGGCGCTCATTCCTTCCAGTGATGGCTCTCATTCCTTCCAATGACACCAGTGATGGCGCTTATTCCTTCCACTGACACCAATGATGGCGCTCATTCCTTCCACTGACACCAGTGATGGCGCTCATTCCTTCCACTGACACCAGTTATGGGACTCATTCCTTCCACTGACACCAGTGATGGGACTCATTCCTTCCACTGACACCAGTGATGGGACTCATTCCTTCCACTGACACCAGTGATGGCGCTCATTCCTTCCACTGACACCAGTGATGGCGCTCATTCCTTCCAGTGATGGCGCTAATTCCTTCCAGTGACACCAGTGATGGCGCTCATTCCTTCCAGTGACACCAGTGATGGCTCTCATTCCTTCCAATGACACCAGTGATGGCGCTCATTCCTTCCACTGACACCAATGATAGCGCTCATTCCTTCCACTGACACTAATGATGGCGCTCATTCCTTCCACTGACACCAGTGATGGCGCTCATTCCTTCCACTGACACCAGTTATGGGGCTCATTCCTTCCACTGAAACCAGTGATGGGGCTCATTCCTTCCACTGACACCAGTGATGGGACTCATTCCTTCCACTGACACGAATAAGAGAGCACTATTACTTCCACTGACACCAATAATAGAGCACTATTCCTTCCACTGACACCAGTGATGGGGCTCATTCCTTCCACTGACACCAGTGATGGCGCTCATTCCTTCCACTGACACCAGTGATGGCGCTCATTCCTTCCACTGACACCAGTGATGGCGCTCATTGCTTCCACTGACACCAGTGATGGGACTCATTGCTTCCACTGACACCAGTGATGGCGCTCATTCCTTCCAGTGATGGCGCTCATTCCTTCCAGTGACACCAGTGATGGCGCTCATTCCTTCCAGTGACACCAGTGATGGCTCTCATTCCTTCCAATGACACCAGTGATGGCGCTCATTCCTTCCACTGACACCAATGATGGTGCTCATTCCTTCCACTGACACCAGTGATGGCGCTCATTCCTTCCACTGACACCAGTGATGGCGCTCATTCCTTCCACTGACACCAGTTATGGGACTCATTCCTTCCACTGACACCAGTGATGGGACTCATTCCATCCACTGACACCAGTGATGGTACTCATTCCTTCCACTGACACCAGTGATGGGACTCATTCCTTCCACTGACACCAGTGATGGGACTCATTCCTTCCACTGACACCAGTGATGGCGCTCATTCTATCCAGTGATGGCGCTCATTCCTTCCAGTGACACCAGTGATGGCGCTCATTCCTTCCAGTGACACCAGTGATGGCTCTCATTCCTTACACTGACACCAGTGATGGCGCTCATTCCTTCCACTGACACCAATGATGGCGCTCATTCCTTCCACTGACACCAGTGATGGCGCTCATTCCTTCCACTGACACCAGTGATGGCGCTCATTCCTTCCACTGACACCAGTTATGGGGCTCATTCCTTCCACTGACACAAGTGATGGGACTCATTCCTTCCACTGACACCAGTGATGGGACTCATTCCTTCCACTGACACCAGTGATGGGGCTCATTCCTTCCACTGACACCAATAATAGAGCACTATTCCTTCCACTGACACCAATGATTGCGCTCATTCCTTCCACTGACACCAGTGATGGGACTCATTCCTTCCACTGACACCAGTGATGGGACTCATTCCTTCCACTGACACCAGAGATGGGATTCATTCCTTCCACTGACACCAAAAATAGAGCACTATTCCTTCCACTGACACCAGTGATGGGGCCCATTCCTTCCACTGACACCAATAATAGAGCACTATTCCTTCCACTGACACCAATGATGGCGCTCATTCCTTCCACTGACACCAATGATGGGGCGTGTTCCTTCCACTGACACCAGTGATGGGACTCATTCCTTCCAATGACACCAATAATAGAGCACTGTTCCTTCCACTGACACCAGTGATGGAGCTCATTCCTTCCAATGACACCAGTAATGGGACTCATTCCTTCCACTGACACCAGTGATGGGACTCATTCCTTTCACTGACACCAATAATAGAGCACTATTCCTTCCACTGACACCAATAATAGAGCACTATTCCTTCCACTGACACCAGTGATGGGGTTCGTTCCTTCCACTGTCACCAGTGATGGGACTAGTTCCTTCCACTGACACCAGTGATAGCGCTCATTCTTTCCACTGACACCAGTGATAGCGCTCATTCTTTCCACTGACACCAGTGATGGCGCTCATTCCTTCCACTGACACCAGTGATGGCGCTCATTCCTTCCAGTGATGGCGCTCATTCCTTCCACTGACACCAGCGATGGCGCTCATTCCTTCCAGTGACACCAGTGATGGGACTCATTCCTTCCACTGACACCAATAATAGAGCACTATTCCTTCCACTGACACCAGTGATGGGGCCCATTCCTTCCACTGACACCAATAATAGAGCACTATTCCTTCCACTGACACCAATGATGGCGCTCATTCCTTCCACTGACACCAGTGATGGGGCGCGTTCCTTCCACTGACACCAGTGATGGGACTCATTCCTTCCAATGACATCAATAATAGAGCACTATTCCTTCCACTGACACCAGTGATGGAGCTCATTCCTTCCAATAACACCAGTAATGGGACTCATTCCTTCCACTGACACCAGTGATGGGACTCATTCCTTCCACTGACACCAATAATAGAGCACGATTGCTTCCACTGACACCAATAATAGAGCACTATTCCTTCCACTGACACCAGTGATGGGGCTCGTTCCTTCCACTGTCACCAATGATGGGACTCGTTCCTTCCACTGACACCAGTGATAGCGCTCATTCTTTCCACTGACACCAGTGATGGCGCTCATTCCTTCCACTGACACCAGTGATGGCGCTTATTCCTTCCACTGACACCAGTGATGGCGCTCATTCCTTCCAGTGATGGCGCTCATTCCTTCCAGTGACACCAGTGATGGCGCTCATTCCTTCAAGTGAAACCAGTGATGGCTCTCATTCCTTCCAATGACACCAGTGATGGCGCTCATTCCTTCCACTGACACCAATGATGGCGCTCATTCCTTCCACTGACACCAATGATGGCGCTCATTCCTTCCACTGACACCAGTGATGGCGCTCATTCCTTCCACTGACACCAGTTATGGGGCCCATTCCTTCCACTGACACCAGTGATGGGGCTCATTCCTTCCACTGACACCAGTGATGGGACTCATTCCTTCCACTGACACCAATAAGAGAGCACTATTACTTCCATTGACACCAATAATAGAGCACTATTCCTTCCACTGACACCAGTGATGGGGCTCGTTCCTTCCACTGTCACCAGTGATGAGACTCATTCCTTCCACTGTCACCAGTGATGGCGCTCATTCCTTCCACTGACACCAGTGATGGCGCTCATTCCTTCCACTGACACCAGTGATGGCGCTCATTCCTTCCACTGACACCAGTGATGGCGCTCATTCCTTCCACTGACACCAGTGATGGGACTCATTCCTTCCACTGACATCAGTGATGGCGCTCATTCCTTCCAGTGATGGCGCTCATTCCTTCCAGTGACACCAGTGATGGCGCTCATTCCTTCCAGTGACACCAGTGATGGCTCTCATTCCTTCCAATGACACCAGTGATGGCGCTCATTCCATCCACTGACACCAGTTATGGGGCTCTTTCTTTCCACTGACACCAGTGATGGGGCTCATTCCTTCCACTGACACCAATAATAGAGCACTGTTCCTTCCACTGACACCAGTGATGGGGCTCATTCCTTCCACTGACACCAGTAATGGGACTCATTCCTTCCACTGACACCAGTGATGGGACTCATTCCTTCCACTGACACCAGTGATGGGACTCATTCCTTCCACTGACACCAGTGATGGGACTCATTCCTTCCACTGACACCAGTGATGGGGCTCATTCCTTCCAATGACACCAGTGATGGGACTCATTCCTTCCACTGACACCAGTGATGGGACTCATTCCTTCCACTGACACCAGTGATGGCGCTCATTCCTTCCACTGACACCAGTGATGGCGCTCATTCCTTCCACTGACACCAGTGATGGCGCTCATTCCTTCCAGTGATAGCGCTCATTCCTTCCAGTGACACCAGTGATGGCGCTCATTCCTTCCAATGACACCAGTGATGGCGCTCATTCCTTCCACTGACACCAATGATGGCGCTCATTCCTTCCACTGAAACCAGTGATGGCGCTCATTCCTTCCACTGACACCAGTGATGGCGCTCATTCCTTCCACTGACACCAGTGATGGGGCTCATTCCTTCCACTGACACCAGTGATTTGGCTCATTCCTTCCACTGACACCAGTGATGGGGCTCATTCCTTCCACTGACACCAGTGATGGGGCTCATTCCTTCCACTGACACCAGTGATGGGACTCATTCCTTCCACTGACACCAATAATAGAGCACTATTCCTTCCACTGACACCAATGATGGCGCTCATTCCTTCCACTGACACCAGTGATGGGGCTCATTCCTTCCACTGACACCAGTGATGGGGCTCATTCCTTCCACTGACACCAATAATAGAGCACTGTTCCTTCCACTGACACCAATGATGGCGCTCATTCCTTCCAATTACACCAGTAATGGGACTCATTCCTTCCACTGACACCAATAATAGAGCACTATTCCTTCCACTGACACCAATGATAGAGCACTATTCCTTCCACTGACACCAGTGATGGGGCTTGTTCCTTCCACTGACACCAGTGATGGGACTCATTCCTTCCACTGACACCAGTGATGGGACTCAGTCCTTCCTCTGACACCAGTGATGGGACTCAGTCCTTCCACTGACACCAGTGATGGGGCTCATTCCTTCCACTGACACCAGTTTTGGGGCTCATTCCTTCCACTGACACCAGTGATGGGACTCATTCTTTCCACTTACACCATTAAAAGAGCACTATTCCTTCCACTGACACCAATGATGGCGCTCATTCCTTCCACTGACACCAGTGATTGGACTCGTTCCTTCCACTGACACCAGTGATGGGACTCGTTCCTTCCACTGACACCAGTGATGGGAGTCGTTCCTTCCACTGACACCAGTGATGGGACTCGTTCCTTCCACTGACACCAGTGATGGGACTCGTTCCTTCCACTGACACAAGTGATGGGAATCTTTCCTTCCACTGACACTAGTGATGGGAATCATTCCTTCCACTGACACCAGTGATGGGGCTCATTCCTTCCACTGACACCAATAATAGAGCACTATTCCTTCCACTGACACCAATGATGGCGCTCATTCCTTCCAATGACACCAGTGATGGGACTCATTCCTTCCACTGACACCAGTGATGGGACTCATTCCTTCCACTGACACCAATAATAGAGCACTATTCCTTCCAATGACACCAATAATAGAGCACTATTCCTTCCACCGACACCAGTGATGGGGCTCGTTCCTTCCACTGACACCAGTGATGGGACTCGTTCCTTCCACTGACACCAGTGATGGGACTCGTTCCTTCCACTGACACCAGTGATGGGACTCATTCCTTCCACTGACACCAGTGATGGGACTCATTCCTTCCACTGACACCAGTGATGGGACTCATTCCTTCCACTGACACCAGTGATGGGACTCGTTCCTTCCACTGACACCAGTGATGGGACTCGTTCCTTCCACTGACACCAGTGATGGGACTCGTTCCTTCCACTGACACCAGTGATGGGACTCGTTCCTTCCACTGACACCAGGTATGGGGCTCATTCCTTCCACTGACACCAGTGATGGGGCTCATTCCTTCCACTGACACCAGTGATGGGGCTCATTCCTTCCACTGACACCAGTGATGGGACTCATTCCTTCCACTGACACCAATAGAGCACTATTCCTTCCACTGACACCAATAATAGAGCAGTTTTTCTTCCACTGACACCAATAATAGAGCACTTTTCCTTCCACTGACACCAGTGATGGGGCTCGTTCCTTCCACTGTCTCCAGTGATGGGACTCGTTCCTTCCACTGACACCAGTGATGGGACTCGTTCCTTCCACTGACACCAGTGATGGGAATCGTTCCTTCCACTGACACCAGTGATGGGACTCGTTCCTTCCACTGACACCAGTGATGGGGCTCGTTCCTTCCACTGACACCAGTGATGGGGCTCGTTCCTTCCACTGACACCAGTGATGGGGCTCGTTCCTTCCACTGACACCAGTGATGGGGCTCATTCCTTCCACTGACACCAGTGATGGGGCTCATTCCTTCCACTGACACCAGTGATGGGACTCATTCCTTCCACTGACACCAATAATAGAGCACTATTCCTTCCACTGACACCAATAATAGAGCACTATTCCTTCCACTGACACCAGTGATGGGGCTCGTTCCTTCCACTGACACCAGTGATGGGACTCGTTCCTTCCACTGACACCAGTGATGGGACTCGTTCCTTCCACTGACACCAGTGATGGGACTCGTTCCTTCCACTGACACCAGTGATGGGGCTCATTCCTTCCACTGACACCAGTGATGGGGCTCATTCCTTCCACTGACACCAATAATAGAGCACTTTTCCTTCCACTGACACCAGTGATGGGGCTCGTTCCTTCCACTGACACCAGTGATGGGACTCGTTCCTTCCACTGACACCAGTGATGGGACTCGTTCCTTCCACTGACACCAGTGATGGGACTCGTTGCTTCCACTGACACCAGTGATGGGACTCGTTCCTTCCACTGACACCAGTGATGGGACTCGTTTCTTCCACTGACACCAGTGATGGGGCTCATTCCTTCCACTGACACCAGTGATGGGGCTCATTCCTTCCACTGACACCAGCGATGGGGCTCATTCCTTCCACTGACACCAGTGATGGGGCTCATTCCTTCCACTGACACCAGTGATGGGACTCATTCCTTCCACTGACACCAATAATAGAGCACTATTCCTTCCACTGACACCAATAATAGAGCACTATTCCTTCCACTGACACCAGTGATGGGGCTCGTTCCTTCCACTGACACCAGTGATGGGACTCGTTCCTTCCACTGACACCAGTGATGGGACTCGTTCCTTCCACTGACACCAGTGATGGGACTCGTTCCTTCCACTGACACCAGTGATGGGACTCGTTCCTTCCACTGACACCAGTGAAGGGACTCGTTACTTCCACTGACACCAGATATGGGGCTCATTCCTTCCACTGACACCAGTGATGGGGCTCATTCCTTCCACTGACACCAGTGATGGGGCTCATTCCTTCCACTGACACCAGTGATGGGACTCATTCCTTCCACTGACACCAATAGAGCACTATTCCTTCCACTGACACCAATAATAGAGCAATTTTCCTTCCACTGACACCAATAATAGAGCACTTTTCCTTCCACTGACACCAGTGATGGGGCTCGTTCCTTCCACTGACACCAGTGATGGGACTCGTTCCTTCCACTGACACCAGTGATGGGACTCGTTCCTTCCACTGACACCAGTGATGGGACTCGTTGCTTCCACTGACACCAGTGATGGGACTCGTTCCTTCCACTGACACCAGTGATGGGACTCGTTTCTTCCACTGACACCAGTGATGGGGCTCATTCCTTCCACTGACACCAGTGATGGGGCTCATTCCTTCCACTGACACCAGCGATGGGGCTCATTCCTTCCACTGACACCAGTGATGGGGCTCATTCCTTCCACTGACACCAGTGATGGGACTCATTCCTTCCACTGACACCAATAATAGAGCACTATTCCTTCCACTGACACCAATAATAGAGCACTATTCCTTTCACTGACACCAGTGATGGGGCTCGTTCCTTCCACTGACACCAGTGATGGGACTCGTTCCTTCCACTGACACCAGTGATGGGACTCGTTCCTTCCACTGACACCAGTGATGGGACTCGTTCCTTCCACTGACACCAGTGATGGGACTCGTTCCTTCCACTGACACCAGTGAAGGGACTCGTTACTTCCACTGACACCAGATATGGGGCTCATTCCTTCCACTGACACCAGTGATGGGGCTCATTCCTTCCACTGACACCAGTGATGGGGCTCATTCCTTCCACTGACACCAGTGATGGGACTCATTCCTTCCACTGACACCAATAGAGCACTATTCCTTCCACTGACACCAATAATAGAGCAATTTTCCTTCCACTGACACCAATAATAGAGCACTTTTCCTTCCACTGACACCAGTGATGGGGCTCGTTCCTTCCACTGACACCAGTGATGGGACTCGTTCCTTCCACTGACACCAGTGATGGGACTCGTTCCTTCCACTGACACCAGTGATGGGACTCGTTCCTTCCACTGACACCAGTGATGGGACTCGTTCCTTCCACTGACACCAGTGATGGGACTCGTTCCTTCACTGACACCAGTGATGGGGCTCATTCCTTCCACTGACACCAGTGATGGGGCTCATTCCTTCCACTGACACCAGTGATGGGGCTCATTCCTTCCACTGACACCAGTGATGGGACTCATTCCTTCCACTGACACCAATAATAGAGCACTATTCCTTCCACTGACACCAGTGATGGGGCTCATTCCTTCCACTGACACCAATAATAGAGCACTATTCCTTCCACTGACATCAATGATGGCGCTCATTCCTTCCACTGACACCAGTGATGGGACTCATTCCTTCCACTGACATCAATAATAGAGCACTATTCCTTCCACTGACACCAATGATGGCGCTCATTCCTTCCACTGACACCAGTGAAGGGACTCATTCCTTCCACTGACACCAGTGATGGGAATCATTCCTTCCACTGACACCAATAATAGAGCACTATTCCTTCCACTGACACCAGTGATGGGGCTCGTTCCTTCCACTTACACCAGTGATGGGACTCGTTCCTTCCACTGACACCAGTGATGGGGCTCGTTCCTTCCACTGACACCAGTGATGGGGCTCGTTCCTTCCACTGACACCAGTTATGGGGCTCGTTCCTTCCACTGACACCAGTTATGGGGCTCATTCCTTCCACTGACACCAGTGATGGGGCTCGTTCCTTCCACTGACACCAGTGATGGGGCTCGTTCCTTCCACTGACACCAGTGATTGGGCTCGTTCCTTCCACTGACACCAGTGATGGGGCTCGTTCCTTCCACTGACACCAGTGATGGGGCTCATTCCTTCCACTGACACCAGTGATGGGGCTCATTCCTTCCACTGACACCAGTGATGGGGCTCATTCCTTCCACTGACACCAGTGATGGGGCTCATTCCTTCCACTGACACCAGTGATGGGGCTCATTCCTTCCACTGACACCAGTGATGGGGCTCATTCCTTCCACTGACACCAGTGATGGGGCTCGTTCCTTCCACTGACACCAGTGATGGGGCTCGTTCCTTCCACTGACACCAGTGATGGGACTCATTCCTTCCACTGACACCAATAATAGAGCAGTTTTCCTTCCACTGACACCAATAATAGAGCACTATTCCTTCCACTGACACCAGTGATGGGGCTCGTTCCTTCCACTGACACCAGTGATGGGACTCGTTCCTTCCACTGACACCAGTGATGGGACTCGTTCCTTCCACTGACACCAGTGATGGGACTCGTTCCTTCCACTGACACCAGTGATGGGACTCGTTCCTTCCACTGACACCAGTGATGGGGCTCATTCCTTCCACTGACACCAGTGATGGGGCTCATTTTTTCCACTGACACCAGTGATGGGACTCATTCCTTCCACTGACACCAATAATAGAGCACTATTCCTTCCACTGACACCAGTGATGGGGCTCATTCCTTCCACTGACACCAATAATAGAGCACTATTCCTTCCACTGACATCAATGATGGCGCTCATTCCTTCCACTGACACCAGTGATGGGACTCATTCCTTCCACTGACATCAATAATAGAGCACTATTCCTTCCACTGACACCAATGATGGCGCTCATTCCTTCCACTGACACCAGTGATGGGACTCATTCCTTCCACTGACACCAGTGATGGGACTCATTCCTTCCACTGACACCAATAATAGAGCACTATTCCTTCCATTGACACCAGTGATGGGGCTCGTTCCTTCCACTGACACCAGTGATGGGGCTCGTTCCTTCCACTGACACCAGTGATGGGACTCGTTCCTTCCACTGACACCAGTTATGGGGCTCGTTCCTTCCACTGACACCAGTTATGGGGCTCATTCCTACCACTGATACCAGTGATGGGGCTCATTCCTTCCACTGACACCAGTGATGGGGCTCATTCCTTCCACTGACACCAGTGATGGGGCTCATTCCTTCCACTGACACCAGTGACGGGGCTCATTCCTTCCACTGACACCAGTGACGGGGCTCATTCCTTCCACTGACACCAGTGATGGGGCTCATTCCTTCCACTGACACCAGTGATGGGGCTCATTCCTTCCACTGACACCAGTGATGGGGCTCATTCCTTCCACTGACACCAGTGATGGGACTCATTCCTTCCACTGACACCAGTGATGGGACTCATTCCTTCCACTGACACCAGTGATGGGACTCATTCCTTCCACTGACACCAGTGATAGAGCACTATTCCTTCCACTGACACCAATGATGGCGCTCATTCCTTCTAATGACACCAGTAATGGGACTCATTCCTTCCACTGACACCAGTGATGGGACTCATTCCTTCCACTGACACCAATAATAGAGCAGTATTCCTTCCACTGACACCAATAATAGAGCAGTATTCCTTCCACTGACACCAGTGATGGGACTCGTTCCTTCCACTGACACCAGTGATGGGGCTCGTTCCTTCCACTGACACCAGTGATGGGGCTCGTTCCTTCCACTGACACCAGTGATGGGGCTCGTTCCTTCCACTGACACCAGTGATGGGGCTCGTTCCTTCCACTGACACCAGTGATGGGGCTCGTTCCTTCCACTGACACCAGTGATGGGGCTCGTTCCTTCCACTGACACCAGTGATGGGGCTCGTTCCTTCCACTGACACCAGTGATGGGGCTCGTTCCTTCCACTGACACCAGTGATGGGGCTCGTTCCTTCCACTGACACCAGTGATGGGGTTCGTTCGTTCCACTGACACCAGTGATGGGGCTCGTTCCTTCCACTGACACCAGTGATGGGGCTCGTTTTTTCCACTGACACCAGTGATGGGGCTCGTTCCTTCCACTGACACCAATGATGGTGCTCATTCCTTCCACTGACACCAGTGATGGGATTCATTCCTTCCACTGACACTAGTGATGGGACTCATTCCTTCCACTGACACCAGTGATGGCGCTCATTCCTTCCACTGACACCTATAGAGCACTATTCCTTCCACTGACACCAATGATGGCGCTCATTCCTTCCACTGACACCAGTGATTTGACTCATTCCTTCCACTGACACCAGTGATAGAGCACTATTCCTTCCACTGACACTAATGATGGCACTGATTCCTTCCACTGACACCAGTAATGGGGTCATTTAGCAGCAATTAAGTTCTGCTTTAGTAAAGACTACTGCAGTCAGCCGAAGGCTTGATAACAGTAGTAGTATCAGTGGTGTATTTAGGTTTTGTGCTGCCCTAGTCTACACAAAAATTGCCTCCCCCCCACAGATAGACTTTGACAACGACCAACACCCCGCTCACCCAAGAAGAGAGAGCCTTCCACTACCCCCGCCCCCCATTCACTGGCAACCCCCCCTGACCCTGCGAGAGAAGACACTCACCTTCACAGCTCTGGACATCCCTGGGAACAAGAGTCGGGGTCTGCATACAACGTCCTGGAGCTGCAACCTCTCTCAGATCCCACCTGGTCCCTATGCTGTGTGTAACCATTCTTCCATCCCTTTTGGAGGGGTGTGGTGTTGCCCCCCTGAAAAATGCCGCCCTAGGCAAATGCCTTGTGGTAACTACAGCCCTGGTTAGTACTCCTCCAACTAGCAAAGATTAAACGATTACTAATGTAGGACCAAAGTGTATTAAAATGGAACAACCTAATAATAAATGGTAATGAAGATAGTTTAGTTTTAGCAGAAATTTATGTTCCCACTTACTTTCATATACCTTTAAAAAAAATTTGTAAAACTCAACTCTTCTTTTTTTTTTCTATTTACTTATACTTATACAGCGCTGTCAATTTACGCAGCGATTTACATATATATATATATAGTATATTCACATCAGTCCCTAACCCTCAAGGGGCGTACAATCTAAGGTCCCTGACTCACATTCATACATACATATATTAGGGCCAATTTAGACAGGACCCAATTAAGCTACCAGCATGTCTTCGGAGTGTGGGAGGAAACCGGAGTAGCCGGAGGAAACCCACACAGGGAGAACATGCAAAATCCGTGCCGGTAGTGCCGTGGTTGGGATTCGAACCAACAACCCTAGTACTTGCAGGTGGAAGTGCTGACTACAAAGCCACTATGTTGCCCTTTTTTATTTGCTTTATCTATGAGAGGGCGGGGCGTCTGTGTTTGCCATAATTAACCCTGTCTGTACTGTGTTGTTGGACCTCAGCTCATCAGCTGTAAACTAGATTTGATCACTGTCTGTCCTAACAAAGGGTTAAAAACATAGACGCTTGGTTTCTCCATTGTCTGTTAATGAAAGGGAGCTCTAACTGGAAATACACTTTAATAAAAGTATTTTCAACCACTTTTACTTATGGAGCACTAAGCCTAAAATGATAGATTTGGATGGATTTCCATTTCAATGTGCTAAATTAATTTTAGATTTTAAAGGTAATCTAATCTGCGGTCTTTTAAAAAAAAAGTAATAATGCAAGCACTGATGAATTGTGGACACCTAGAGGTCCCTGCTTTGTCTGGATTGACTTGTTCATGCACGTTTTCTGGCTAGTCTCCAGGTTTTTGAGCTTGACTGATTCTAGCTTTGGCTTTCCATTTGTCTACATTACTGACCTTGACCTGTCTCTGTAGTTCTGACTTTAAATATATGTAAACCCTCACTTTTTAAAACAGCCCATTCAGCCTAAAATAAAAATAAAAGGCAAAATATTTGTGTATAGATATAAAAAATATTATATTTTTTTTCCCTTTTTATAAGTGACCACATACCCTCTGTTCTCAGCTGCATAAGAGCTGGAGGAGGAGAAACAGTAGCACACTGGTCTGCCCAGTGAATGGCTGTGAGGGGGGGGGGGGTTAGGGTGGACATGAGCATTGGATTAGCTCCCGGTACAGCTGCAAAAACTGACCTCACTGTGCTCTCATGCTTATTGACCATACCAAAAATCTCAAACAACGCAGTCGTGCGCTGAAGTAACTATGGCGCAAAACCAGATCCCAAACATTCACCCAATATAAATCTGCCTTCCTAACCTACACTTCCTCCCTTCACGCTGCCAAGCAAGCCTGTTTTGTTACCCTTATTAATACCTTCTCCTCCAGTACTCGCCGGTTCTTCTCTACTTTTAACTCTCTACTCTCTCCGCCCCATCTCCACCCAGTACCTCACCGTCCACGAGATTGCTAACCACTTCAAAAACAAGATCGACGCAATTCGTAGGGACATCGCCACTGTTCAGACTTCCACCCCACCTAGCATCCCTCACACTAAAACCCCCTCAACACTCCACTCCCCCGAACTCTCCACTTCCCAGACTTCCACCCCACCTAGCATTCCTCACACTAAAACCCTCTCAACACTCCACTCCTTCGACCTCGCTACCACTGAAAAGGTCATTAAGGTCTTCTCTGAAGCCCGCCTCACCACCTGCCCCCTTGACCCCGCCCCCCTCACAACTCCTATGATCACCCTCTTCCTCCACCCTACGCTCCCTCACACACATCTTTAATCTTTCTCTCTCTACTGGCACATTCCCCTCTAAAACACGTACACATCACTCCCATACTTTAAAAACCCTCCCTGGATCCCAGCAACCTGAACAACCTTAGACCCATCTCCCTGCTGCCATTTACATCCAAACTCCTAGAGCGCTTAGTCTATAATCGCTTGAGTTCCCACCTCACCTACAAAAACCTCCTTGATCCCCTACAGTCTGGCTTCTGCCCCCTATACTCCACCGAAACTGCCCTACTCAAACTCACCAACGACCTGCTAACCGCCAAAGCTAATGGCCACTATTCAGTGTTCCTACTCCTCGACCTCTCTGCGGCTTTCGACACGGTTGGCCACCCCCTCCTCCTCAAAAAACTACACTCTTGGCCTCAGAGACTCTGCTCTCTCCTGGCTCTCTTCCTATCTATCACAGTGCTCCTTCAGTGTTACCTATAACGCTGCCACCTCCTCTTCACTCCCCCTCTCTGTTGGGGTCCCTCAGGGTTCTGTCCTCGGGCCCCTTCTCTTCTCCATCTACACCTCCTCCCTTGGCCAATTGATACACTCTCACTGCTTCAACTACCATCTCTATGCCGACGACACGCAAATCTATCTCTCTACCCCTCACCTCACCCCTTCAGTCTCCGCCCGTATCACAAGCCTACTGAGCGACATATCAGATTGGATGTCACTCCACTTCCTCAAACGAAATCTTTCCAAAACTGAGCTCCTAGTTTTCCCCCCAGCCCGCTCTCCCACCCCTTGACTTCTCCATCAAGACCAACAACACCACCATCAGTCCCTCCCCTCAAGCCAGAGCACTAGGTGTCATCCTAGACTCCAATCTGTTCTTTCAGCCCCAGGTCCAATCATTGACAAACCCATGTAGACTTCACCTCCGCAACATCTCCAAAATACGGCCGTTCCTAACCCTGGAAACCACTAAGCAACTCATTCACTCCCTCATTATGTCACGCCTCGACTACTGTAACTTCCTCCTCATTGGCTTACCTCACCGCAGGCTATTACCGCTTCAGTCTATCTTGAATGCTGCGGCCAGACTCATCCACCTTACTAACCGCTCTGTATCCGCCACCCCTCTCTGCCAATCCCTCCACTGGCTTCCGATTGCCCAACGGATAAAATTCAAAATACTAACATTGACATATAAAGCTGTTCATAATACTGCCCCAAACTACATCACCGATCTGGTATCCAAATACCACCCAAAACGTACTCTCCGCTCCTCACAAGACCTCCTACTCTCTAGTTCCCTGGTCTCCTCCTCCCATGCCCATCTCCAGGACTTCTCCAGGGCTTCCCCCATCCTCTGGAACTCCCTACCCCAATCCATCAGACTATCACCTACTCTCCTCACCTTTAGGCACACTCTGAAAACCTCTCTTCAGGGAAGCCTACCCCGCCCTCAGCTAATTACTGAACTCCACCACTCTTCTTACCACTCTATCCCCCACAGCTGTTTCCTCCTGTACCACTATCCCCTCCCTCCTAGATTGTAAGCTCCAAGGAGCAGGGCCCTCGAACCCCTCGTGTATTGAATCGTATTGTTACTGTACTGTCTCCCATTATAATGTTATAATGTACAGCGCGGAGCAAACTGTTGGCTATATAAATCCTGTATAATAAATAATAATAATAATTAGTATGGTCAGTTTTTAATAGGAAAGCAGAGGGACTGGCAGGAACATTAGAGATTTCACACAAAAGAAACACTACAAAGAGAACAGGACACTTTTTCATACAAGTACATGGTACACCAGGCACGTATCAGGAATATGAAATGCTGGGTTTACTTATTCTTTAACCTGTCTTTTTGAATTTAACTCAGTTGCCAAATGGGCATAGTAACAAATGTCAACAAATCAAAAAGAAATTATAATAAATTTATATTTCTTAAGTTGGATGCACATGATGCCAGTTGATAATGTCCAGTCTGCTCACGCCATTTCTCTTTAACATCCAAAAATATCAAATCCTTCCGATTCAAATCTATCCTAATTGATGATATATCAAATATATAGCAATCTTCCAGAAAGACTGCAAAATTTTTCGAATCCACCCGGACCAATATACAGTATGAAACGAATTCCAAAAACAAATTGGGTCAACATAACGAATATGATGAAACAAAATTCTTCAATTATTAATGCATCTGAAAGGAAAGGAAACCAAAATTTCCGGCTTGCACATCATATATCTAACTCATCTCATCATTGGCAACAGAAGACCCATCAGTCTTCCCAGTTCTGCTCCTGTGGGCTTTTTTTCTTCTTTACTGCATTCACTGTGTTTCAGCGTCAGATTTATGTACTGCATTTTGTCCTTGCTGCACCCACCCTCTGTTTCACCTTCAGATTTAAAGCAGTACTCTGAACAAAAACTTCTTTACATGTCCTTGTTGTGGATTTCCTGCCTTCACTGAATATTTTATCCATCTTCTGGTTAACTCAGTAGATGCTCTGAAATAGCCTATTCATTTTCAAATCAAACCAATTAATTCTCTTTGGTTTCCTGTTTGTAAGACCAGTGGCTACTATGCCTCCTATTCCTGCAGCCACTGATCTTGGCACATCCCTTCTGTAGTTCTTTCTCCAGGAAGCAGTGATGCAATTCTGCTCCAATTGCAGGGATGGGCAGACGGGGACTCTTAGGCCCTGATTCACTATTGGGCGTGGGCGCATATTCATGGGCTTTAGCCCAATTTTCATGGGCGTCCGTCTATTTTTTACCCTGCAACCTAATTCACTATTGACCAGAGCCCATAAGCAGATGCCCAATCTAATTCACAAAAAGACACACGCCCGGAATCAGACTCACAAAGCAGACTTGCTAAGAAGCACGTCTAACACCATGAAAAATCACTGCAGAGACATGTTCACTTAGAAATTTGCTTTGCCAAATATCAGGACTTCACTTTAAACAATATCTGCTATTTCCAAAAAAATTAAGAATGTGTTAAAAATCGTTTTTTTCAAGGAAATCGACACAGTAAAAATCTAGACGCTCGTGCAGTGTCTTTGGCAGATAGAACTGAGCATGTGCAGAACACATTTTAGACCTCTGCCATGGGCGTTTGTTTTTTAGCCACTGACTAATAGTGAATCTTACTGTGGATTCCTCTGACAGCCGGCACTCGGTCGTGACTATTGTGTTTAATAAACAGCACTCGGCATATCTTCATGTAATCTAACTAGATTTCCTTAGTTCTAGTGATTCTATTTTTGTTTCTTATCCTTTATAATTATTTCTGTAATGATTTTACTGATTTTTGAGGTCTAGATAATATTTATTTTGACAGCTGAATGTAAAAATAAAGGTCCGCAATAAAAAAACCCAAAAAAACAAAACAAAAAAAAAAAAAAAAACAGCGTGGGTCCCCCCTCTCATCCATACCAAGCCCTTCAGATCTGGTATGGATATCAAGGGGGAACTCCACGCTGAAATTTAAAAAAAAAACAGCGTGGGTCCCCCTCAATATCCATACCAGACCTTTATCCGAGCATGCAGCCCGGCAGATCAGGAAAGGGGGGGGGGGGACGAGCGAGCGCTCCCCCCCCTCCTGAACCATACCAGGCCACATGCCCTCAACATGGGGGGGTGCTTTGAGGCAGGGGGGGCTCCCCCCCTAAGCACCTTGTCCCCATGTTGATGAGGACAAGGGCCTCTTCCCCACAACCCTGGCCGGTGGTTGTGGGGGTCTGCGGGCGGGGGGCTTATCAGAATCTGGAAGCCCCCTTTAACAAGGGGGCCCCCAGATCCCGGCCCCCACCCCCCCCCCCCTACGTGAAGGAGTCTGCGGTACACGGTCCGAAGACTCATTCACAAAAAAACTAAGTGTGGTGTAAAAAAAACACAGTACAGGGTCTTTGACAAGTCCTTTATTAAAACAATGTCCCCCGAAGTGGATCCAACGTCAATCGCGGCGGCAGGGACCCGAAAAAAAAAAAAAAAAAGGTTCCGCTCCCGTCCGAAGCTTCCAGCCTTGTGAAGAAAAGCCTAGCTGACATTTCTTATATAGGTATGGGGCGGGGCCAGCCGGGAACAGCAAGCATGTGACATGGGGTGGGTCACTGGGATGATGTCATGGCTCATGTGCAGATTTTTTATCTGTTAAAAGATCAGCCAATTTGCCGATCATTGCAGCTAAAATCGGCCGATCTGCAAAATCGGCCAATTTTTATCCAAATTTACCAATTAAAAAAAGTTGCAAAATCCCCAAAAATGGCTGACCAATTAACCCACTAACGGCCCGAAAATCAGCCGATTTTTTTTTTGCGGACGATTTTAGACCCATCTAAAGCAGGCCATAGATAGGTCTAAAATCGGCCGATTTTTCTGCCGAAAAAAAAATCGAACGATTTTCGGGCCGTTAGTGGGTTAATTGGTCAGCCGTTTTTCGGGATTTTGGCACATTTTTTTTTATTAGTAAATTTGGAACAAAAAATTTCCAACTTTACTGGTAAACAAAATATGCTAAAATCCCCAAAAATGGCCGACCAATTATCCCGCTAACGGAAGAGGCCCTTGTCCCCATTAACATGGGGACAAGGTGCTTTGGGGGGAGCCCCCCTGCCCCAAAGCACCCCCCCATGTTGAGGGCATGTGGCCTGGTATGGTTCAGGAGGGGGGGCGCTCGCTCGTCCCCCCCCCTTTCCTAACCTGCCGGGATGCATGCTCAGATAAGGGTCTGGTATGGATTTTGGGGGGATCCCCAAGCTGTTTTTTTTTTAATTTCAGTGTGGAGTTCCCCCTTAATATCCATACCAGATCCGAAGGACTTGGTACGGATGGGAGGGGGGACCCCACGCTTTTTTTTTTTTTACATTCAGCTGTCAGTGGGGAATCCCGCTGACAGTTGAAACATTAACACATGGCTGTCGCTCCTACAATCCCGCATGAGTTATGTTATCAACTCATGCAGCATTTTAGTAGCGAAAACCAATGCAGCGCTCATGTTTCAGCTGTCGGCGGAGTTCCCCACTGACAGTTGATGTAAAAGTATTGCAGGGAATTATAAACAATTTGTAAAAAACCCGGAGTGGGGTCCCCCCCCATCCATACTAAGCCCTTCGGGTCTCGTATGGATGTTAAGGGGTAACTCCACGCTGAAATTAAATAAAAACAGCATGGGGTACCCCCCAAAATCCATAACAGATACTTATCCGAGCATGCAGCCCAGCAGGTCAGGAAAGGGGGGGGGGGGGGACGAGCGAGCGCCTCCCCCCCCTCCTGAACCATACCAGGCCACATGCCCATACCAAATTATTCAAACATTTGTAAACAGACCAATTAACTGAAATGGTTTGACATTTGTACCCCAAATATGACGTTCCCTGAGGCGTTGGTAAACCGAGGTACGCCTGTATTAGTATTGCAATCCTTTGTATTGGGATACATAGAACCAACATACATCTGAATTGGCAACATAGCACAACATTTGTGTCACATTGGAGATATCTGGCTAGTTACACTGACCTTGTCCAGGGACCTAGGATTGATTCACAGCACAGAAATACAGGCTGGGTTAGCAATGTAGCTCTGTGGATTAGTGGTTAGCACTACTGCCTCACAACTCTAGGGTTGTCGGTTTGAATCCCAACCCCGGTGAGGAAGTAGTATGATCTCCATGTGTGGCTGTCTTCAAATAGATGTTCTGGCAACATCTTTCCTTTCTGTCTAAATGATCCCTAAAATGTGAATTAGAATGAGGCCTTGTCTGTTGAAACACCTTCAAAGCTGCACCTTATGTGAATGTCATACAATGGGATAAGGTAAGAGCTTGGAGCACTAATAGATTTGATAATGATGGTTTACACTCCATCCACTTTTGTGAAGGATTTGGCAAGCAAAGAGCTGACAGAGAGAGAGAAAGTCTGCAAAGTCGCACCCTATTGTCTGCTATTAGAGTGACCACATGGGTGTGTTTCAAACATTGATTTCTATAGTAGTACATGTACTACTTTAGTGGCAATTTGCATAGAGATCTGTGTCAGATGTCTTGAAAATTGCATTGAAATGGTCAATTTTACTGTAAGTCGCATGATTTGTAAATCAGCTTTGCCCAGAGTGTAATGTTTGATTTCTGGAGTGTTTTGCCAATTGATGGGAAATTCACCACACTAGTCAAATCGATTTGTCATTTTCAGTATTGCATACAAGATGTGGTCATGTGACTGTCTTACCTCATGCGAGAATCTGGAGGGAATTGTGACCATAGTAGCAATAAAGGTTCCAATTGGGGTTCCCTTTCACATCCCTGCTCAATGTTCTGTTGTATGCTGCACACGTACATTTCACTGTATATTTCTTTCTGATTTGTGGGGCCTGTATACCAAGGGTTAATGCAGGTAGGAAGCGGATTCATCAGGTGAAAACACTTTCACTGACCAAATTAAGGTCAGTGGTGGGTGAGGCTTCATTGGGTGTGGGGCCTTGTTTGGCGCTCCAAATACAACCTAGCTTATATAAAGATGTGCAGTAGGGAGTGATTTGGCCTGTTACTAGGCCGGGTGGTTTGTGACCAAGTCCTTGCTTGTGGTGGTTTGGGGGAAGAAGAGATTTTGTGCTGAATTGCCCCAGACACCACTCAGGCTGTGTTTGGAAGTGGGCTGGAAATGTTTGCATATTTTTGGCCTTGTAAAGTGTGTTTGTGTGTTATTGCACAATGATTGTGTTTTTCTCTTTCCATTGAAAGCCTCACACATGTCAATCGTTTTGTTTAAAATCTGCTCTTGTTTTAATTTTGCTTGCTTGCTTTAGACTCCAATGCCTTTTTCTGACAAACCTGCTGACAAATGTATGTGTAGGGGATTTGTAGAGGTGGGAGGGGATTTGTAGAGGTGGGAGGGTTTTTTTTTCCACATGCTTTGTTTTCTTGATATTTTGATCTGTAGACTTTTTTGGTGAATGGATCTTTATACTAAGTGATTGTGTAAGTAAATCTTATATGCATGGAAATGTTACTTGATTCATCTTCCCCTTTGTTTCCTGCTATAACCTGAGCATGCACAATTCATTAGAAGTATCTTTAGATTGTAAGCTCTTATGAGCAGGAGTGTTTTATTTTTGCCACGTCAATCCTATTTTTGTGACTCACCAAGATATTGACTGTACCTACTTGTTCCTGCTGACCAAATAAATGACTATATTTGATCAATAAATATTTGACCGATGTTTTTGTGTTTATTTTATGTTCAATATATGAACAACCTTAATAGTTACTTTGTATACTTATATAATCTGCTCAAATGTAGCTTGTAAGAGCGTGAATATGCAAGTGTGTGCAAACTGGCTTTTTCAAAACCAAAAAAAAAAAAAAAAAAACCCGCTTGCACCACAATATTGTTATTAGAGATGAGCGAATCGAAGCATCCGAAGTGGAATTCGAGTCGAATATCGGAAAAATTTCGATTCGTGCCGAATCCGAAAAACAGCCTAATTCGGACGCGCGAATCGAAATTTTTCCGAAAATGGCGGCTGACATGTGCGGCGACGGAGCGGGGATGTCGGGGAAGGCGCGCAGACAAGGCGCGCTGCCCCATAATGCATTCCTCAACGACATGTGATCGCATCAGCCAATCAGCAGCCAGCCAGCCAGCACTGTGTAATGGTCGAGGTATATATAGCGGCCATTTTGGAAATCTTCATTTGCCTGCAGTCATTGAACAGAGGCAGACCGCTCTGTACTAGGGACAGGGACAGAGTTAGGGCCACAGAAACGAGAATTGGGGACAGAGAGAAGTTACTTAGGGACAGAGAACCATTACTCAGGGACACAGACTTGTTAATGAGGGCCACAGAATCGTTATTTAGGGACAAAGAAACGCTAGTTAGGGCCACAGAATTCATACTCAGGGACAGACAGAATTGTTACTCAGTGCCAGAGAATTGTTACTTAGGGCCACAGAAACGTTATTAGGGCCACAGAATTTTTACTCAGGGACAGACAGAATTGTTACTGAGTGCCAGAGAATTGTTACTCAGGGACAGACAGAATTGTTACTGAGTGCCAGAGAATTCTTAGGGCCACAGAATTCATTCTCAGGGACAGACAGAATTGTTACTCAGGGACAGACAGAATTGTTACTGAGTGCCAGAGAATTGTTACTCAGGGACAGACAGAATTGTTACTGAGTGCCAGAGAATTGTTACTCAGGGACAGACAGAATTGTTACTGAGTGCCAGAGAATTGTTACTCAGGGACAGACAGAATTGTTACTGAGTGCCAGAGAATTGTTACTCAGGGACAGACAGAATTGTTACTGAGTGCCAGAGAATTGTTACTCGCACAGACACAAAATTGTTACTTGCACAGACACAGAATTGTTACTCGCACAGACACAGAATTGTTACTCAGGGCCACAGAATTCATACTCAGGGATAGACAGAATTGTTACTGAGTGCCAGAGAATTGTTACTCAGGGACAGACAGAATTGTTACTGAGTGCCAGAGAATTGTTACTCAGGGACAGACAGAATTGTTACTGAGTGCCAGAGAATTGTTACTCGCACAGACACAAAATTGTTACTTGCACAGACACAGAATTGTTACTCGCACAGACACAGAATTGTTACTCAGGGCCACAGAATTCATACTCAGGGACAGACAGAATTGTTACTGAGTGCCAGAGAATTGTTACTCAGGGACAGACAGAATTGTTACTGAGTGCCAGAGAATTGTTACTCAGGGACAGACAGAATTGTTACTGAGTGCCAGAGAATTGTTACTCGCACAGACACAAAATTGTTACTTGCACAGACACAGAATTGTTACTCGCACAGACACAGAATTGTTACTCAGGGCCACAGAATTCATACTCAGGGACAGACAGAATTGTTACTGAGTGCCAGAGAATTGTTACTCAGGGACAGACAGAATTGTTACTGAGTGCCAGAGAATTGTTACTCAGGGACAGACAGAATTGTTACTGAGTGCCAGAGAATTGTTACTCAGGGACAGACAGAATTGTTACTGAGTGCCAGAGAATTGTTACTCAGGGACAGACAGAATTGTTACTGAGTGCCAGAGAATTGTTACTCGCACAGACACAAAATTGTTACTTGCACAGACACAGAATTGTTACTCGCACAGACACAGAATTGTTACTCAGGGCCACAGAATTCATACTCAGGGATAGACAGAATTGTTACTGAGTGCCAGAGAATTGTTACTCAGGGACAGACAGAATTGTTACTGAGTGCCAGAGAATTGTTACTCAGGGACAGACAGAATTGTTACTGAGTGCCAGAGAATTGTTACTCGCACAGACACAAAATTGTTACTTGCACAGACACAGAATTGTTACTCGCACAGACACAGAATTGTTACTCAGGGCCACAGAATTCATACTCAGGGACAGACAGAATTGTTACTGAGTGCCAGAGAATTGTTACTCAGGGACAGACAGAATTGTTACTGAGTGCCAGAGAATTGTTACTCAGGGACAGACAGAATTGTTACTGAGTGCCAGAGATTTGTTACTCGCACAGACACAAAATTGTTACTTGCACAGACACAGAATTGTTACTCGCACAGACACAGAATTGTTACTCAGGGCCACAGAATTCATACTCAGGGACAGACAGAATTGTTACTGAGTGCCAGAGAATTGTTACTCAGGGACAGACAGAATTGTTACTGAGTGCCAGAGAATTGTTACTCAGGGACAGACAGAATTGTTACTGAGTGCCAGAGAATTGTTACTCAGGGACAGACAGAATTGTTACTGAGTGCCAGAGAATTGTTACTCAGGGACAGACAGAATTGTTACTGAGTGCCAGAGAATTGTTACTCGCACAGACACAAAATTGTTACTTGCACAGACACAGAATTGTTACTCGCACAGACACAGAATTGTTACTCAGGGCCACAGAATTCATACTCAGGGATAGACAGAATTGTTACTGAGTGCCAGAGAATTGTTACTCAGGGACAGACAGAATTGTTACTGAGTGCCAGAGAATTGTTACTCAGGGACAGACAGAATTGTTACTGAGTGCCAGAGAATTGTTACTCGCACAGACACAAAATTGTTACTTGCACAGACACAGAATTGTTACTCGCACAGACACAGAATTGTTACTCAGGGCCACAGAATTCATACTCAGGGATAGACAGAATTGTTACTGAGTGCCAGAGAATTGTTACTCAGGGACAGACAGAATTGTTACTGAGTGCCAGAGAATTGTTACTCAGGGACAGACAGAATTGTTACTGAGTGCCAGAGAATTGTTACTCGCACAGACACAAAATTGTTACTTGCACAGACACAGAATTGTTACTCGCACAGACACAGAATTGTTACTCAGGGCCACAGAATTCATACTCAGGGACAGACAGAATTGTTACTGAGTGCCAGAGAATTGTTACTCAGGGACAGACAGAATTGTTACTGAGTGCCAGAGAATTGTTACTCGCACAGACACAAAATTGTTACTTGCACAGACACAGAATTGTTACTCGCACAGACACAGAATTGTTACTCAGGGCCACAGAATTCATACTCAGGGACAGACAGAATTGTTACTGAGTGCCAGAGAATTGTTACTCAGGGACAGACAGAATTGTTACTGAGTGCCAGAGAATTGTTACTCAGGGACAGACAGAATTGTTACTGAGTGCCAGAGATTTGTTACTCGCACAGACACAAAATTGTTACTTGCACAGACACAGAATTGTTACTCGCACAGACACAGAATTGTTACTCAGGGCCACAGAATTCATACTCAGGGACAGACAGAATTGTTACTGAGTGCCAGAGAATTGTTACTCAGGGACAGACAGAATTGTTACTGAGTGCCAGAGAATTGTTACTCAGGGACAGACAGAATTGTTACTGAGTGCCAGAGATTTGTTACTCGCACAGACACAAAATTGTTACTTGCACAGACACAGAATTGTTACTCGCACAGACACAGAATTGTTACTCAGGGCCACAGAATTCATACTCAGGGACAGACAGAATTGTTACTGAGTGCCAGAGAATTGTTACTCAGGGACAGACAGAATTGTTACTGAGTGCCAGAGAATTGTTACTCGCACAGACACAAAATTGTTACTTGCACAGACACAGAATTGTTACTCGCACAGACACAGAATTGTTACTCAGGGCCACAGAATTCATACTCAGGGACAGACAGAATTGTTACTGAGTGCCAGAGAATTGTTACTCAGGGACAGACAGAATTGTTACTGAGTGCCAGAGAATTGTTACTCAGGGACAGACAGAATTGTTACTGAGTGCCAGAGATTTGTTACTCGCACAGACACAAAATTGTTACTTGCACAGACACAGAATTGTTACTCGCACAGACACAGAATTGTTACTCAGGGCCACAGAATTCATACTCAGGGACAGACAGAATTGTTACTGAGTGCCAGAGAATTGTTACTCAGGGACACCTAATCGTTGAATTAAATAGTATGTCAGACAACATGCAGAGGAGTGGCAGAGGAGGCAATGTTTTAGGAGCGAGCAGACGTGGCAGCAGAGGAAGGGGTCGAGGCAGCAGTATTCGCAGCCAGAGGCCAGTGCTCCCGGTGTCATCCAGCGGTCGTGTCTCCACCGACAACCCTGCCGTCATTGATTGGTTGGCTCGGTCGTCTTCCTCTTCCCAGGTCACCTCTGACACCTACAGCCAACGGTCGGTGGGTACGTCAGACACAACCGTTAGTTGGCATGGCCCGGGACCAAGCCCACTGAAATCACGTGTCCTCTACCTGCCCCTGTCCTTTGCTGTTCCCTCACCAAGCGAAGTATCGCATGCTGTGGGCTCAGCCCCACTGTACAGTGAGGAAGAGCTAACAGAGGGCGGTCAGGAACGGGGGGAGACATCGGCCTTTTCAGCAGCCAAGCGAACAAGTACTGGCGAGGAGAGTGGCTCGGTAGCCGGTCTAGAGACAGGTCTGTCTCCTGACCCAGACGCAGCCGAGGGGGCTAGTAGTGAGGCGGAGACCCTACTTGATGATGAGGAGGTTGATCGCACTTGGCAGCCTCGTCGTCATCAGGCAATTTCTTCCGCATCATCAGGAGAAGAGGGTGGCAGCTTGGCAGCGAGCAAAACAGTCGGTGGGTTGCCCAGGAGACAGCAGCAGGGTCGCATCAGTGTCAGTGGAGCCAAACGTCCACGGAGTAGAGCACCAGCTCCACTGCAGCCTACCACCACGGCCAGTAGTGGTGCCGTTGCGCACGGAGGAAGTAGCAGTCAGCCAGTGAAGAGTAGCGGGGGCAAAGTTTCCTACTCGGTGGTGTGGCAATTTTTCCTCAAGCCGCCCGAGGAAGTAAACGTAGCCGTATGTCGACTATGTGGCCAGAAATGCAAGCGTGGCCAGGGGGCCCATGTTGGGACTACAGCGTTGCGTCAGCATATGCAGCGTCACCATTCGGTGGCCTGGGAAAACCGTGATAAACATACGGCGGTTCTGCCTGCCCCAGCCCCCGCTCCATCACCCGCTCCGTTACTTGCTCCGTCACCCGACGTCGTCAATCGCCCTCTATCAGCCAGTCAAGGCTCCAACACCTCTGCTGAGGGGAGTTGTCGCTCATTGGCATCTTCCGCTCGTTCAGATGCTCCTTCTCCTGCTACTCCTCTTCTCGGATTCCGTCAACAGTCTTTCTTGGAATCCGTATCCAAGAGACAACAGTTTGCGAGCACGCACCCGACGGTGCAAAAGCTGAACGTCCTCCTGTCCAAGTTGCTGGTGCTGCAGTCCCTCCCTTTCCAACTGGTGGACTCAGCACCTTTCCGAGAAATGATGGCTTGTGCCGCGCCGCGGTGGAGAGTGCCAAGCCGTCATTTCTTTGCCCAAAAGGCAGTGCCAGCCCTGCATTCACATGTAGAAGAGATGGTGGGCCAGTCTTTGAGCATGTCGGTCTCTGCCAAAGTGCACGGCAGCGCCGACGTGTGGAGCTGTAACTACGGTCAGGGACAGTACATGTCATTTACGGCCCACTGGGTGAACGTGGTGCCGGCACAGCCGCACCAGCAACTTGGACAGGTCACGACGCTTTTGCCTCCACGTTTGCACGTCCTTGGTCCAGCAAGCATGTCCGCCTCTACCACCTCTTTTTCCGCCGTGTCCTCAGCCGCCACCCCCGTGCCAAGTCCCATTACCCGACCGGCATATCACATGTGCAGGGCGCAACGGTGTCACGCTGTGCTGCACCTGGTATGCCTTGGCGAACGTAGTCACACAGGGGAGGAACTGCTGAGTGTAATGAACAGAGAAATCGACAGATGGCTGTCTCCGCGCAAACTAAAAATCGGAACCATGTTGACTGACAACGGAAAGAACATGGTGTCTGCTCTGCGTCAAGGAAGGTTGTGCCATGCGCCATGCATGGCTCACGTGTTCAATCTGGTTGTCAAGCGGTTCCTAAAATCCACCATCCCACTGCAAGACATCCTTAAAATGTCACGTAAACTGTGCATGCATTTCAGCCATTCCTACACCGCAAAGAACACCCTCATTGAGCTGCAGCGGCAGAACGGAATTCCACAGCATCGCCTGATCTGCGACGTTGCAACAAGGTGGAATTCAACCCTACACATGTTAGACCGCCTTTACGAGCAGCGAAAGGCCATCACCGATTTCCTGATGTTACAAGCGGATAAAGGTACTCCCCTGTGTAACTTAGATGTCAGCCATTGGCAGCTCATGCGTGACACCTGCCGCTTGCTCAGGCCCTTTGAGGAGGCCACGCTATTCGTGAGTCGGCAGGACTATGGGATGAACGACGTCATTCCTCTGTTGCACGTCCTGGAACAAATGCTGTTAACAATGGCTGGTCAGGGTGCGGTAGACGTGGCGCACAGATCTCAACGCCACATGACCCCTGTGGGGGCAGGACAGGAAGAAGAGGAGGAGGTAGAGGAGGACATTTGTGCTCAGGAATTATTGAGTGAAATGGGTGGTTTTTCCACTCAGCGGACAGGAGTGGAGGAGCAGGAGCATCTGGTAGAGGAGGAGGAGGAGACAGAGGACCCAGACGCACCGTGGCAGTATGCTGTGGAGATGGAGGCAGGGAGTCCCTCGCATTCCTTGGCACAAATGGCCCATAGCATGCTCGGTTGCTTGCGTAGCGACAGCCGAATAATAACCATCAGACAGAGGGATGACTTTTGGCTGTCCACCTTGTTGGACCCTCGCTACCGGTCCAAAATGGTGGCCTTTTTCACACCTGCTGAGAGGGAGGCCAAAATTACGTACTATAAAAACCACCTATGTAGTCAGTTGGTCTCTGCCTTTGTGCGCCAACGTCCATCCTCAGACACTGTGGGCCCTGTGCGCTCGCGTTCCGCTGGCATGGCAGCAGGGGAGGGGTGGGGTGGTAGGAGCAGTGGCAGCTCCACCAGCAGCGGCTGCCTCAGTCTGCAGTCGATGATGAGTAGCTTTCTTCACCAGCGCAGTGAGGAAACTACTAACCAGCCGCAGCAGCAGCAGCAGCATCAGGTGGACCTGGAGCAGGAGCTCAAACAACAGGCTTGGGCCTACTTGGACAGCACCCTGCCAACCGAGGTAGACAATCCCCTTGACTACTGGGCAACGAAACTTGACCTTTGGCCCCAACTAGCTGAATTTGCCCTTGAAAGGCTGTCATGCCCGGCCAGTAGCGTGGCATCGGAGCGCGTGTTTAGTGCGGCAGGAGGTATTGTAACTCCGCGGAGGACACGACTGTCCACCCAAAGTGTGGAGAGACTCACGTTTGTGAAAATGAATCAGGCGTGGATTAGTCTGGATTTCAAACCACCAGTTCCTGACACAACTGACTAAATCCGCCATGAATCATGCCTCAAACATGTGCCACTTTCAGGTCTCCTCACACTGCTGGTGTGTTTAATTTTTTGACATAGGGTGCTGGCAGATTACGGGCCTCCTATAGCTGCTGCCAGGCCCCTAATCTGCCATAGGCCCCTATATACCGCCTCCTCATGCTGCTGCCAAGTCCAGAGTCTGTCATGGGTCCCTGTATGGCCTCCCATTGCTGCTGTCTCCATCGCCACACTCTGCTGCCATGTGCCACTTTCAGGTCTCTTCACACTGCTGGTGTGTTAAATTTTTTGACATAGGGTGCAGGCAGATTACGGGCCTCACATAGCTGCTGCCAGGCCCCTAATCTGCCATGGGCCCCTATATACCGCCTCCTCATGCTGCTGCCAAGTCTAGAGTCTGTCATGGGTCCCTGTACGGCCTCCCATTGCTGCTGTCTCCATCGCCACACTCTGCTGCCATGTGCCACTTTCAGGTCTCCTCACACTGCTGGTGTGTAGAATTTTTTGACATAGGGTGCTGGCAGATTATGGGCCTCCTATAGCTGCTGCCAGGCCCCTAATCTGCCATAGGCCCCTATATACCGCCTCCTCATGCTGCTGCCAGGTCCAGAGTCTCTCATGGGTCCCTGTACGGCCTCCCATTGCTGCTGTCTCCATCGCCACACTCTGCCATGTGCCACTTTCAGGTCTCCTCACACACTGCTGGTGTGTAGAATTTTTTGACATAGGGTGCTGGCAGATTATGGGCCTCACATAGCTGCTGCCAGGCCCCTAATCTGCCATGGGCCCCTATATACCGCCTCCTCATGCTGCTGCCAAGTCCAGAGTCTGTCATGGGTCCCTGTATGGCCTCCCATTGCTGCTGTCTCCATCGCCACACTCTGCTGCCATGTGCCACTTTCAGGTCTCTTCACACTGCTGGTGTGTTAAATTTTTTGACATAGGGTGCAGGCAGATTACGGGCCTCACATAGCTGCTGCCAGGCCCCTAATCTGCCATGGGCCCCTATATACCGCCTCCTCATGCTGCTGCCAAGTCCAGAGTCTCTCATGGGTCCCTGTACGGCCTCCCATTGCTGCTGTCTCCATCGCCACACTCTGCTGCCATGTGCCACTTTCAGGTCTCTTCACACTGCTGGTGTGTTAAATTTTTTGACATAGGGTGCAGGCAGATTACGGGCCTCACATAGCTGCTGCCAGGCCCCTAATCTGCCATGGGCCCCTATATACCGCCTCCTCATGCTGCTGCCAAGTCCAGAGTCTGTCATGGGTCCCTGTATGGCCTCCCATTGCTGCTGTCTCCATCGCCACACTCTGCTGCCATGTGCCACTTTCAGGTCTCTTCACACTGCTGGTGTGTTAAATTTTTTGACATAGGGTGCAGGCAGATTACGGGCCTCACATAGCTGCTGCCAGGCCCCTAATCTGCCATGGGCCCCTATATACCGCCTCCTCATGCTGCTGCCAAGTCCAGAGTCTGTCATGGGTCCCTGTATGGCCTCCCATTGCTGCTGTCTCCATCGCCACACTCTGCTGCCATGTGCCACTTTCAGGTCTCTTCACACTGCTGGTGTGTTAAATTTTTTGACATAGGGTGCAGGCAGATTACGGGCCTCACATAGCTGCTGCCAGGCCCCTAATCTGCCATGGGCCCCTATATACCGCCTCCTCATGCTGCTGCCAAGTCCAGAGTCTCTCATGGGTCCCTGTACGGCCTCCCATTGCTGCTGTCTCCATCGCCACACTCTGCTGCCATGTGCCACTTTCAGGTCTCTTCACACTGCTGGTGTGTTAAATTTTTTGACATAGGGTGCAGGCAGATTACGGGCCTCACATAGCTGCTGCCAGGCCCCTAATCTGCCATGGGCCCCTATATACCGCCTCCTCATGCTGCTGCCAAGTCCAGAGTCTGTCATGGGTCCCTGTATGGCCTCCCATTGCTGCTGTCTCCATCGCCACACTCTGCTGCCATGTGCCACTTTCAGGTCTCTTCACACTGCTGGTGTGTTAAATTTTTTGACATAGGGTGCAGGCAGATTACGGGCCTCACATAGCTGCTGCCAGGCCCCTAATCTGCCATGGGCCCCTATATACCGCCTCCTCATGCTGCTGCCAAGTCCAGAGTCTCTCATGGGTCCCTGTACGGCCTCCCATTGCTGCTGTCTCCATCGCCACACTCTGCTGCCATGTGCCACTTTCAGGTCTCTTCACACTGCTGGTGTGTTAAATTTTTTGACATAGGGTGCAGGCAGATTACGGGCCTCACATAGCTGCTGCCAGGCCCCTAATCTGCCATGGGCCCCTATATACCGCCTCCTCATGCTGCTGCCAAGTCCAGAGTCTGTCATGGGTCCCTGTATGGCCTCCCATTGCTGCTGTCTCCATCGCCACACTCTGCTGCCATGTGCCACTTTCAGGTCTCTTCACACTGCTGGTGTGTTAAATTTTTTGACATAGGGTGCAGGCAGATTACGGGCCTCACATAGCTGCTGCCAGGCCCCTAATCTGCCATGGGCCCCTATATACCGCCTCCTCATGCTGCTGCCAAGTCTAGAGTCTGTCATGGGTCCCTGTACGGCCTCCCATTGCTGCTGTCTCCATCGCCACACTCTGCTGCCATGTGCCACTTTCAGGTCTCCTCACACTGCTGGTGTGTAGAATTTTTTGACATAGGGTGCTGGCAGATTATGGGCCTCCTATAGCTGCTGCCAGGCCCCTAATCTGCCATAGGCCCCTATATACCGCCTCCTCATGCTGCTGCCAGGTCCAGAGTCTCTCATGGGTCCCTGTACGGCCTCCCATTGCTGCTGTCTCCATCGCCACACTCTGCCATGTGCCACTTTCAGGTCTCCTCACACACTGCTGGTGTGTAGAATTTTTTGACATAGGGTGCTGGCAGATTATGGGCCTCCTATAGCTGCTGCCAGGCCCCTAATCTGCCATAGGCCCCTATATACCGCTTCCTCATGCTGCTGCCAGGTCCAGAGTCTCTCATGGGTCCCTGTACGGCCTCCCATTGCTGCTGTCTCCATCGCCACACTCTGCCATGTGCCACTTTCAGGTCTCCTCACACACTGCTGGTGTGTTACATTTTTTGACATAGGGTGCTGGCAGATTATGGGCCTCCTATAGCTGCTGCCAGGCCCCTAATCTGCCATAGGCCCCTATATACCGCCTCCTCATGCTGCTGCCAGGTCCAGAGTCTCTCATGGGTCCCTGTACGGCCTCCCATTGCTGCTGTCTCCATCGCCACACTCTGCCATGTGCCACTTTCAGGTCTCCTCACACACTGCTGGTGTGTAGAATTTTTTGACATAGGGTGCTGGCAGATTATGGGCCTCCTATAGCTGCTGCCAGGCCCCTAATCTGCCATAGGCCCCTATATACCGCTTCCTCATGCTGCTGCCAGGTCCAGAGTCTCTCATGGGTCCCTGTACGGCCTCCCATTGCTGCTGTCTCCATCGCCACACTCTGCCATGTGCCACTTTCAGGTCTCCTCACACACTGCTGGTGTGTTACATTTTTTGACATAGGGTGCAGGCAGATTACGGGCCTCACATAGCTGCTGCCAGGCCCCTAATCTGCCATGGGCCCCTATATACCGCCTCCTCATGCTGCTGCCAAGTCCAGAGTCTGTCATGGGTCCCTGTATGGCCTCCCATTGCTGCTGTCTCCATCGCCACACTCTGCTGCCATGTGCCACTTTCAGGTCTCTTCACACTGCTGGTGTGTTAAATTTTTTGACATAGGGTGCAGGCAGATTACGGGCCTCACATAGCTGCTGCCAGGCCCCTAATCTGCCATGGGCCCCTATATACCGCCTCCTCATGCTGCTGCCAAGTCTAGAGTCTGTCATGGGTCCCTGTACGGCCTCCCATTGCTGCTGTCTCCATCGCCACACTCTGCTGCCATGTGCCACTTTCAGGTCTCCTCACACTGCTGGTGTGTAGAATTTTTTGACATAGGGTGCAGGCAGATTACGGGCCTCACATAGCTGCTGCCAGGCCCCTAATCTGCCATGGGCCCCTATATACCGCCTCCTCATGCTGCTGCCAAGTCTAGAGTCTGTCATGGGTCCCTGTACGGCCTCCCATTGCTGCTGTCTCCATCGCCACACTCTGCTGCCATGTGCCACTTTCAGGTCTCCTCACACTGCTGGTGTGTAGAATTTTTTGACATAGGGTGCTGGCAGATTATGGGCCTCCTATAGCTGCTGCCAGGCCCCTAATCTGCCATAGGCCCCTATATACCGCCTCCTCATGCTGCTGCCAGGTCCAGAGTCTCTCATGGGTCCCTGTACGGCCTCCCATTGCTGCTGTCTCCATCGCCACACTCTGCCATGTGCCACTTTCAGGTCTCCTCACACACTGCTGGTGTGTAGAATTTTTTGACATAGGGTGCTGGCAGATTATGGGCCTCCTATAGCTGCTGCCAGGCCCCTAATCTGCCATAGGCCCCTATATACCGCTTCCTCATGCTGCTGCCAGGTCCAGAGTCTCTCATGGGTCCCTGTACGGCCTCCCATTGCTGCTGTCTCCATCGCCACACTCTGCCATGTGCCACTTTCAGGTCTCCTCACACACTGCTGGTGTGTTACATTTTTTGACATAGGGTGCAGGCAGATTACGGGCCTCACATAGCTGCTGCCAGGCCCCTAATCTGCCATGGGCCCCTATATACCGCCTCCTCATGCTGCTGCCAAGTCCAGAGTCTGTCATGGGTCCCTGTATGGCCTCCCATTGCTGCTGTCTCCATCGCCACACTCTGCTGCCATGTGCCACTTTCAGGTCTCTTCACACTGCTGGTGTGTTAAATTTTTTGACATAGGGTGCAGGCAGATTACGGGCCTCACATAGCTGCTGCCAGGCCCCTAATCTGCCATGGGCCCCTATATACCGCCTCCTCATGCTGCTGCCAAGTCCAGAGTCTCTCATGGGTCCCTGTACGGCCTCCCATTGCTGCTGTCTCCATCGCCACACTCTGCTGCCATGTGCCACTTTCAGGTCTCTTCACACTGCTGGTGTGTTAAATTTTTTGACATAGGGTGCAGGCAGATTACGGGCCTCACATAGCTGCTGCCAGGCCCCTAATCTGCCATGGGCCCCTATATACCGCCTCCTCATGCTGCTGCCAAGTCTAGAGTCTCTCATGGGTCCCTGTACGGCCTCCCATTGCTGCTGTCTCCATCGCCACACTCTGCTGCCATGTGCCACTTTCAGGTCTCTTCACACTGCTGGTGTGTTAAATTTTTTGACATAGGGTGCAGGCAGATTACGGGCCTCACATAGCTGCTGCCAGGCCCCTAATCTGCCATGGGCCCCTATATACCGCCTCCTCATGCTGCTGCCAAGTCCAGAGTCTGTCATGGGTCCCTGTATGGCCTCCCATTGCTGCTGTCTCCATCGCCACACTCTGCTGCCATGTGCCACTTTCAGGTCTCTTCACACTGCTGGTGTGTTAAATTTTTTGACATAGGGTGCAGGCAGATTACGGGCCTCACATAGCTGCTGCCAGGCCCCTAATCTGCCATGGGCCCCTATATACCGCCTCCTCATGCTGCTGCCAAGTCCAGAGTCTGTCATGGGTCCCTGTATGGCCTCCCATTGCTGCTGTCTCCATCGCCACACTCTGCTGCCATGTGCCACTTTCAGGTCTCTTCACACTGCTGGTGTGTTAAATTTTTTGACATAGGGTGCAGGCAGATTACGGGCCTCACATAGCTGCTGCCAGGCCCCTAATCTGCCATGGGCCCCTATATACCGCCTCCTCATGCTGCTGCCAAGTCCAGAGTCTCTCATGGGTCCCTGTATGGCCTCCCATTGCTGCTGTCTCCATCGCCACACTCTGCTGCCATGTGCCACTTTCAGGTCTCTTCACACTGCTGGTGTGTTAAATTTTTTGACATAGGGTGCAGGCAGATTACGGGCCTCACATAGCTGCTGCCAGGCCCCTAATCTGCCATGGGCCCCTATATACCGCCTCCTCATGCTGCTGCCAAGTCTAGAGTCTGTCATGGGTCCCTGTACGGCCTCCCATTGCTGCTGTCTCCATCGCCACACTCTGCTGCCATGTGCCACTTTCAGGTCTCCTCACACTGCTGGTGTGTAGAATTTTTTGACATAGGGTGCTGGCAGATTATGGGCCTCCTATAGCTGCTGCCAGGCCCCTAATCTGCCATAGGCCCCTATATACCGCTTCCTCATGCTGCTGCCAGGTCCAGAGTCTCTCATGGGTCCCTGTACGGCCTCCCATTGCTGCTGTCTCCATCGCCACACTCTGCCATGTGCCACTTTCAGGTCTCCTCACACACTGCTGGTGTGTTACATTTTTTGACATAGGGTGCAGGCAGATTACGGGCCTCACATAGCTGCTGCCAGGCCCCTAATCTGCCATGGGCCCCTATATACCGCCTCCTCATGCTGCTGCCAAGTCCAGAGTCTGTCATGGGTCCCTGTATGGCCTCCCATTGCTGCTGTCTCCATCGCCACACTCTGCTGCCATGTGCCACTTTCAGGTCTCTTCACACTGCTGGTGTGTTAAATTTTTTGACATAGGGTGCAGGCAGATTACGGGCCTCACATAGCTGCTGCCAGGCCCCTAATCTGCCATGGGCCCCTATATACCGCCTCCTCATGCTGCTGCCAAGTCCAGAGTCTCTCATGGGTCCCTGTACGGCCTCCCATTGCTGCTGTCTCCATCGCCACACTCTGCTGCCATGTGCCACTTTCAGGTCTCTTCACACTGCTGGTGTGTTAAATTTTTTGACATAGGGTGCAGGCAGATTACGGGCCTCACATAGCTGCTGCCAGACATGTAATCTGCCATGGGCCCCCGTACCGACTCCTCATGCTGTGACGTTGCAACAAGGTGGAATTCAACCCTACATATGTTAGACCGCCTTTACGAACAGCTAAAGGCCATCACAGATTTCCTGATGTTAAAAGCGGATAAAGGTACTCCCTGTGTAACTTAGATGTCAGCCATTGGCAGCTCATGTGTGACACCTGCGCTTGCTCAGGCCCTTTGAGGAGGCCACGCTATTCGTGAGTCGGCAGGACTATGGGATGAATGAGGTCAAATCGGCCATGGGCCCCCGTACCGCCTGTTCACGCTGATGCTGGTCCCACAGTGTGACCTGGGTCCCTGTACGGCCTTCCATTGCTTCCACTCTGCCATGTGCCACTTTGAAATCTCCTCACACTCCTGCGGTTGTCCATTTTGTCATAGGTTGCTGGCAGATTACAGGCCTTCCATAGGTGCCACCAAGCCCCATATCGGCCATGGGCCCCCGTACCGCCTGGTCACGCTGCTGCTGGGCCCATAGTGTGACCTGGGTCCCTGTACCGCCTCCCATTGCTCCCACTCTGCCATGTGCCACTTTCAGGTCTCCTCACGCTCCTGCTGGTTTCCATTTTGTCATAGGTTGCTGTATGGCCTCCCATTGCTGCTGCCTCCACCGCCACACTGTGGCTCCAAACACTGGTTTTGGCCCCGTGACTGGCCAAAGGAGTGAAGTGTGCAGTGATTCTAAGATCGACGGCACTCATCTGCATGTCATACTGACAGACAGTATTATTTCTCTTCCCCAGCAGACTCCAAGGGCATTTAAATTAAAGGTACAGTGTTCTGCACTAATATTAAGTCTCTCTGAAGCCTAGAAACACCCTTTTTTAAGTTAAATTCACAGCGAATTTATTCGACTCGAATCGAATATTGTCCACGAATTCGCCGAATCAGTCGAATCGAATTTTTCATTTCTTCGCTCATCTCTAATTGTTATGTACTAATGAATACGTCACATTCACTGTGCAGCCAGCTACAGGTTTTCTACAATTCGATTTACAGTAATAAAATAGACCACACTTTGTTGATTTTTGGCCTTTGGCAACAAATATATATTAGCCAAGGTTAAAAAAACAAATCAATAAGAAACACACATTCGCGAAAGCTATCATAGCCACGCATAGAAATGCACGATAGCTCACAAAAATGCGCGATCGCACACAAATAAACGCCAAACAGGTGTCCCCATGGCGCATGAACGGCTATCCTGGAAGTCCGTCATCATGTGCGCGCGCACCCGGAAGTGGTTGTGGGGAGTGTAAGTGGATGACAAGTGGTTGGAGGTTTTGTGTTGGTTGAAAATTTTGATAACTTTACTGGCATTTGGACATGGCGAGAGCACAGTTCTCAACTGAGGAGATGATCCTTATATGTAAAGTAAGTGTGGCCATTGCAAATATGTTTATAACATCTGAGGGACAGGTAATTGCAATTTTTTGGGTGGGGCCTAGCAGAATCTCACTTGGTGCACATGCTACTTATCTGTACATTAGCTCCTGGGTATTGATGGGTCAATGATATTAACCAGTTGCCTACTGGGTACTCCTACCCCCTTCCTGTCCTGGCCAATTTTCATCTTCCTGCACTGTTACCCTTTGAATGACAATTGTGCGGTCATGCCACATTGTACCCATCTTAAATTTAGATCAGTTTTTTCAGACAAATAGAGCTTTCTTTGGGTGGTATTGACTTGCTGCTGTGTGTTTTTACTTTTTGCTCCATTAACAACAAAATAGCTCATAATGAATAACAGTCTGTTTATATTATAACGTTTGGTAAACTGGTAATTTAGCAACAACTGATGTGCGTTGATGAGGCAGCACTGGTGGGTGGCACTGCTGGCTACAGGTGGGCGGAACTGTTGGGTGGCACTGGTGGGCACTGATCATCAGGGCACTGATCATCGGTGCTGACCCCTGCTCTGATAACTGCTGGTTCTCGGCAGTACTTTCCACACATTCGGACAGCGTGATGAAAGTGCAGCCAAGACCCGGCAAATGCATTTCCCGGTGATCAGCGTGTCATTGGACATGGCTGATCACATGGTAAAAAGCCGCTGTGATTGGCCTTTTACCACATCACGTGATCAGCTGTGTCCTTAGGACACAGCAATCACGGAGCGTGCCTTCTGCCAGGATGTCATATGACGCCCTCCCAGAGCTGCCTGGATGTAGTGTAGCGTTATTCGGCTATCTGCGGTCGCCAAATAGGTAACCAGCTAGGCCTTCATGGCTAATCTTTGAATATCTGGACATGTATACTGCGTATAATGCATTACATTCTACAATGTGTTGGTGTACATGGTATTACAGTGTGCAATGCGTTGCTGGATTCTGCATGACAGTGGACAGCGCATCACAGTGTGCAATGCGTAGCTCCAGCCTGCATGACAGTGTACAGTGCATTACAGTCTACAATGTGTGGGTGTACACGGTATCACAGTGTGCAATGCGTAGCTCTATCCTGCATGACAGTGTACAGTGCATTAGTCTACAATGTGTGGGTGTACACGGTATCACAGTGTGCAATGCGTAGCTCTATCCTGCATGACAGTGTACAGTGCATTACAGTCTACAATGTGTGGGTGTACACGGTATCACAGTGTGCAATGCGTAGCTCTATCCTGCATGACAGTGTACAGTGCATTAGTCTACAATGTGTGGGTGTACACGGTATCACAGTGTGCAATGCGTAGCTCTATCCTGCATGACAGTGTACAGTGCATTAGTCTACAATGTGTGGGTGTACATGGTATCACAGTGTGCAATGCATTGCTCTATCCTGCATGATATTGTACAGTGCATTACAGTCTACAATGTGTGGGTGTACACAGTATCACAATGTGCAATGCGTAGCTCTATCCTGCATGACAGTGTACAGTGCATTACAGTCTACAATGTGTTGGTGTACACGGTATCACAATGTGCAATGCGTAGCTCTATCCTGCATGATAGTGTACAGTGCATTACAGTCTACAATCTGTGGGTGTACACGGTATTACATTGTACAGTGTATTACAGTGTGCAATGCGTTGTACACTGCAGTGTGCACTAAAGCATTTTACACTCATGCACTGTACACTCTAACGCATTTGACATTTCTAGTGTGCAATGCGTTAGTGTGCAATGCCTTCGACAGTACAATGCATTTGCAGTATTGGTGTATGTTTATTAAGCACAGATAATTCATCTGATTTTAGTTATCAAGGAGAAGTCTTCTCTGTCCCCCTGTTTATGAGGTGGAGGACAATTGTTTTCCGAAGAGGAGAGGAGACATTTTTTCAAGGAGATCTGTATAGATTTCCAGAGATATGTGTAGATGGTTGAGGGGCTGCATGTGATCGCCGGAGATAATTGTGATTAACGATCACCTGAGTTAAACTAGTGAATGAAAAGTGTAAAAAAACATGGATTGAAAATGACATTTGACATTTCTAGTGTGCAATGCGTTAGTGTGCAATGCCTTCGACAGTACAATGCATTTGCAGTATTGGTGTATGTTTATTAAGCACAGATAATTCATCTGATTTTAGTTATCAAGGAGAAGTCTTCTCTGTCCCCCTGTTTATGAGGTGGAGGACAATTGTTTTCCGAAGAGGAGAGGAGACATTTTTTCAAGGAGATCTGTATAGATTTCCAGAGATATGTGTAGATGGTTGAGGGGCTGCATGTGATCGCCGGAGATAATTGTGATTAACGATCACCTGAGTTAAACTAGTGAATGAAAAGTGTAAAAAAACATGGATTGAAAATAATCTGCACTGACCACTGTGCTTTGTCAAGCCACATATTGGCACATTCTGGTTTCACACAGATGCGATGTGAAATTTGCAGTGTTTTCCGTGCAAGCGCTGCACCGCATCACAACCGCAACCCCTTCATGCCACCTGCTGCGGCTTTCTAGGTGAAGTTAACAACACACCAAAATTGGTACACAAAGCGTATTGCGATTTGCCAAATTGGATCGCATGCCTATTCACACCCATGTACATACCCTGAAAAAGGGTCCTGCACATTTTTGGCCCGGATGCGGTGCAATTTGAGGTGTGCAAAATGTTTGTCTCTAATTGCAACGCACACAAATTGCATGTGATTTGCCCAGGAGTGCGGTGTTAGACCACAATGCATGTATGTGAAGCCAGAATAAAAGGATGTGGATTTTGTCTACTTTTACTTGCGTATGTTAACATTATGCAAGTGCATTTTTCTTCTGTTTAACATGCTATAGAAATGGAACATGCATTTGGATGGAGTGTTTTTGTATGTGCATTTTGGAAGTATTCTAACCACACATTGACCCTAGGGCCACACCATATCTTAAGCCGCGTTTGTCAGAAATGCTGTACTGTACATTTAAAGCGGATTTAAACTCCACCTATCAAAAAATACCAGTCATCAGCTACAAAAACGGTAGCTGCTGACTTTTAAAAAGCAGCCGCTTACCACAGAGCAGCCAAAATCATTCATTTAGCTGCTCCCATGCCAGCATTCCTTGGCCCCTCTCTCCTGTCCATTGCTCCCTGAACAAGCACCTTGTTTTGGTGTGAGCCCAAGAACACTCCTTCATGAGCCACGTAGACCAGAGAGGCAAGCTTTTCAAGCACATCATGAAATCAGGATGGGGCTCCACTTCAAGTAAGCATTAGTGTGCCTGGGGGAGGGGGGGACCTTGGGCCTTTCCAAACACAGTAGATGCTACAAGAATGTTTCCTTGAACTCTTGAAATGGTTAAAAAGGAAAGACACTCTAGATAGCCTGCACTGAGAATTGACTGTCATGATGACGTGTCAATGATTATTTGCTCTCATTTTTCAGGAGTGGTACTGCTTGCGGTTGAAGCTGGTAGAAATCCACCTTCACGTCCTCCACTCACCTTCACTTGTGGCCAGTGGATATTTTGTGGCCCCAGGCAAGAACTGGCATCGAGGACCTTCATAAAGACCCTGGCATGCCAGAGGTGGTTTGGAAGCAGCACAGCAATTTGACCATCCCTTTCCTCTATGTTGGTTTTAGGGGTGCAGAATTGCTTCTCGTTCGTGAACGGACTGTCGCCGGATATCAGAGTCCCCATATTTTCAAGATATGTTTTAGCCATGTTGGCTTATTTTTATGTTGAGTCAAAGACTATTTTTTGTTACCTTAAAAAAGTGTCAGATCCTCTTGATTGTATTCCCGAGACTTCAGATGGCCAGATAACATGCAATCTGAGGAAAAGTCAGTGCAATGTCCTCCACATGTAGCTAAAGTCTGTAATAGGAGGACCTACCAGAACAATGCATTCATTTGGAGTGGGCCAGGCCCATACAGTACATCATGGAGGTTTGCTATGAAGGAACATTAATGTTTGGATACTTGAGCTCATGTGGTTTGTTTCCAAATATTTCTGCCCATTGCAGCGTATTGACTATTGCAGCTCCATAAAGATCAGGCATACAGAAAAGTGTACCTTGTCCATAGAATAGCCACTAGGAGGTCCTATCTGGGCACACAGATCTGGCCTATGCATAATTGTGGAAAATGCCAATTCGGTCTGCTTTATAATATGAAGGGGTCAGTTCACGCTTGCTTCAGGGGAAACATTACAACGAATTTTGTTATTTTTCATAGGAAAACGTGGCCGATCCCTAGATGCATTGAGGTACATAGCAGAGGTTCAAGATACTCCATAGAAGAACTTATTGTTCTTCCTAACTATACAGGTGGCACAGACACAAGCATACACCCAGGGCCACTGTTAGATATCACGGGGCCCCATACAGCATACCTGACAGGCCCCCATCACCAGAGAAAATATCCAAATTATATATATGGTAAAAATACACAACATTTTCTTCATGGACACAATCACAAACAAATTCCTGTTCAATCCAAATGATAAACCTGTACTGAGTTAATAAATCAAACGTTGTGTAATTGAGGGCTCATTCACATGGGTGCTGTGGCCTGTAGAGTGTGAATCAGTGTTTGGTTTTTGTGGCTGTCGCCATTAGCATGCAACCTATGTTACACTATGTGAATACTGCAGATCCTAATTTGACAAGCATATGGTTGCAATTGTACAGCCCTGAATACAGACCGTGAGCATTCAGGGCCACTTCCCCACGCCTTCACACTTGTCAGATTAAAACCTGTGTTCATACAGCTGCTGTGTCCCCATAGTGTAACAGGTGGCTCTAGCCACATAAACAACCCACTCATTCATGCTGTACAGGTCAGAGGACCTGTGTGAATGTGGCATTTTGTGTTTGTTATATTTATTTTTTCCCAAAGCCCATTGAATTCAATGGACTGCTTAACATGTGGAAACATGCCACAATACTGCAGGCATGTTATTTTCCAAGTGTGTTGCACCTAGCCGCACAGTAGTGTGGTGCCATGCGTTTTTGTGGCTGTGAATGGGGCTGTTTTTAATAGACGTGTCAGGAATGGACTCAGCACTGGTGGTGGGTCTCACCTGCCATGTGGGCTGCAGTACCAGAGCTGACCAGCGGGTGCTCTCAGCAGCCAGAAGTTCACTCGAGCAATCAGCCAAACCTGGGGCTGATTACAGAAAGGTGTATTTAAGGCATGACAAGGCCTGTGCTCGGGGCCTTGGTGTATGTTTTCCCATGAGCTCCTGTACCTGGTATCCTGTGTTCCTGCTTCGTTGCTGACCCGGCTTGATTCTGACCTCTGCTGACCATCTCCTGTTGAACCCCTGGCTTGCCTGACCATCCTTCTGTCTGATCCCCTGTACTGCGCTGTCCGTGAGTTACTGAACCCGGCTTGTGACCTTGACTATTCTCTGTCTGCTCCTTTGGTACCTTGCTGCCCGCACGTTGCTGACTTGGCCCGTCTGACCACGTTAACTACTCTGCCATCCATCCATCCTGCACGGATCCAGCCGTACCTGCACATACCTCTGGCGGATCCCTCTACCACTAGCAGGTGTACTCAGGGGCCGCGACCTGGTTCCTGTCTGCTCCAAGTCCATCCCCACCATCAGGGGCCCTGGTGAATAAGCAGGCTGGGACTTAGACTCCGCGCCCTGGGGAATCCTGTCCTGGGGACCACTAGAGGTACCACCAAACGGTCATTACAGAACCCTACGGCCGGCCTGACCGTTCCACCTCTCCAGCCCTGACTACGCCTGTGTTCCTGCACCTACTAAGATTAGTGAAAGGTTGGTTTGTTCACTGTGCGTTAGAGATATATATATATATATCTCTATCTGTGTGGCTAATAACCTGTATTATTATACTGTACCTGAAACCTGCGTTTCCCTGTGTCAGTCCACACCTTTCTGGTCATTCCTTGATTCCTGACATCACACCAAGGCCTTTCCTGACCAGAAGTGGCTGCACAGGGAAGCCATCTTGACTTGTTGTAAAGGATGCATCTTGATGAGGTTATATATTTGTCTATGCTAGTCTTTGATGACAGAGAATATGCCTATCAGACTCTGCAGAAGTATACCAGGGATCAGCTGCTAGAGTGCATACGGGTCGCTCATTCCCTAGTAGGTGAGGACCTAGAGCTCTCTGAGGTGCAACCATTGATTCAGGCTTGTGTTGAGTTGGCTTCATCTAGTACCCCTGAAAGCAGGGATGAATTTCTTCCTCCATTCAGGGCGAGTCAAATAATATCACTGGTATGGTTGTTGGAGGATGATCCGGATTGCTTCTTGGAGCATTATTCAGCATGTTCACCACATGTGCTAAAGAAGTGTATAAACTCAGTGCAATCTTTGACCAGACAGGCCTTGTGTAAGCTGAGCGTTGTCCAACCCTTACTGCAGACATGGTCAGACTTGTTACACCCAGCCTCAATCAGCTTGCAACGAACCAGTCCTGCTTCTCATCATTCCTCTGCTCAAAGCTCTTTTCCTGCATTCCCGACAGCACCCTCAGTGACAGCCCCCCCAGGGACAGCCCAGTATACCCTGCTATCTACCACATGTCAGTACCCTGCTCCCACTCGCTGTACCATCGTGCCCGTTGACTTGGTACCCGCTGTCGTGCCCGTTGACTTGGTACCCGCTGTCGTGCCAGCTGACTCGGTGCCAGCTGACTCGGTGCCCGCTGTCGTGCCAGTTGACTCGGTGCCCGCTGTCGTGCCAGTTGACTCGGTGCCCGCTGTCGTGCCAGTTGACTCGGTGCCCGCTGTCGTGCCAGTTGACTCGGTGCCCGCTGTCGAGCTTGGTGACCCGGTACCCGCGGTTCTGCTAGATGGCTCGGTGCCCGCTGATATGCCCGGTGACTCGGTGCCCGCTGACTTGCCAGGTGACTCTGTGCCCGCGGTTCTGATAGATGGCTCGGTGCCCGCTGTCGTGCCAGGTGACTCGGTGCCCGCTGTCGTGCCAGGTGACTCGGTGCCCACTGACGTGCCTCTGCCCGCTGCACAGCCCGACATGCCAGCCCCTGATGTCCAGCTAAACTGGCCAATAACTGATTCCCAGCCTACTCCTGGAAATCCTGTGCCCAGTGACCTGCCTTCCTGGGTTCTCCTACACAAAGAGAAGTCTACCAGCAGGAAACCCAGCCAGCCGGTTTACTCCGGCAGTTGGATATTCAGCCAGTTACCTGACCCGGGCGGTGGAACATTTTGCCCACTAAGGACTGTTTGGAGCGTCCTGAGGCCGCTCCTTGAGGGGGGGGGTACTGTCAGGAATGGACTCAGCACTGGTGGTGGGTCTCACCTGCCGTGTGGGCTGCAGTACCAGAGCTGACCAGCGGGTGCTCTCAGCAGCCAGAAGTTCACTCGAGCAATCAGCCAAACCTGGGGCTGATTACAGAAAGGTGTATTTAAGGCATGACAAGGCCTGTGCTCGGGGCCTTGGTGTATGTTTTCCCATGAGCTCCTGTACCTGGTATCCTGTGTTCCTGCTTCGTTGCTGACCCGGCTTGATTCTGACCTCTGCTGACCATCTCCTGTTGAACCCCTTGCTTGCCTGACCATCCTTCTGTCTGATCCCCTGTACCGCGCTGTCCGTGAGTTACTGAACCCGGCTTGTGACCTTGACTATTCTCTGCCTGCTCCTTTGGTACCTTGCTGCCCGCACGTTGCTGACTTGGCCCGTCTGACCACGCTAACTACTCTGCCATCCATCCATCCTGCACGGATCCAGCCGTACCTGCACATACCTCTGGCGGATCCCTCTACCACTAGCAGGTGTACTCAGGGGCCGCGACCTGGTTCCTGTCTGCTCCAAGTCCATCCCCACCATCAGGGGCCCTGGTGAATAAGCAGGCTGGGACTTAGACTCCGCGCCCTGGGGAATCCTGTCCTGGGGACCACTAGAGGTACCACCAAACGGTCATTACAAAACCCTACGGCCGGCCTGACCGTTCCACCTCTCCAGCCCTGACTGCGCCTGTGTTCCTGCACCTACTAAGATTACTGAAAGGTTGGTTTGTTCACTGTCCGTTTATATTTATATATATATATATATATATATATATATATAATCTGGGTGGCTAATAACCTGTATTATTATACTATACCTGAAACCTGCGTTTCCCTGTGTCAGTCCACACCTTTCTGGTGATTCCTGACATCACACCAAGGCCCCGAGCACAGGCCTTGTCATGCCTTAAATACACCTTTCTGTAATCAGCCCCAGGTTTGGCTGATTGCTCGAGTGAACTTCTGGCTGCTGAGAGCACCCGCTGGTCAGCTCTGGTACTGCAGCCCACACGGCAGGTGAGACCCACCACCAGTGCTGAGTCCATTCCTGACAAGACGTGTGTAGGTGCAATAACGTTTTCATCATGGTACCTGCGCACATCTACAGAGGGCATTGCATTTCTTTGCTGTGCTGGAAAATGTGTGTTCTTGCATGCGTTTCTGTACCACCAATGGTGTGAACAAGTCCTAAGGGCCAGTTCACACTATAGAAACAGTCTAGATGTGTTCCTGATGGGTTTTTTCATGCCCTTTTGGCATGCATGTTTAGTGTGTTCCAGTACATTTTGGATGCGTTTTGGACACGTTGACATTGCATTTTTGTATCCCTTCCACTTATTTTTTTCTATTTTCTTTGTATTCAATGTAGTTAGGGACATGTGCGCTTTAGTACATTCAAGGATGTTTCAATGTGTTCCAGTACAGTAATGTGCAGAAACAATGCAGCGTGGTCAACTTTTACAGCACCCGCAATGCATTGAAAATGCAAGCGCTGATGTGAACTATGACATTGACAACCATATAACCTTCTTTCTGTGCGTTTGTGATGCCGAAAAAGCAACTGAAACACATGTAGTGTGAACTGGCCCTAAAGGTTATTAGAGGTCAGGGAACAGGACTGACCAGGAATTGTGAATTCAATCAGACTAGTGGTGAGATACAATCAGCAATCGTATAATAATGTGAGATCTGAGCTGTAGCTGATAGAAAATGAGACCCATTCACTTGATCAGTAAATAGATAGTTAAAGAGTGGGGCGGTGATCCATAGATTTGCATATGGGACAGGTGATGAGGGGTGGGGGAGGGGGTCAAGTTGTATAAGGAGACAGATTTAAAAGCGAAAAAAGTTACAATGAAATATACACGGCATGAAACTTGCACATTTCCTAATTGGCGGAAGAACAGTACGCAACTAACATTCATCCACTTTCTAGTCATTAGGCAAAATCATAATTGATTGATCAATATTCCTGCCACAACCCAGAAAATTGATCTCCATTTTTTTGGGAGGTTGCCAAGACTGGGATTAGAACCCATGACCCAAGTGCTGTAAGTTCTGAGCTCTAACCACTAAACCACTGTGGGAGACACAGTTTGAGCTATAATGTAGAATAGTTACATTGTTTAAAAATGATAAAGCGAGCGCTGGTCAAATGATATAGACTAGTAAAATGGTATTACACAAGATAAATATAACCACGAACAGTAGTGCATGAACTCGTGAAAGGTCATCCACCCCTGTGACGGTGTACTACACTATTAAGCACCTTTCTTGCTCCTGTGGCTGAGCTAATTCCTCCCCAGGACCATTTGGGCACCCACCCTGATGGATGGATGGAGCTGGATGACTAACCCATAGCTGCCAGCATACCGCTGCACCCCCAGATGTGCGACGTGTATAACCCATGCACATTAATACTTTTGTTCTGGTGAGTGTAGACCAGTCCCAAGGGTGGTTTACCTTTCACGAGTTCATGCACTACTGTCCGTCACGGAGAGACCACACGTGCCATTCATAGGCACTCTCTGAGTTGGTACTCTCACACGAAGGACATTCCATTATTCAGGAATGATTATATGAACTTATTTTAGCACGATTTACCAGTTTACATCATTATTGCAATTCTTTGCACTTTTTGGTTTTTACATGCGTTCATTATTGATCACATGCATTTATAGTGCTGCACTTGTCTTTAACATAGAATAGTTATGTGAATAAAGAGAATGAAGATGTATAACTATATTGGGAAATTAGAAGTATATAAATTATTTGAGATATAAGTGTGAAAATGTTTAACATTTGAAAATAGAATGTGTGACATTCATTAGTAAATGCATTACTTTCCTGATCATTTTGGAGAAACAGCAAAAAAAAATAGAAAATTCTAATACAGCTGTACTATTTATTACATTCTAAAAATTCTCTTTTGCTATCAGAAAAAACGCCAATGTTAATAAAGCCTGTGCTTGTGCGCCATCTAGCGAATATATCCGGTATTGCACCTAAAAATGTGCCAGACGGGATACCACATTCACTAATGGCAAAGTAGACGCTCGTTAATGAGCTTGCTAGACGCTGGTCAGACGACTGATTGATTGACCGGAGTCTGCCTGAATGGTCAGACTCTGCTGATAGACTCACATCTTAGTGAATCAGGGCCTTAGACTCTCAGTCACATTCAAAATGTACAGGTCTAGTGTACCCGCCCACATTCACTACAATTCCCTGTGGTTTATGGGAACTGTAGTCTCCTCTTGCTGCAGAGAGAGGAGAGGATATGATGTAATCTGTCAGAGCCTGGAATCGAACCTGGGCCTTCTGCAGTGAGAGACAGTGTTTCTTCTCACTGAGCCACCTGAAATGCTGGACAGCTCCCTTGACAATTTTTTGGATGATCCTGCCTTTGCCCCGTTTTGTTTTGTCTTGAACCTTGAACTCCTTGCTCCTCCCATGAACTTCCTATAAAAGCCATGTCTCTGCACTTCCTGGTTGCCAGATTATTGTGCCTTTCCAGCCAATATCCTGCTACTGTTCCTGCTGCTGTCTACACCTCCGCTACTGATCTTTGGCTTGTTCCTGACCACGATTTCGTCTCATCCTAACGTACTACGATGGATCTGCTACCATTTGTGACCGACCCTTGGCTTGTGACCGACTCTGCTTTCGTCTGATCCCTAACCTGTTGATCTGCTATTGGTTCCCAGTCTGCTCATTCCCTGGTGGGGTGATCCTGATATCTGCGACCTGGTATTAACACGCAGCCAAATCCATCTCCACCATTAGGAGCTCTGGTGAATACCGGTTAATACTTAGACCCCACACCTCAGGTGAGCCTGCGTCATTCCCAGGGGGATCCGCTGGTGTACCTATCCTGCTGGTTCCAGGTAAGCCTTTTACTTTTATTACAGAAGCATCAAAAACAACATGATACTGGTAATCGGGGTACATCTCACCCTATACTGCGACGCAGCGCACCACATAGCAATATAGTTCCAAGCATACAATAAATACATTCAGAAATAAATACATTCGCTCAGCGGTATGATACGTGATATGCGTGGAGGACGAATCTCCAGACCACCACGTCATGCATAACGCCGCTTACCCCAAAAACTGTAGCATTCTAATACACATTACGTTTCCTAATCATACTAATGCATGCAAAAACGAAAACCGGATATTACGATCAACAATAGGCATCGGGTGTGTGTGGAAAGGGGGGGGGGGGGGGAAAGAAACACAGGCCCGAAGCTTTATTGAAAAGACAAAGACACGCTAGGGGGAAGGGGGAAATCTTTAGACGTCCTCTTCCTCCTTAAAGTCCATCAAGGAATAGTCTCTGAGCAGACTGAGGATCAGTCTGCGGCAGTCCTCAATGGACATCCTCTCCTGCTGGTGGATGAGGCGCTTTCTGGCGCACCATAAAGCGTCCTTAAAACAACACAGCACCCGCCAGGCGCCGTCAATGTCCTCCAGAGAAAAGGTTCCACAGAACAGTCCATTCAACACCCCAACGTGAGTGATGGCTGTCTGTGGTACAAAGTCCTTGAGTTCAGGTTCCAGGGCCCCCAACAGGGCCTGAGCAAATGAGCACTCCCAGAAAACGTGGTGAGACATTTCCTCGTGGATGATGCAGAAGGGGCAGTGTCTGTATCTGCTCAGGTTCCTGGCATGCATAAATGTCCTGAGAGGCAACCCCCCTTGGATTGCCATCCATGCCAGGTCTTTGTGCCTGTTGGTAAGAATGTTGGAAGAAACATTCCTCCAGACCACCTTGCAGGTGTCTGAAGGCAGGCCTGGAACCGACTCCAAAATGTCGCTGGCTCGGATGAGCTTGTAGATAGTCTTTGGCTTCCACAAGTCAGGCTTGACTCCCTGCAGCCCTTGCTCCCTGATGAACTTGAAGGTATCCAAGTAGTACCAAGGAGTGTCCCAGTTGTAGGGGATGGAACTATCCCAAGTGTCCCACCCCAGGGACCTCCAGAGAGGCAACAGGAAGAAGCGAGACATTGCGTTCCCGCCAGAGTCCATAATCCGTCTGGGCAAAGTTCTGTGGATGCAGTTGCAAGCAAAGAACACTCTCAGCTGGGTGGCGATGTCGGGCATGCCCTTACCGCCCTTGAGGGGTTCCTTGAACATGACTGCCCGCTTCACTCTGTCCATCTTGGAGCCCCAGATGAAGTGAAACACCGCCCTGGTGATGGCCTTACAGGTGTTGACCCGAGGGGGCCAGGCCTGGGCGAGGTACTGCAACACAGGGAGAATCTCGCTGCGGAGTACCAGTGTCTTCCCTTCGATGGTGAGGTCTCTGAGGCTCCAGAGTCCAAGAGCCTTTTACTGCTATAGCAACTGGTCTCTGAACCTGACCTTACACCGTGACATAATCTCTGCTGTCACACCTCCTCCTTGGCAGATCAGATGCTATCTTTTAATTTACAGAGATGAGGTCATGAAAATTCAATTAGACTTTTCTCCTAATGTTAAGGGTTTTCAACATTGTATTAACTGTTTAGAGTTTTGTATAGGGGGGTGTACTACTGGATGATTTTTGTGCCTTTTCAGTTCTTTAAGTATTGGTATTTTCTATCTTCACTGCACCAATCCCTTATTTCATCTTCAGTTTTACACATCTGCATAAATCTAAGCTCTTCAATACTTATGGAAATATATCATATCACAGTATATATATCCTTGCAATTGTCTAGACTGCACTGTATCATGTGCATGAACAGGACAACGAGTGTGACACAGCATTCAGAGGCAACAGATCTTTAGATGTCTTCTCCCAGTACCATGCTTATTTTATGGACTTCTAGTGAATATCACTGACTGGTGATCACCTCCTCACAACCTCCCCCTGTAAATGTCTATAGGTATGCAGATCTTCCTGCTTATCAGATTGGACAGTTCCCACTTGAAAATGGAGTTCACAATTTGACTGGTAGGTGGCAACCTAAAATATTGATTTTAGGTAGTCACATTAGCTACATTGAAACAGTATTTCATTATTTTTTTTTCAAGTAAACAATTCCTAAGGGAAATACAGGGACTCTATTTCTCATTGTATATGGGTACTAAGTGTACATACCGTACAGTGTAGGAGAATGGTTTGAAAGGGTTTCTGCAGCACCTGGCACCAAGTCTATTTTATCTGTATTAAGTGGGAGTGATCTCCTATGTGACTTTCCCTGCACAGATTTGATGATGGTGTCATTGAACAGTGGGAGCATCTCATCAGGTACAGAACCACAACACCAATGGAGAGAATGTTTTTAACCCATGCTCAGGGGCGGACTGACCATTTGGAAACTCGGGCACTGCCCGAGGGCCCGGGTCAGTAGGGGGCCCCATGAGATGCCCCTGGTACACTTTTTTTTTTTTTTTTTTTTTTTTTTTTTTTTTTCATAGGCTTTTTTTGAGTTTGGGCAAGGACACAGGGGCCCCATGATCCCCTATTGCCCGGGGACCCCATGAGTTGTCAGTCCGCCCCTGCCCATGCTGCTGCTTTCTTTAACACCATGACACCAACGATAGAACATATTTTTCCTCCAACAGGCACCAATGACGATGCATATATTTTTGTCTCCTGACCGTGATGCCAGAGCCTTTCTTCCTCCAACTGATCATAACCACCAGGGCACTTTTTCCCCACACTGTCCAGCACAGACCACTGATGTCAGGGTAATTTTCCCCCAGTGCCCATCAACGCTAGGGCACTTTTTCTCCCACTGATCATCATAGCTTTAAGTGGTTCCAAAGTCCACATTTTGTTTATCTTAATGTATTCTATTCATTAGGGTAAAAAAAAAACGCCGCAACACTTGTCCTACCCCCCCCTCCCTAAACACTTACCTGAGACCTGTCACCACTTCAACACTGTTGTGGCTGCAGCATCACTCCTCACTTCCTAATCTCATAGGAGAAGCTGAGCCATAGGCTCCTACTACTGTCAGTCAAGCTCCTGTTAATAGGGAGAGGGGAAGTGGCTTACCGAAGCTGTATGTGTCTATGTATGCACACAGCCCAGCTCAAGAGTTTGCATGCACTTGTGCCTCACTCTGCTTGCTGAGCAGACACCCAAAAGACGGAGCAGTGGATAGCACTAGTGAGGGACTTCAAAAGGGGAGGTAAGGGACTGCTGTGCATAACATCATTGCACAAAGCAGGTAAGTTTAACCTCCCTTTTATTTTACCAAAAAAACCTATAGCCTTTAATATCACTTTAAAGTGTTGCTATAGGCTCAAGGTTTTTTACGTTCATGCATTCTATTCATGAAGGTGTGTAGCAGCACCCCCTAACACTTACCTGAGCCCCCTCTGAATCCAGCGATGTCCAGGAGAGCATCGGTTCTCCGGGAATTCTCACTCCTGATTGGCTGAGCCAGAGAGGGGGCATGGATAAGCCGCAGCTGTGTGAATGGACACGCAGAGCCGCTGCTTGGGAGCATGCCTGCTTGGGTGTCCGCATAGCAAGCTGCTTGCTGTGGGAGGGGCACCTGACAGGAGGCAGGGGCCAGGAGCGCCGACAGGGGACCTGAGAAAAGGAGGAGTCAGGCTGCTCTGTGCAAAACCACTGCACAGAGCAGGCAAGTATGACATGTTTAAAATCAAAATAAACAAGACTTTAGTATTACTTTAAGTACTTTTTCCTCCCACTGATCAGCAATATGAGAGGCAATATGACACATGTTCTTGATCTTTGTATGCTGTGCATTATGTGACATAACCATGATCCCTGTACTCTGTACACTATGTTGTATGTTACCGAACTGATCCCCATACTCTCTCTTTTTCTGTCTTTTCTGATATGGACTGGGTAATGTGTTAGGAATGTAAGGATGCCCCATTGTTTGATGGAAATGAAAATTATCAACCTACAGAGGACTGAATTCAAAGACACCCCGAAAATCAAAGTGAAAAATTGAAGCAGCAGGCTAGTCCATTTTGCCGAAATTTCATTGCAGCAACTCAGAATGGTACTCAGTAGTTTGTATGGCCCCCATGTGCTTGTATACATGCCTGACAACATCAGGGAATGCTCCTAATGAGACAACGGATGGTGTCCTGGGGTATTTCCTCCCAGATCTGGACCAGGGCATCACTGAGCTCCTGGACAGTCTCAGGTGCAACTTGGCGTCATCAGATGGTCCGAAACATGATATCCCAGAGGACTTCTATTGGATTTAGGTCAGGCGAGCGTGGGGGCCATTCAATGGTATCAATTCCTTTATCCTCCATGAAGTGCCTGCATACTCTCACCACATGAGGCGGGGCATTGTCATGCACCAGGAGGAACCCAGGACCCACTGCACCAGTGTAGGGTCTGACAATGGGTCCAAGGATTTCATCCCGATACCTAATCGCAGTCAGGGTGGCATTGTCTAGCCCAGGAATGGGCAAACTACGGCCCGGCGGACCTTTTAATGCGGCCCGCGGAGCGTGATACAAAAAAAAACAGCCAGGGCAGGCAAACATTTGCATCATCCAGCGCGCTCAAATGCAATGATTGGCCAGTCTCGCTGCCACTCACATCCTGATAGCCAGTGATTGGCTGTCAGGATGTGTGTAGGCGGGGCAGCGTGACGAACGTGAGGGGAGCTAGGCTCCTCTCACAGTCCGCCCTGAAGACCGGAACGGCGCGGGAACACGGCGAGAGGAAGGGGGGACTTGGCTTACTACTTGGGGGGGGAATAGTGCTATGGGGGATGAAATGTTACAAATTTTAATTTATATTAATTCACACATACACATCATTCATCTACTATTGGTCCGGGTCCAATATATGAACCCATTGCGGCCCTCAAGTCAAAAAGTTTGCCCACCCCTGGTCTAGCCTGTAGAGGTCTGTGCGTCTTCCTCCCCAGACCATCACTGACCCACCACCAGAACGGTCATGCTGAACAATGTTACAGGCAGCATAACATTCTCCATAAGCTCCATAGAAAAAACATCGCTGTGGTGGTAGTAATATAAAAACCCCACTAGGGGAGTACCTTTGTTGGAATAAGCAATGGAACATAAAAACATATGAGCCTGTGGCTTAGAGGAAGTGCCTGGGTCACGTGGACGGCACAGGAGATGCCACAATCTTTCTTAAACAGTTATCTTTTCCCCAGACCACCTTCTGGGTGCCCCCTCCCAGGGATTGGCTAAGGTCAAATAAATTTTCATAACCCAGTGGCTGACCCTCCTACTCAATTTCTGGAAAGAGAGACAGACAGGAGCCATCAACCACCAGGCTTAAGTACAGACCCGAAAAAAAAAATTGCTGCTGAACTGAGTACAGCAGAACCAAAAACAAAATCTCTCCAGGCTAGGGTAGGGAGATACAAATATTTTGAATCAACTCATTTGTAGCCTTTCAAGTTAATGCAAACTCTGATGCCAGATGTGTGTGGTTTTTTTTTTTTTTTTTTTTTTTTTACGATACTTCCATAATGTCTGAAGTCAATTGAGTATATGTCTTTTAAATAAAATTGTACCATTTTATCTACAGTACTTATTGGGGGTGCACCAATACCATTGTCCGTGCTTATTACCAAGTACTTTAGTACTCGTGAAAATGCTCCCAGTACCCAAAACTGACACTTTATGGTGTGATTTGTGTCCACACAAAATGACTGGGCACAAATCACATTGCAAAGAAAGGCATAGGATTTGAACAGGAATGTGGTGCAATTCCTGTCCTAATCACATGTGGTTTCCTGGACCGCTCCTGTGTGAACCCAGACTGAAATCATTTTGACAAGCCTGGGTTCACACGGGATTGGTGGGGAACCCACATGTGATTTGGACAGAAATCATTCCGCTTTCAAATCACATCTCGTATCGACGAGTACCTGCCAATAAAAAAGGCTATTGGTGCATCTCTAGTACTTATGATCCTGATCATAAGCTGTTGAACACTTTCTGTTATGTGGGTGGGCACCTGAGGCACCATCTGACTGTCTGTGACTGACCTTGATATCTGGGACGTAGCCCCAGACAAGGTTATATCGGGACAGCTTTTGGAAATCCGTGACTGTCCCAGCCAAATTGGGACTGTTAGCAACTATGTAAGCATTGCATATGTTTTGATGGTGAAAAGGCAATAGTGTCCAGTTTTTGAGTTCTTACAGGTATAAAAAATAAAGTGTGTTGCCCACCCTTGTGTAAGAATTTAGTGTACTCCACAAATACATTTTTGTGCCTGTGATAGTAAAAGGCATCCAATTATTGGTGCAAAATGGTCCTATGAGTTTTTAAAATGTGCAGTAAAATCTTTCTGTTTCATATTGAAGCCAGAACAAAAGCAACTAGCCAAAGAACACAGGAAAAACCACATTGATTTATTGATTTTATGTCTAGTGACAATGTACATCGCATGGCATACCTGTAAGCACACAACATTACTACTTACTGCTAATGATAGCACCTTTTGCATTCAATGAAAAATATAATTGGAAAAATAGAGCTGATTTCAGTCAGTTTAAGAATGTTGGAAACTTTGGCCACAGCTTGGGGACCATAGTATTTCCATAGACTCAGATGTACAGACAGCTTTAGTGCTTGTTCATACCCGCACCCAGGAACAGGTAAAAATAGTCAGTTCAGCTGTGGTTGTATGCATCTCCCCCTTCCCTCGGCTTTCCTCTTAATCTAACACAGCAACTGAACACTGTTGATGGATAACTAACTCTTTCTCATGGCCATGAAATATGTCAAGTTTAAAATATCCTTCAACAATTTCATACTGTTTCCCTGTCTGTGTTCCGGGCTATGGTTCTGTGTTATTCTGCTGACAATGCCACTTTTTTCAAATAAACCACTCCACTGATCCGTTCTGAATGGATATGGCGATGATTGGCTTATGTGGTAACTGGAGTTTGGAGCTCTTGTTCCAATGGTTCTCCCAATGTTTGCAGAGACTACAGATGAGCTTCGATGTCCTATGAACTCATCTCTATCCAAACTTCCACTTTGCCCAATCAGTTGCGGGCTGGGTCCCCACTGCCCCACAGCACATGTAAACAAAGCTGCGGGATGATGGTGATGTCAGTGCCCCTGTATGGATGTGTTGGAATCTACATATGTCTTTATTCAGTCAATGGCATTGAGTGAACGAGGAAGTGCAGAGAGATGAGTTCGAATGGCACCCAAGCTCATCTCAGCAGAGATCTCTGCAGCTCTTCCTAAGTGGTAGAGATTTCCTGCACACTTGTACAGAGCATGAAGGCCAAAGCTAACCACAGATTTTAGGTGGCAGTTTGATGTCCAGAATATGATTTGTTTTTATAAATGGTTGTTCTGTCAAAATGCATGCTCATATGACGAAAATGGTATTGTTAATGTTTCAGTAGGGGGGTGATGATGCCCTAATCAAGAGACTATTATTGTTAGGAAGCCAAAATCCAACCCTGTAATTTTCGAAGAAAACCTTTATTTAATGAAATGAGGGATTGTCCTTACTGAGCTCTGACATGCTTCTGACAATGCTAGTTGACTGAATGTTCTGCTGCTGACCCTTTACAGTACCTTTTTTATACGTTGAGTTTTTGGAGTTTACTTAGTGAAGGAGAACAGCATGTTCACTTTGCAAACAATACCCAATCACGTACAAGGAGAAGTTACAAGAAAATAAAAACATGATTTTTGCTTGCAAAGATTTACCTCATTACTAAGCTAAGTGGAAATTGACTTTGTAAAGCAAATATGCTCTACTCTTTTAGTAAATCGACCCCATTAACCTGAAACAAATATGCAGACCAGGATATCAAAGATCTGAATACTTGTTCCTGTCAGCGCTTCAAAATATTAAAGCAAGAGGTCCAGCATTATAGCTAGGCAACTAGCTTTTTCAGGAGACTATATCAATGGAAACTTGCTTTTTTTTTCTCTTATGGCAGGCTTAATGTAAGTGCACCGCATATGGTAAAGCGGCTGATTTTAGACAAGGACATGAATGATACATGGGGGGGGGGGGGGAATTATGATCACATAGGGATATAGGAAGCAGACAAATCAGGCACATAGGTTACACTTACCAACAGATTTGTGATACCAGAATTACTATTAAATATATCCTTCATATATCATGAGAAGCCAAAAAAACACAAATGTTTCCTACACTGCATACTGAAATATAATTTATTTCTAGATTGCAATGCACAAAAAACAAGTAATTTATTTCTGGTTTGATTTTACACAAGTACACAAAATAATTGTTCAATTATAAATAATCATATGTACAGAATACACTAGCAATACAGTTTGTTTGGAAATATTCACCAATTATTTTTAGGAAGATTGCATATCTAGGTCAATACAATATAAATTTGTGCGTAGACGTTTGTTGGTTCACTGTAAATGTAGACTGTATTTATCAAAACATGTTTTTTTCTGTTTCTAGGCCACATTGCACTAGTGTATGACCTTTAAACACTGAGAATACTTTTTTTTTAAATTCTTTTATTTAAAATTTGCAAGTAAAAACAAATTCCAAAATATATATCAAACGAAAATATCATAATACATAGTAAACAAAAGGCAATCTTCACATCAGATACAAAACAGCATTTACATATCCCCTCCCACAAAAACCCTCCCCTTTATTACATACAAAAACCACCCACAACAATCAAAACCCATCACCATATATCACATCATCACATCCCCTATTCCCCCCCCTCCTCCCACCTCCCTCTCCCTTACATATAATACAAACTAACCATATACCAACAACCCATAAGTAACCCAGAGAAAATACATTTACATAATCCCTCCTATACCATCCCCCCCCTTATTACATATGCAATTCCACCCACCAAGCCTAACCAATATTCAAAAAATCCACAACACTCGCCCCCATTTTTTACATAACTTCCCTCCCTCCTCCCTTCCTCCCTCCATATCCAACAGAACCCCCACACAAAATCAAAAATAATTATATACAAGAACCAAGAAAAACAACTGTACAAAAACACTTCAGAAAAGTATCCTATGTACACCAGTTCTTCCACTCTTGAGTTTTCCAGATGGCTTTTGCTTCCGTTTCTCCTCGTTTTTTAAAATCGAAGTATGCGTAGTTATAAATCTTTCCACGGACCATGGCCGCACAATTTTTCACGTCCACTCTTTCTTGTCTGAAAACCAAAATATTACGCACATCCCACAAGCATTCTTTCACACAATCCACAATTATCCACAACACTCTTTCCTCCTCCCTCCCTACATTACTCAACCCATACAAAACCGTTTCATACGTCATTCTCACAATCCCAGTCAGCCCTTCCACCATTTTTTTCCATTTTCTTCCATACTTTCCTAGCAAAACTACATTCCCAAAAAAACATGCACCACCCTTTCAATCCTACCACACCCCCCTCTCGGACATACTTCACTGTCAACCAATCTTCTCCTCTGAAACTCTCTCGTGGGTAAACATCCATCCACACTCATCCATGCAATATCTTTCTGTCTATTATCCAAACATTTACATGCTACCTTCTTCCATACCTTTTCACTCTGCACTACATTCAATCCACTAATCCCTTCCAATTCTTCCCTCTCATCCAACACTTTCATCACTTTTCTACTCTCACACCACTTTCCACGCGTTACCTCTTGTAATTCATACCTTCTTACACACCTCTCAATCCTCACATAAAACCACGGTGCATTCAAACATACTGGCTTCCTCAGATCCACCTCCCACAACTTACATTTTCTTAACACTCTCCCCCCCCCAGCATACCTTACCATACATCCTGCCAAATTCTCTTTCCCACTCAACCTTACACACATACTTACATACTTTATCACCAGAAATCTTTCAAAATTTATCATTCCTTTACCACCATTCATCACACTCTTCATCACTTTCACTCTCCGCAATTTCTCCATCTTTGACGACCAAAAAAAACACAACACATTCTTATCACTTGCTTCAACACTCTATCCGGGGCTGGAAACACATAATACAAAAACAATAGCATAGGCATCACAACCGATCTCACAATTAACACCTTCCCTTCCAAAGTTAAAGTCCTGATAGACCAAAAATTTATTTTTTTCTTCATTCTCACCAACACATCTTGCCAACTCTCTCTCCCATACAAATCTCCATCAAACTTAACACCCAACACCCTTACCCCCCTTCACATAACTTCCATCCACATTGTTCACGCTCCCTCCATTCACCAAACCACTTACACTCACTTTTCTCCATATTCACACTGAAACCACTTACCATACAAAAAATCCCTATCAACAATCTCACCCTCTTTAAACTTGCTACATTTCTACACACCACCGTCACATCATCCATATATCCAATCACCTTCAAACTCTTCCCACTACTTCCAGGCACCTCCACCCCTCTCACACATTTATCTTTAACCAACATCCTTATTAACGGCTCTATCACACAGACAAACAGCACGGGCGACAATGGGCAGCCCTGCCTCACACCAGATTCAATACCTATCTCCTCTGTCAAACATCCATTCACCAACACCTTACTCACCATTCCTCTATATGACTTCACCCATCCTATCAATCTTTCAGGCATCCCCATTTTCTCCAAAACCTTAAACATAAATTCATGCGAAACTCTATCATACGCCTTTTCAAAATCTACTGCTAACACAGCCACCTCCTTGCTTCCTTTCCTTACATAACCACAACACATCTCGCAAACTTACCAAGCTCTCACCAATCGACCTTTCTGGCACGGCACACACCTGCTCCTCCCCAACCAACTTCTCCACCACCATACGTATCCTATTCGCCAACATTTTTGCCACAATCTTATAATCGACATTCAACAATGATATCGGTCTCCAGTTTTTTAGGTTTTTTTTTTTTTTTTTTTTTTTTTTTTTTTTTTATATCCCCCTTCTTATATAATAATACAATCACACTTTCTGCCATCGATCTCGCCATTCTTCCTTCCATCAATACTTTCTCAATCACCTCATACACACACTCTCCAATCACTTTCCAAAACATACTATAAAATTCAACAGGCAGTCCATCACTCCCAGGCGTCTTCCCTTTCTTCATACCTTTCATGCACTCTTCCACCTCCTCCTTCCTTACATCCTCAACTAACCATTCCTTATCTTCCACCTCCAAACATCCCTCCACCTCATTCAGTACTTCACTTCCAATTCTTTCATCCCTCTTCTTCTCAGTAAACAGATTCTTATAAAACTTCCAAACCTCTCCACTCATCTTCTCATTTTCTTTCACCTCACACCCATTCTCATCCAACACTCCAGACATCTCCACTTTCCCACCTTACACCTTCTTAAAGAAAAAACTTGTACACTTCTCATCCTTTTCTTTCACCACCATTCTTGCTCGTGACACAATCTCTCTTCCCCTCCGCTCCAAAAACATCCTCAATTTCTCCCTTGCTTCCACCAATTCAGTCCCTACATTCTCTCCCCACTCTCTCAATTCTTCCAAATACCTCAATCTATTTTGCCACCATTCATACGTCTTTCTTTCTTTGCTTTCTCACACCCTTTTTTTATGAAAAATACTTTCGTCCTCGCCTTCACCTATTCCACCACATTCTTAAAATCATTCCTCCTTTTCAGTTTTTCAAATGACACCACATATTCATTCTGAATCCTTTCATCCTCCAATAACTCTACATTCAACTTCCATACTCCCTTTCCATACATTACCTCTGACTTCATACTTACAACACATTCAATCCGGCCATGGTCCGTGAAGGCCTCCCTCTGAATCGCATAGGACCCCACTCCTAAATTTTTAGACAGAAAGCAAAAGTCAATCCTTGATTGTAAATTCCCCCTATCCGAAAAATATGTACATCCCTTAATCCAAAAATTTTTAGAATATCCCCAAAATCCTTCCCCGATTTATCTACACCGCCACCACTTCCACCCCCACACCTATCACCCGCATGCAATATACAATTAAAATCCCCCAAAATTATAGTCGGGTCCCTCCCTCCCAAAAACAACTTCATTTTACAGAATAACTCCACCCTCCCTTTCCCATCAGTAGGTGCATAAACACAAAAAATTTTAAACATAACCCCCCCCATATTCACAGAAAACTACTAAACACCTTCCCACCTCCACCTCCACCTTCCTTAGAATTTTTATTTTTGAATTTTTAAACAAAATCCCAACACCACTAGATTTTCTTTGATCCAAGGACCATATAGCTTCCCCATAGTTCCATTTTGCAACCGACGGCTCCTCTTGCATGTTGCAGTCCTGCACGCAAAGGATATCTGTATGGTACCTGGCAAAAATTTGAAAAATTGCCGCTCTCCTGTGTACCGATCCGATGCTTCTCACGTTCAAAGAGGATAGCCGTAGTTGCATGTCTTATGTGTGGAAAGGATCATACTTCTTGTCATCTCTTGCTCGCTTTCCCTCTGGCTTTTGTGCTTCGAGTCCTGGGCCCCTCCTCCAACCTAACACCGGGCATGTCTAATCTCTCAGCCTCTGTTTTTTTGACCTTCTCCTTAGGCTCCGTCTTCCCATACCCCATTACCTCCTGCAAACAGGCTACCTGACCAGTGCTAGCGTAGGCCTGTGATGAGTCGGACTCGGTCGCCATCTCTGACACCCCTGAGGCCGGGCTATCTGGAAATTCCTCAATCTCCTGAGAAGGAGCGACCGGCCCCGCGGCCTCCATTTTCCTTAAGGAGAGTTGCTCCACCTCCATCTTGGCGACCTCCTCCTCATCCGTCTCCTCCACATCCTTCAACACTTCCCCCTCCGCCATCAAGCTCTCAGGGACATCCTCCTCTATCCCAGCAGAAGCCCCCTCTAAGCCTCCGGCCTCCACAGGGGGGGGACCTGGCTCACCCTCCGTAGGTAGGCAAACATCAGTTCGCCCCACCTCTTCCTCAGGCAGCCTTTCGGTCCCCTCTAGGGTGGTTTGATTCTGTCCAGGGGCCGCCCCCTTTGTCACATCCGCATAAGACAGTGTCTCCGGCTCAGTTCTTCCGCCCTCTACCTCAACCACCTCCGCTGTGGTTTTTGGCACCTTGGGACACTGCCTTGCCAAGTGGTCACAACTACCACATAAGTGGCATTTCCTTCTCTCCGTACAATCGGATGTCCTGTGTCCCTGTTTAAAGCAATTGCGACACACCAGCCCGGCCTCGCACTGGTCCTTGGTATGACCGAAGGCAAAGCACTGCCTGCAGAATCGGGGTTGCCCTGGATACCATAAGTATCCCCTATTACTGCCAATGGAGAAGGTCTGAGGGGGGTGGCACACGCCTCCTGCACCCCCCAAGTCAGGCTTAAAGATCACCCAGAACTTCCGATGCCCATTAAATGTGCCCAGCACATTAGTCTGTTTCACACCTGCTGACACAGACACGCAGTAACGCATGAGGAAAGCCCGAATCTCCTCATCTCTCACAAAGGGGTTAAACATATGAACAGTTATTGGCACCCGTACCTTTGTCTCACTGCTCATGACCGTGATACCTTCCAGTATGTCGTCACCTTTCTTCTCGCCCATCCGTAGCAACACTGTCTGCAAATCTTCCCTCTTCCAGAATGTAACATCATACAAGCCAGTACTGGGGAAACATTGCACGCAAAAGATAGATTCTCTCGCCATACCTAGACAGTCTTCAATCAATTCCTTCTGAATGAAGTACAAACCGACATTCCGTCTTCTAGGCTCGGCCACCACCAGCCTCAAGGTATTAGGTGCATCCGGAGCACCTGACGCCATACCTGCAGTCCGCCTACCGCCAACCCACCACCAGTCACCCTAGGGAGACTGGTGGGGGCGATCGCAACTCGTTGCCTGGGGACTAAGCCTTAGGCCAATGGCAGCAAGGGGGGGCCCTCTGAAAAGGGACGCTCCCTCCAAGGCCGACCTTCGGGTACCCCAGGCACCTTCTGGCCAAGAAACAAGGAGCCAAAACTGCACTTGATCTTAGCCAAAAGGCCGAGAAGCGATCTGTGGGTGGGCACCTGAGGCACCATCTGACTGTCTGTGACTGGCCTTGATATCTGGGACGTAGCCCCAGACAAGGTTATGTCGGAACAGCTTTTGGAAATCCGTGACTGTCCCAGCCAAATTGGGACTGTTGGCAACTATGTAAGCATTGCATATGTTTTGATGGTGAAAAGGCAATAGTGTCCAGTTTTTGAGTTTTTACAGGTATAAAAAATAAAGTATGTTGCCCACCCTTGTGTAAGCATTTAGTGTACTCCACAAATACATTTTTGTGCCTGTGATAGTAAAAGGCATCCAATTATTGGTGCAACATGGTCCTATGAGTTTTTAAAATGTGCAGTAAAATCTCTGTTTCATATTGAAGCCAGAACAAAAGCAACTAGGCAAAGAACACAGGAAAAACCACACAGATTTATTGATTTTATGTCTAGTGACAATGTACATCGCATGGCATACCTGTAAGCACACAACATTACTACTTACTGCTAATGATAGCACCTTTTGCATTCAATGAAAAATATAATTGGAAAAATAGAGCTGATTTCAGTCAGTTTAAGAATGTTGGAAACTTTGGCCACAGCTTGGGGACCATAGTATTTCCATAGACTCAGATGTACAGACAGCTTTAGTGCTTGTTCATACCCGCACCCAGGAACAGGTAAAAATAGTCAGTTCAGCTGTGGTTGTATGCATCTCCCCCTTCCCCCGGCTTTCCTCTTAATCTAACACAGCAACTGAACACTGTTGATGGATAACTAACTCTTTCTCATGGCCATGAAATATGTCAAGTTTAAAATATCCTTCAACAATTTCATACTGTTTCCCTGTCTGTGTTCCGGGCTATGGTTCTGTGTTCTGCTGACAATGCCACTTTTTTCAAATAAACAACTCCACTGATCCGTTCTGAATGGATATGGCGATGATTGGCTTATGTGGTAACTGGAGTTTGGAGCTCTTGTTCCAATGGTTCTCCCAATGTTTGCAGAGACTACAGATGAGCTTCGATGTCCTATGAACTCATCTCTATCCAAACTTCCACTTTGCCCAATCAGTTGCGGGCTGGGTCCCCACTGCCCCACAGCACATGTAAACAAAGCTGCGGGATGATGGTGATGTCAGTGCCCCTGTATGGATGTGTTGGAATCTACATATGTCTTTATTCAGTCAATGGCATTGAGTGAACGAGGAAGTGCAGAGAGATGAGTTCGAATGGCACCCAAGCTCATCTCAGCAGAGATCTCTGCAGCTCTTCCTAAGTGGTAGAGATTTCCTGCACACTTGTACAGAGCATGAAGGCCAAAGCTAACCACAGATTTTAGGTGGCAGTTTGATGTCCAGAATATGATTTTGTTTTTATAAATGGTTCTGTCAAAATGCATGCTCATGACGAAAATGGTATTGTTAATGTTTCAGTAGGGGGGTGATGATGCCCTAATCAAGAGACTATTATTGTTAGGAAGCCAAAATCCAACCCTGTAATTTTCGAAGAAAACCTTTATTTAATGAAATGAGGGATTGTCCTTACTGAGCTCTGACATGCTTCTGGCAATGCTAGTTGACTGAATGTTCTGCTGCTGACCCTTTACAGTACCTTTTTTATACATTGAGTTTTTGGAGTTTACTTAGTGAAGGAGAACAGCATGTTCACTTTGCAAACAATACCCAATCACATACAAGGAGAAGTTACAAGAAAATAAAAACATGATTTTTGCTTGCAAAGATTTACCTCATTACTAAGCTAAGTGGAAATTGACTTTGTAAAGCAAATATGCTCTACTCTTTTAGTAAATCGACCCCATTAACCTGAAACAAATATGCAGACCAGGATATCAAAGATCTGAAAAAAATCTGGTGTATACTTGCATCATCTGTTGCCCATGCTACCAAACACCACTCCTTTGAAAATAAATTGTCCTTCGTTTTTCTGCAATGGAGCAGTATTCTTGGCATGGGCAGTGGGATAGGTAAGCTTTCAATAGGTTTTCACAGATACAGCTGTTTTTGCAACATTCTTTTTAAAGTACACCTGTCATGAGAGAACTGCTACTGCTGACCTCTACGTCCGAAAAATGCTAGTTCCCTGGCTGTAATGTTGATGCTTTATCTAAGTCACTGACCTGGAAAAAGTATAAAAAAAAGGAATGTGGACTTTTTCTTGACTTCATTTGCTGAATGCTTGTTCTGGGTCTGTGACTCTGAAGTATTGAAGCTAGACACAGACACAAAACTGTCATTTCTGGAAGAAGGCAAGCTCTGACAGAAGCCACATGAACAATCTCTCATGGCAGGATTGCATTAAAATACCTAAATTACCTTCCCTTCCCTTATAATAAAATGGAGTATGATGGCCAATTAATGTATGGTGGATCAGTGGTTAATGTTGCAGACTGCCAAAATGGAACTCGGGGTTCAAGGACTCATTGAAGATTGTATATTTTTCCCTGTGTTATAAGAGCTTTATCTAGTTACTGCAGTTTGTTTAAAACCAAAATCATAATGAAAAATATATAAAAGCAGCTTTGCCAGTGTTCTGGGCTGCTGTAAACTGATGAAATGGCAACTATGGTCCAGGATCTGCATTCATATTTAATGTAGGTTTTGGAAAGGGGTTCTCCCTGTATTAACTGGTTGTGATAGTAATTATCAGTCTCCTACACTATATCAATTTGGAGTAGGATTTTTGTGCATAACTGAGGCTACATGTCTATAAATAAGAAGATATGAATAGATCTATAGATCTTGAAGTCTAGCCTCAAATATTTTAAAGATAACTCCATCCAACACTGAAAATGTAGTATTGTACATGCTGTCATGTGTGAATATACAGTGTTCATGTTTGGGTAAGAGTGAAATTCTCCTTGAATATTTGATCTGAACAGCTGAACAATGTTAGAACTGAACAGCCGTAATGTTTGTGGTAAAATGCAATAGACTATTTCATAATGCTTTGAGCCTCTGCAGCAGCCAATCCATAGCAGGTAGACTTGGCCACAGGTAGCACTCATCCCCGGGGGGCTACCACCAACCTCAGGATCCTTCTGCCTTGGAGTAGTGGCCTCATTTTGGGGAAGACCCCTCCAAGGACTTTTTGCTATCCACTTTGATCCACACTATAGCCAATCTCAACTCACCAGTTCAAAGAGAAGACAAAATGCGTCAAAAGGTGCTCCTAATAGCCTTTCCCAATGACAGCAGGGATGCCTAGGATACCCAAGCTGGACAAGCAAGAAACAGCAGAACCGCCATCAGTGCATGACATCTCAGAGTGGCATTAAAAACTTTTTTTCAGACCGCAGCAGTAAGGCCTGGCCCTATGTAGTCCTCACAGGCATGGCCTGTCCAATATGGTCAACAAGTATGTCGGTTCCAGTTTGAACACCAACAACCTCAGAAGTAAACAAGGACAATATAGGCTACTAGGTATCTACGAAGGATCATTAGCAGGATCTTGCAAACCATATGCTAAGGGTGCAGGGCTGCCTTGCTAGAAGTGTCTTATCAGAAAGTGTGTTCAGCAGAGCTGGAGGGATGGTGACCAACAGACTCATCCACCTGTCCACAGGCAATGGTGACCACATGAACTTTATCAAACTGAACCTGGCTTGGATCTCTTTTGCCTTCCGCAGCCCCTGGCAACTTTCACTGATTAGGTGCAGCATGCTTATGTGTGTCTCTGTGTCTGTGATGGCGCATATACTTACAAAATTAAAGTGGTTGTAAGGGTTCAAGGTTTTTTACCTTCATGCATTCTATGCATGAAGGTAATAAAACATTCTGTGTAGCAGCCTCCCTAATACTTACCTGATCCCCATTACAATACATTGATGTGCATGAGAGCATTGGCTCTCCGGGGACTCTCCCTCCTCATTGGCTGAGACATTGGCCCCCACTGCTGTCAATCACAGTCAGTGAGCCAATGAGGGAAAATAGGGGGCGGCTCCAAGATGTGCCTCTGTGTGTGAATGGGCACACAGAACTGCAGCTTTGGAGTGAGCTTGCTTGGGCACCCCCAGAGCTTGCTCTGGGGGCAATGGGCAGGTGGAAGGAGTCAAGAGCGCCAGCGGGGTCCTAAGAAGTGGAAGATCACAGCTGCTCTGTGCAAAACCAGTGCACAGAGCAGGTAAATGTGACATGTTTGTTATTTTAAAAACAAAATTGCCTTTAGTATCACTTTAAGAGCAAACAGTGGTTTTTGCTAGGTTGTATTGGTACTACTTCTACTGTTTTTACTGCTACCTTTGTATTCCTCTCACTACAGCAAATCTGTAATAATTCTCATTTCTAAATTAATGGTGTTGCCTCCAATGCCAGAGCCAGATTAGCATTTTATGACATAGCCTTCTCCCCTCCAAAGCAAAATCAATAATGAATCTCTAAAAATATAGATAGATAAAGAAATTTAAAAAAAAAATAATAAAAACAAAGCGTGACATTTTAAAACTCCAAAGTTTTACAATTTTGAAATGTTTCCTTTTTTAGGAAGACACCTTCAAGGGCTTTCTGCCTAACCTTTCAGGCTTGTCAGTGCTGTCATTCAAATATGGTACCATGGCTGATCTAACTGAAAAAACATTTCTATATATACCCAAGGGCTGACAATTGCCACATTACACTTTTTAACTAGCAAACCTAGAGGACTGAAGCTCTAAATGTCTGGTTACCATGACAGATGCTTACTGATAAGTCCATTATTACTTTTACCTTGCTATACTTCTTATAACTACTAAGACAACAACCTTTTTTCCTGCTGACAATGTTGAAATAAGATTTTTTTTGGGGGGGAGCAGACCAATGCATGGCTAATAGTGTTTGCTAAGCTGACACCAGTTGGGGCTCATGCCACAAAAGAGAGGGAAAAAAAGCTGTTTAATTTGACATGTCTTTAAAAAGTGTTTTTGGGGTGCTGCTGATGTTGTGTACAAAGGCATTTAAAAAAAGGTTGCAAAAAAGAGCAAAGTTTACATTGCCGATGTTCAATGTTGCTGTTGGAAGTCGCAGAAATGACCTTTAAGCTAGGTTTGCACAGTGCTATCCTCGGTGGATCGCTTTTCAGTGGTGTTTGACAGACATGAGGAGGCCTTCTCACTGCATGTTTTAACACTGTAAATGGCTTACCACCAGGCCACAACCACATGCATTACTGGCGGTTGTGGCGTGGAGGTATTCACATGAATAAGTCACTTCTGGCACAGGTACTGATCACCAAATGCAACAGGTGGGCTAATTGTGTGTACACCCCCATCTCGCTGCCTTTGCAGGTTAAGAGGGAAACTGTAAAAAGGCATCTAAACCACTTGTTTTTACCACCCCCCTACCCAACCAAAAGTGTAAATGAGCCCTTAACCTCCCTGGCGGTATTCCCGAGTGTAGCTCGGGGTAAGGTTTCAGTACCACAAGCGGTAACCCCAAGCTACACTCGGGAATACCATGCGGCGCTGCTCCACGATCCCTGTATCACTTACCTTGTCCTGCGCTCCCACGATGTCCCTCCTGCAGTGTCCCCGACAATGTAATCCGGCAGATGCCGGCATCTGCCATTTGGGTTCCGTCCCCTGTGAGCGTCGGGACATACGGGGGACGGAACGGCGGGAAATTCAAAAATGACAAAAAGTGACATTCACTAAAATCATATAGTAAAACATTACTGTATCAAACCATTTCACATACATTTTGTCCCGAGTGCTTTGTCCTGTGCCCTGCCTGCATTTTTACTGTTATTGCCTGAAAACTGAGAAATGTCCATGGCGTCCAAAAAGCGTCCCTTTAGGTCAAAAGCGGTTTTAGATCAGCTAGAGAACAGCGATAGTAAATCAGAACCACTTGCAGAATTGAGTGATGATTTGTGGGGAAATTTGTCATCAAACAATGAAAACGATTTTGCGACTTTGCTCAGCGATGTGCGAACTTGGCACTCTATTTCAAATTTAAGTGTTTTTGGTTTGATTATATTAATTTTCTAATTATATTATTTTTATGATTATTTATTAAATTATAATTTTATGATTTAGTGTTTCAAATTTTAACATACCTGGGATGTTTACTAGACTCTTGTTCGGACAGATTTTCCTAAAAATTACAGCCCTACAATAAAAAAAAAACATATTTCCATGCAAAAAAAATGGTACCGCTTTCAGCACCAAAAATCTGAAATAATCATACCGCCAGGGAGGTTAATAAATTCTGTTACAACATGTACAGCGCAAGTGCACTGGGACAGCATGTGGCTGGGATGTTCTTCTTGCAAAGACTGCAGTGGCATGCAAAACCACTTGGGAGCAGGGATGAAGGCAAGTATACCAGCTATGCATATATGCTACATTCAGGAGGATTTTTTTAAAGTGGTTGTAAACCCTTACATATATCTACTGAAGTGACTAGCCTCAGGTGATACACTGTGAAACGAATCCTCCCACATAAGTTGTAGGTGTTTATCTGCAGCTCTCTCCTCTAGAGCCTTCTAAAAACACACAGCTCAAACACCATGTCCCAGCTTCAGCAGGTAGGGGGCAGGGATCTGACATCACAAACTGCATAGAGAGGAGACCAAAGTGTAATCTAAGACCTGAATGATGAAAAAAGGACACACCCTCACAGGAAAACATGCACAGTTGGGGCTGTCAACCACCTTCTGTGTGCATATGGGGGGGGGTTAGGGCCATCTTCTGGGACTCTGCCAACTGTACTAGTCATTTCTGACAGGTTATCTTGACACCAGAGGGGAGAGAAAATGGAGGCAAATTCACACAGTGCTTTGGATTGAGGCTAATACACACTGTAGAGGGATATGCTTTATTTTTCATTTCAGAGGTTTAAAACCACTTTAAAAAAAAAAAAAGCGCAGACAACTACGCTAAGAATGAGAGGAAAATCCAACACCAAATGTACAGGTTATAACAAGCAGACAATAAAAAGCCAAAACCCACTATTATCCAATTTAGTATTACTTTATTAAATCAAAATTAGTAAACAAACCTAAAAAAAGTGTAACTGACAGCAAATATATATTGAAATAAATACTGAAGCTTTCATAACCTTTAAAGGTTTAAATTCAGGTTTCCTTTTCAAATCATTGAAAAAAGGTGTATGCCCTGGGGACTTGCACCCTCATTCCATTGCAAATGCAATGCTGTACTGATGTCCTTGAAAACAAAGGTGGAAAGAATATACAGGACATGTCCTTTCACAAGTCAAGATACCTCCCCATCTCCTCAAGGAGTTTGATCTGAAATTTTCCATGTCACTCTGGAAAGCTTTCTGCTCCTCTAGAAACCGATTCCTTCCCTCTTCAGCCTCCTTCCACTTTGCATTGACAGTCTGCCAAAAGATTTAATTTGAAGAGTAAGGCAGCAGTAAGTATTTAAAGAGGAAATCCAGGCAAAAATGTTCTATTCCCATGCAGTGCGGCTGTGCCTGCATTGCGTGGGTTAAATGCTCATTTTTGCCCAGGGGTTCAGAAAGCATAGATATACTTACCTATTCTGACACTCCTCTGAGCAAAAGACCAGTCCCCGACGCTCAGCCAAAAAGGGAGGTACAGTTTCTTGTTCAAACAATTTTATTAACAATAAAGCAGAATGGAACAAACAAGGAGACATTGCTAATGTACAATGGACATGGAAGTGGCAATAGGATATAAAAAATGAATGAGAATCACAGTACATATGTCTATATGCTACTAGCATAAACTGGTAGATAAAAGTTGACAAAAGACATTATTACTCCAGCCAATCAAAGTAATGTCTCCTGAGTGCATTAAAGAAATAGGGGGAAGTTTGAAGGGGGGGTCAAACCGGGGTGGAAGGGGGGAGAGGGAAAGTGGAACAACCATGACTCCATGAGCGTTCAACAAGTCTACAGCAGCCCCTGTGTGCTACGTACAAAGGGCTATTGATTATATCCAAAGAGCATAGTATACAAATCGGGGGAGAAGGAGTGATTCGTCAAAGTTAGGGGGGTGGAAGCGCTCTACCCAGGGGCTCCATATGCGCAAGAATTTAGGAATCATGTCAAGAATTGTGGCTTCCACCTTTGCATGTATCATGGCTTGTGTTATTCTAGTTTTGACGGCCACGATACTCAAGGTGGGGGATTTCCAAGATTTTGCTATAACCTGCTTAGCCGCCGTCGTAACTTGCATAATGAGCTTAAATTGCGAATTGGAGATGCCAGGGGGGCATTGATTGAGTAGGGCTATTGTTGGGTCGGGTTGTAGGGTGATGGTGCTAAGTGTAGATATCATGGTGAAGATTTCACCCCAAAAGGTTCGGGCTATTGGACAGTCCCACCACATATGGTAATGCGTTCCTGGGTCCGTACAGCCTCTAAAACAGTTGGGTGAGTAATTGGGGGTAAATTTTGCAATTCTTGCCGGGACTAAGTACCATCGGGTTAAGACTTTATAATTCGTTTCCAATGCTACAATGTTCTGTGAGGATGATTTTGTGTTGGCCCAAATGTGGTCCCATTCAGACGGGTCAAATTTCTTTCCCATATCCGCTTCCCACTTATGGGTATACAAAGGGGGGGATGTGGTAATCGAAGTGGTGAAGAGTAAATATACAGTAAGCAGGAGATAAGCCCACGTCTATGAGGGTCTTTGTAGCATGCTCGTTCAAAGAAAGACTTGGTGTCTGGCCGATTGGTTATTGTGGTATAGGGGGCGTAAAAGTGTTGTAGCTGCAAGTATCGGAATATCTCAGAGGCTGGGAGGCTATGCGTTTCCCGCAGCGAGGCAAAGGATTTAAACTTATTCCTCTGTAGGAAATGTGTACGGAGTAAATTAGCAGAGGACCAGGCTTTAAATAAAAGGGGTGTCTGCTAAGCTGGGGGGAAAGCTGGGTTTCGCAGGAACGAGGGCATAGGATTATGTGGTGATTGAAGAAGATAATGGGTTTTCAGTTTGTCCCATAAGGATAGAAAGTGAGAAGTGATGGGGTTAGTTATAGGGCGGCGGTCTATCGGCCTCAACCAGAGTAAGTTTGCTGTAGATAAGGGGTCACATTCTATCGATTCGAGCGCAACCCATTGAGGGATTTCAAAAGTTGCATGGTATTTGGGCAACTGGGCTAAATGCGCTGCCTGATAATATTTGCTAATATCAGGTAGGCCCAGTACTGCCCCATACATAGGAAAAGATGCAATGCTGCAGTGTGCGGAGGTAATGAGGAGGTACTGTGACAGGGAGCACTTCTGCAAGTGCGACAACTCTATAGGGGGGAGAGAAATGTTGACTGCTGTTGATTTATTAGGCCCGAAAGTGCGCCAAATGTCTCAAGGAGCCGGAGTAAGGAAGGGGAGGAAGTTAATGGGGATGTGAGAGAGAGCAAGACGTCATCTGCAAAGAGACATAATTTATGATGCGTGCCTCCTATTTCGAGTCCCTTAACATCCGGGTTAGCTCTGATTAAGAGGGCCAGGGGCTCTATAGCCAGGGCAAAGAGCAGGGGGGACAGAGGACAGCCCTGTCTCGTGCCTCTGGAAATCGGGAACTGAGCTGATCTGTGCCCCAGATACCTAATTCTGGCCGAAGGTTCTCAATACAGCGAAAAGATCCAGGTTAAGAAGTGTGGGCCAAAACCCCAACGATGCAAAATATAGTTGAGGTATGGCCATGAGACTGTATCGAATGCTTTCCGGATATCTAGGGAGAGGAAACGGGCAGGAATATTACGAGACCTGGCTAAGTTTGCTAGAAGAGATGCACGCCTGATGTTATCTCCTGCTTGTCTAGTTGGGATAAAGCCCACTTGGTCGTTATGAATTAGAGAGCCAATACATAAGTTAAGACGCGACGATAGGTTTTTTGCTAACAGTTTGATGTCAATATTAAGAGATATTGGCCTGTAATTGGACCACTGCGTGTCATCCGAGTTCGGCTTTGGGATCATTGAAATGTTCGCTTGCACTGTTTTGTGGTTAAAGGTTTGGCCAGATAGTAAAGCGTTAGTAAGGATGGGAGTGAGGAGATGAGCAAATTTCCTATAGTAAGTGGCTGAGAAGCCATCCGGTCCTGGGCGTTTCCGTAATTTTAGATTTTTAATAGCGTCTAAGGTTTCAGTAGGAGAAATAGGTCGCTCAAGCGCCGCTAACTGGCACTCTGAGAGTTTTGGGAAGGAAATGGAAGTTAGAAGGGTATCAGCTTGTGCGGGGTCAAAAGGTGTGGAGGAAGAGTAAAGCTGTGACAAATGTTTATGGAAAGTCTGTAGAATGTGTTCTGGGTTACTAGTGAGGTTGCCAGAGGAGGAGCGAATCTGGATAGGTTTAGTGAGCTGGTCGAGCCTACGAAGTGAGAGGGCCAGGAGTATATTGGGTTTATTTGCCCTAGTATAATATTTATGTCTAGATCTACGGAGAGAGAGTTCCGCTTGATCTGTGAGAAAAAGATCTAGAGCCAATCTAGATCGCTCTAAGGCTTCACGATTGGCGGGCGTAGCGGCCGCCTGGAAAGTTTGATGGGAACGATCATAGGTTTGCTCCAGTAAGACGTTGTTGCCTTTTGGTTTTATTTAAAAAGGATGCTTTGCTAATGCAGAACCCTCTCAATACCGGCTTATGCGCTTCCCATAACAGGAGAGGGGTTATATCAGGAGACTGGTTAAGAGTGAAATAGTCTTTTAGGGCTGCTTCAATTTCTAAACAGTGATCTGGGTTTGCAAGCAGGTTATCATTAATGATCCAAGAGGATTCAGTGGGAGATGGGGCTAATGAGGCCATAGCCGTGAATACGGCGCAATGGTCAGTCCAAGGGATTGGCATTATTTCAGAGGTCAGGAGCCGAGGGAAAGAGGCGGTAGTAATAAATATATGGTCTATCCTGGAGAATGACTGGTGGGGATGAGAATAAAAGGTGTATTGGCGTTTAGTCGGGTTGAGTTCCCGCCATGTGTCTATCAAAGAATAACTATGTAGTATGGCTTGGAAGGTCTGTTTAGAGGCAGGGATGGGGGATGGTTGAGGAGATTTGTCAAGAAAGGGATATATTACACTGTTAGAGTCCCCGCTAACAATTAGAGTTCCGGGCTTATGGTGGTCTATAACCGAGAGGAATGGTAAGGGGTCTTGGTTGGGGGCATAATATGCTACAATTGTAACATCTATGTCCAGGAGTTGCCCTATTAACAGGAGGTAACGACCCTCCGGGTCTTTGATTTCGGTGCAAAGCGTGAAAGGTGTTGTGCGGTGGAAGGCTATCAGTACCCCCCTGCGCTTGGTGGTGGCAGAAGCTGTATAGACCTGAGGATGTCGAGGGCCAAAAAAACTTAGGAGTGGAGTTGGGAGTGAAATGCGTTTCCTGTAGACAGACCACGTGAGCTTTAAGTATAGCAAAGGTTCGGAAAGCCTTATTCCGTTTCTGTGGAATATTGAGACCCTGTACATTCAGGGTGAGGATATTTAACAAGCCCATGGATAAAGCGCAAAGTGGTTTGTATAGCGTGGCACTCCCACTCGGGATGTAGCCTGACGATTACTACAGGGGATGAGAGCGTTACGAAGCGCGTTGTGTGGAGTCATGTTGGAAGGAGGAGGGGTACGGTATGAGAAAGGTAACAGGTGAGAAGGGGTGTAGAAGGCCATTTGTGGCCTAGAAGGTGGGTTCCCTAAGGACACCCTGAATCAGGGTTGGCCAGGGAACAATAGCCCAAGTGTTATTAAATAACCAATAACACAGGGGCTAGGGTGGAGTGTGCAGGTACGCGGACCGTGAGGATGGGAGCAGTGTATTTAAGAAATGGTGGCGAGGTCCCGGTTGAAAAAAGCAGGTACATACAAAGAACATTCGAGAAAATCAGGGATCCTAGACTCAGAAGGCACTAGTAGTGCTAGTGAGACAACATTGGTGCAAGGGTATGGTATCTCATGCCGCCAAAACCCAGGATCCCAAATATAAACTACAGTGGAGTGGGGGTGTAGAACAATCCCCAGGTATTGGCGCAACCAAAATTTAACAGGTAGAGGGAGAGTGGATAACCACGGTGTTAACCGTCATGGTGATAATCAAACGAGTACACCTTACGATGTATGTGACGAAAAAAGGAGAGAGAAAAATAAACGTGGAATATTGTTCAGTCCATGGTATCATGCGAAGGTAGGCCCGGAGACTAAAAACGCCCCCGCTTGTGGATATTGAGTTGACCTTCAGTTGCACGTGTGGGGAAGGACTTCCGCGGCGAGCAAGATGTGGACCTCCGCTTGGCGCTTTCTGAAGGCGTCACTGGGGGATGTAGTTGCAGGATCCATAGGGTGTCTAAAAGGTCCTCTGGAGTCTTGCAGATGTAGTCCTGGGACTGGTGTGGGAATCGCGCTGCAAAAGGGAAGCTCCACCTATATTGTATGGCGTGTTGTTGGAGTACTTGTAGGTGGGGTTTCATAGCCCTGCGCTTGGAAATAGTTGTGGGGCATAGATCTTGGCATAATTGGTAGGTATGACCTTGGAACTGTAGAGATTCTGCGTTGCGGGCAGCCTGCAGGAGTTGCTCCCTGGTACGGAAAAAGTGGAGCTTGGCTATAATATCGCGTGGTGGACCATCCGCGCGTCGTGGTGCTAACACCCTGTGAACTCTATCCAATTCTAATCTGTCGATTGGGATAGCTGGAGCAAGCTCTTGGAACAGGGCTGTTATCGTTGATTGGACATCAACAATCGTTTCCGGAAGGCCACGGATACGCAGGTTTGAGCGCCGTGCTCGGTTTTCAAAGTCCTCTAGTAGTGTTAATAATGTTGCGTTTTCGTCACGCAGGAAATCAAGGTCATCCGTAAGCGTCTGAAGCGAGGCGTCAAGACCATCTACCCTCTGTTCTAGGTCCGCAGTGCGCTGTCCTAGCTCACGGATTTCCCTAGAAAGTGTGGCAGAGATGCGGTCCGAGGTTTGCTTCAAAGCTTTGTGTAGCATTTTTTCAAATCTTGATAATAGGTCAGGGGGTGTAAGGTCAGGCGTCATGGCTTGTGCAGGGACATCTGTTTCATTGTCGGACTCACCCTCAGATGTGCAGGGATGGCTGGGCTGCGGATCCTGCATACGCCCCTGCTGCTGCGTGCTTGCTTCCACGTGTTAGGGCGGTGGCCATCTTTGTGGAGGCCTTTGCCAGGGCCTCTTTAATAGTTTTGGTCGACGGGGGGACCTGATGCCGGGGTGCCCCTTTGACCATTTTGCTGTTTGCCTGGGGGGGGGGCTGTTATACTGATCTCAGCCCCCCCTGCTCTCTCTCTCTCCTCACCTCAGCTGCGGTATGCTGTGTGCAGCGGTGGGCGGGCCTATGGACGGCTCACAGTGGGGAGCCAGTCCCCTGTCGGATTTCTCCGATCTGTTGCGGAGGATCCGCCGCAGACCCGGGCGGATCGGACCCCGGGATGGTTGCCGTGGGGATCGGATCCCCCCTGAGTGAATTGCGGGCCGGAACCTGCTGCTTCGAGGTGCCATCACCCGGCGGGGAGACGGAGCCTCATTGGGACATGTCCGTCCCGCCGGCCGCGCATTCGCACTCCTCGGGAGGTACAGTTTCTTATAAAGCAAATAGGCAACACTTCAGGTTTGTTGTAAAACAGACTTGCTTTCAATTAGATGTGGAAGGGATGTAGAAAATTCACCACCACCCTGCCCCACTAATCTTCACTGTTTATGCTACCGTTTTTAAGTAGCTTTTAAAGGCCAACTCCAACTTTAAACTACAGGTCACATGCTACCCCTGCATTTAGGGTGTAACATTTAACATGCTGCCAAGCAACCCTCCCACCTCCAAAGTGGTCTCCACCCAGTGACATCTCCCCAACAGCAGTTGTCAAATATGAAATCAGCGTGGCAGACAAACTTGTAGTTCTCAATAGAATACAAGTTTGGTGACCACCACACTTGTAGTTCATTCACACTTCCTCCAGCTCTCAAACCTGAAAACCTGTACAGCGCTGGAGAAGAGTTTGAAGGGCCTGGCACTGCACCCGCAATACAGAGATTACAAGTGCAATGCTTTGCAGGCTCTCATGAGGGGGAAGGAATAAAAAAACCAAAAAAAAAAAAAAATACATTTTCCTAGCAAAAATATTTAAAAATGTGCATTTATTTTTCATAATGGTGAACATAACCTTTAAATGAAGCTGGCACCCCTTCCTTCAAAATATCACAAATGTATTTGCCAATATAATAAAAATATAATCTAGATTCTTGAATCTTTGATCAACTCAATCCTACCAAACCCTTATCTTCATATTGGGGAGAAATCTTTTCCATGCTTTCATTTGTGCTGCATCCAGCTGCAACATGAAAAGGATCTCTACATTTAGAGCATGTGACAGATTTTCTACATGATTTTATTGCTGAATCTCCTAACTTATAGGAGACATTGTAACAAGCTAGTTATAGATGGAATTTTGATGAGCGTTCATATCTACTTGCGAAAAAACACACCTGGACAAGCTTTTTCTGTTCTTTGGTCATCAAGCTAAAAAGCTTAAGTTCTTTTACAAGATTCTCTGTGGCAGTCTGAAAAAGAGAAAAAAAAAAAAGTTACTATGAATGTGTACACACACACGCGCGCGCACACACACACACTTAACGTGGTTGTAAACCTCAGTCATGAAATATGAACAAAGCATACACCTTTATAGTGTATACTTGCCTCAATTAAGAGCAGCAAGTGTCATTTCTGTCTGCAGTCTCATTCCTCTGCTATTAGCATAAATCATTTGAGACACCAAGAGAAAAGCAAACACCCCCCCCCCCCACACACACTACACACTGGGGTTGCTTTTCTGGAGAAATAGAGACTGTTCACTTAAAATGAATACTCACTGGCAAAGTTGTGTCCAATTCAAAACATGCAAGAGTTTTTTACTTTCCTATCATTAGCTATTCAGACTCTCTTTTAGGTACAGTAATTTTTCCACTCTGTTCAATTAAGAGGGTCTACTGCTTTATTAAATCAGCCCCACTGGCATGAATGTTTAAGACAAAATATAAAAAAGTGTATTTTGTATAAGGCCGTTATCTAAACTATATAACAAAATAGTGATTGACGTTTTTGTTCAGGGTTTCCCAAGCTGGGTGCTTGATTTCTCCCACCAGCATATAGGGCAGGGAGATGGATTCAGATGACCAGTGTAGCCAGGTGCTGGCTATATCATTATGCCCTACAGGGACATTTACAGATTACAGGTACTTATATATCATTGCGTAAAATGACAGCGCTATATTTACATCAGTCCCTAACCCTCAAGGGGTGTACAATCTAAGGTAACATACATTCATGCATACACATACTAGGGATAAGTTAGACAGGATCCAGTTAACCTACCAGCATGTCTTTGGAGTGTGGGTGGAAACCAGAGTACCTGGAGGGCACCCACGCAGGCACAGGGAGAATGTGCAAACTCCAGGCAGGTGGTGCCATGGTTGGGATTTGAACCAATGACCCTGGTACTGCCAGGCAGAAGTGCTAACCATTTAGTCACTTTGCTGCCCCCAGATGACTACAGTTAATCTTTCCCCCCCTAGTACAGTACAGGACTGCTACATCACTTCCTGTTAGCAGAGCAGATCCAAGCTGGAAGGCTGTCAGGCAGTAACTCTGCACTTCTCTGCAAACAGCCAAGAGCCTGTGCTATCCATGGGATTGGTGAGCGGGTGGATGCCCAGCTGCTTTCGGGCAACGTTCTAGAGACACTACATTCAGACACCTTTACACCTCGGGACCAAGAAATCTTTGCTTTGAGAATTTACCACAGCCTGTTATTGTCATTGAATTACCATTACTACTGTATATGGGCCCCACCACTGCTAGCAGAAGAGACCAGCGTTACTATTTCAGGAACTTTAAATATCTATACAAATTTATGCCGGTGTGTGTATTTTTTTTTTTTCTTCAAAAACCATTCTTTGCATTCCCTATTGAGACACAAGCAGACAAGTCAAGCCTTTTATCCCCCCTCCTGATGCTGCTGTTGCAGTTACACGTACCATTTGTGACCGTATAATCTGTTAACCATTGCCATTTGGTCATTTCCATTTTAACAGTATTTTTCTTCTATGCATTAACTGGCGATGTACCTTCATTCTGTGGTCTACTCTTTTGACCAAACCCAATATAGAGGCGTTAAAGTCCCCTGCATTATTTTTTCATACTGTTGAAATAGGTCTGAACACTGTGGCAGAAGGCTTTCAAGTGCAGAACAACCACTGGGGGGCAAGCATTAGCAAGCAGCCCCTGTGAGGGGTAGTGGTACACCAGTATGAATATTTGTGTCCCAGCCAATCCCTGGAAGTGTTTTAGTTGAGGACTTAATCGTCCAGTGCTTATCTGTTCCTGTCCTAATTTATGATGCTGGCCAGCTTCTGGAATGTGCGCACATGAAGAAACTCACACTGACACGTTTGGTCTGTGAAAACTTCTCTCTAATTTATTGAAATGAAACCGTGAGTTTATATATGAAAAATGATGCGAACATCACGTGATAACAGCATAAGCATTATATTAGTCTTGGAGATGGTTTGACCAATCAGTCATGGTATAGGTGTGATATTCTTCCAGGCCTATCTTATAGGAAAACAAGATGCGGCCCTGTGCTTGCTTTTATTTGGCCCTTGGCCACCATTTCATCCACTGATACCAACAGCGGGACATAATTCCCCCCCATTGACACCAATGATGAGGCCCAATGACACCAATGATTGGAGAATTCCTCCCAATGACACAACAAGGGGTCACAATTCCTCCCAATGACACCAATATTGGGTCGCAATTCCTCCCAATGACACCTATGATGGGCTGCAATTCCTCCCACTGACACCAAAGATGGGGCATTGTCTATTCCCACTGATGTCAGAACCTTTTCTACTCCAAATAGCCAAAGTCTGGCCCCCCTAAAGTCTTAAGGAAAGTAAACCGGCCCTTTGGTAAGAAAGTTCGGAGACCCCTGTTTTAAAGTATAACTTTAAAAAAAAATTGATAGAGTGGAGATGGATTAGAACACTTGTCAATTTGTGTTGCTGTCTGTGCCCCCTTTAACCCTTCATCCTCCCTATTTGTCATGTTTACCATTATCTTTGAAAGTGAGGGTAAAAGAAAATCACATTTTGGGTTGTCCCTAGAAAAGTAATAAGAAGGAACCCTTCCAATGGGGACACTAGTTTTAGTGACTTGGGGGTCTCCAAGGAATTCCTGTAATTTGCAGGGATTTCCTCTCACTTCCTGTTTGGCTATGAGACAGGAAATAAAAGGAAACCTTCACAATGTGACACAGAAGGCAAAAAAAAAAATCTGACGGGTTATAACCTTCCCTTGCTCTATCCAAAATGAAAACAAAAATGTTTTGCCTATAATTCTACTCTAATGACCCCTGCATGTTTAACAAGATTGAACATTTTTTTTAAACATATAATAGTATGTTCGAACTTAATTAAATTTTAGTAATTGTGTTTACATCTGGTATACGGGAAAACTGCGCAATGCAGATCCACCTTTAGAGGGCCATAAAATGCACTTCTGGCTATGGAAAGCACTTTCTAAGCACACCTACTGTATTTACAGTGAAGGAAATAAGTATTTGATCCCCTGCTGATTTTGAATGTTTTCCCACTCACAAAGAAATGATCAGTCTAAAAAACGAATGGTAGGTGTATTGTAACCCTGAGACAGAATAGCAACAAAAATTCAAAAGAAATGCATATCTAACAAGTTATGCACTGATTTGCATGTACATGAGGGAAATAAGTATTTGATCCCCTATCATTCAGCAGGATTTCTGGCTACCAAGTGTCTTACATACAGGTAACAAGCTGAGATTAGAAGCAGTCTCTTAAAGGGAGTGCTGCTAATCTCATTTTGTTACCTGTATAAGAGACACCTGTCCACAGGAGCAATCAATCAGATTCCAAACTCCCCACCATGGCAAAGACCCAAGGCTGTCAGGGACAAGATTGTAGACCTACACAAGGCTGGACTGGGCTACCAAACTATCGCCAAGCAGCTTGGTGAGAAGGTGACAACAGTTGGTGCAATCATTCACAAATGGAAGAAACACAAAATAACTGTCAGTCTCCCTAGGTCTGATCTCGCCTCGTGGAGTGTCAATGATTATGAGAACAGTGAGGAATCATCCCAGAACTGTCAATTATCTCCAGGCAGCTGGGACCACAGTCACCAAGACAACAATAACAAATCATGTTAGATGTATGGCTCTAATCGCACTGCACCCACACCTAAAAGGTGCAGGACCCTTTTTCTGATCCGCACTAGAATCGGATCGCATGGGTATTCACTTATGCAATCCGATTTTGCACATTGTACCGTGTTTTGCGGCGCGATTTCAGGGTGTTGTTAACTTAGCATGCACACCTGCAGCGGTTCGCATGAACGGGGTGTGATTCTGATGCGTTATGGAATTTGCACAGAAATTGCTGCGAATTCCGCATCGCATTAGTGTGTACCCCATTCACTTATTGGAGGTGCAATTCCTGCTCTCACACTCCAGTGCTCTGTTTTGGTACAGATGAGTCAGCCACCCCCTGTGAGTATGGAGTACAAGGGAGATGTGTCTGACCACATTGATTAGACTATGAAATGCACAGGGCAGTGTGGTCAAACCGATGCTTTTTTGTGTACACAGTCATATTTAATCGCACTGCACAACTGCTATAGCAGGAACATATAGGTCAGACTATGACAATAGGGACTATTAGTGCAATGTCTGTCTATCTGAATATCTTTATGTGACTTTATTTGGCTTTAACTATCTGACTTATGTTGTACTGACCTTTTCTTTCTCTATGCGGCACATAGATTGAATTGCTTGCAGGTTCCACAAGCTGCCTGCTGTTTGACATGAATACAAGTTGCGAGTAGGACTTTGCTGGAAAGCAGATAATACGTTTGTGAGTAAATCAGAGGCAGATTATACGTCTACTATCAATTACACATAGTGTGACATAGTGTACAACAAATGGTAACATAGAAGCTTTGTGAATTCCATACTGGACGATTACTGCGGTAGCATAGACTGTGCTCCTGCGTACCTTGTGTATGTGCATACAAGGATGCTTTCAAGTTTAAAAAACTATGATCAAAGACCCAGCTGCCTAGTAACATGGAGTAGGTGTGTGTTATTTGATCTCGTTATAGGAAAATGTTTTCATTGCTGTACAAATAATGCTTTTTAGCTTTGAGAAGTGATAACTTGGCACAAAATGTAGACAATGGAGGCTAATAGGACAGTTAGTAGGGAAAATTCTGCATAATGAGGAAACCGACTGCAATAAAACCTGACAAAGGTTAAAACCTTTTTAACACAATGCTTTCTGGCAAGCATATGCTGTAATATGTACAGTATGTTGAGTTTACTTAGAACAGCTGGTGACCAACTCACATCATTCCACCAGAAATGGGTAAAGTGGTGACAGGACAGCAGTGAGTGAGCATGGGTGTGCTGATCACCGGATCATTACAGGAATCTCCTAAGGGATGTACCCGGGACTGTTACTGATTCTATCGTTAGCCTTCTGTGCCCCCCCACACTCTGTACTGTTTCTCCCATTCACCTCCAGCACCCTTCAGTACTGCTCCTCACATCTGTGTCTCTTACTGGTTCTATCATTAGCCTCCTTTGTCCCGCCCCCACTCTGCATTGCTTCTCTGATTTGCCTCAATTGCCCCTTAGTACTGCTTCCCCTCTAAACTGATCCTCTCACCATCAAAATACCCTTACCCCCAATCCGTGCTTCTCTAATCCACCTTCACAGTTTTGTGTACGACTCCCCTTCTCTGCCTGTCCCATATGGAAGAAAAATAGATTTGAAATATATTTTAAAAATATTCCTCCCAAATATATTGCCATATATTTGAAATGCTTCAATTTTGGCCATATTCAATATTAAATATATATATATATATATATATATATATATATATATATATATATATATGTGTGTGTGTGTGTGTTGAAATGCATTTTTATTACAAAATATATGAAAGATATATATTTTTAAAAATACATTTCAATTATACAGTATGTCTTTAAAAATGCAAATCTACATTTTTTGGAATGAATTTACAAATATATGTAACAAATATATGTTAAAATGACTTTTTTTTTATATGATAAAAAAAATCTGAATATATATTTTTTTAAAACTCCTGTATTGCTCCTCTTGACCACTTCTAGTTCCCCTCAGTACTGTTCTTCTCATTCACCTCCAGTACTCTGTCTCTGATTCACCTCTGGTGCCCCTCAGTACTGTTTCTCTCATTTGCTTCCAGCACCCCTCTGTAATGCTCTTCTCATTGGTTTCCATTATCAATGACCCCTGTACTGGCTCTATTATTAGTCCCCCTTAACACACACACACCCAGTATTGCTCCTCTGATTCACCTCCAGTGCTCCTCAGTACTGGTTTTCTCCTACATGACTCGTTATACGGTAGTACCTGTCTAGTCCAGTTCCCCTGTGGTACCACACAGTCTTTTTTGTGGTTTAATTTTTTGCATGACTCTTTTGATTAATCTAATTAGGTGAGACCACACAGAGTGGCCCAACATTGATTCAAAGTTAGACAGAAACTAAATATTTTGCGACAGCCAAAGCATTTTGGTGAAATTTCTTACTCGGCCATGAAGGTGAGAATTGTCATTTTGCAATGGAGCCTTCCCAATGTGAGTACACCAACAGCCATCTTTACTGTAAATGGAACTAATTTTCAACGTAATAAAATTAAATAGCAGTGCTTAAAGAAGAACTATTATTACAATAATTTTTGCATTGTTCTGCCACCCCCCCACCCCCCGTTATGACCAAAGACATGTAGTACTTTGTCCCATGATACTAGGTGCTTCCTAGGTCCAGTTAGCGAGTCCATCCTGCCCCCCTTCCCCTCGGCAGATCCGACAATAGCTAGGAAGGTGATGGATGTCAATTTGTCTCAGCTTTCAGAAGTAACAGTGTGACTCCAGCCTTACCCTGGTTTGATTAAAAAAACAATTTATTGATGTATTAATGAACCAGAGTGCCTAAGTGGTTAGCACTTCCACCTATCAGCACTAGGGTCACCGATTTGAATCCCAACTATGGAACTACCTGCCTGGAGTTTGCATGTTCTCCCTGTGCCTGCGTGGGTTTCCTCTGGGTACTCCGGTTTCCTCCCACACTCCAAAGACATGCTGGTAGGTTAATTGGATCCTGTCTAAATTGGTCCTAGTATGTGTATGTATAAATGTGAGTTAGGGACCTTAGACTGTAAGCTCCTTGAGAGCAGGGACTGATGTGAATGTACAATATATGTATGTAAAGTGCTGCGTAAATTGACGGTGCTATGTAAGTACCTGACATAAAATACAGAACTGTACTCGTCGTCTTTTATAGCTGCCTAGAGCAGCTTTTCCCAACCTTTCTACCCCAGAGAAGCCCTAGAAATATGTTTCAGATCTTGGGAAACACCAACTAAAATAATTTAAGGGGAGCCAATGGGAAAATGCTCCTTACTCTCGTGACCAGTAGGAAGACTGCCCCCCTTAAAGTGGTGGTGAAAATGCCACTGTTACAAACTGGTAAAAAGATCTGTAACGAACCACCTAGCGGCACCACTAGCACTCCACTGGTCAGGTGTGCCCAGAGCTCGGAATCTAAGCCCCAGGGTACTTGTTCACCAGAGCCCCTGATGGTGGGGATGGACTTGGAGCACCCCAAGACCAGGTCGCGACTACTGAGCACACCCGTCAGTGGTAGGGGTGTTCGCCAGGGGCTCCAACAGGGGAGAGCCTGATATGAGGAGGTCGGGTGACCCCGATGGGATGGATGGCTGAGCAAGTGCGAAGTCAGATAGGCCGAGTCGGTAACAGAGAGGACGGTATGGTACAAGGCAGAGAATTGTCGGGTCACACGCCAGGTCAGCAACAGCAGGTCAGATCTAATGAGGGGCATTCAGAAGAGAGGTCAGGCAAAGCAAGGGTCTGGGCAGGAGAAATCAGCAGGTCAAGAACAATCCGGGTCAAACAACTTACTAGGTACAGGTTCGCAGGATACAGGATGCAGGTAAGACCAGAAGGCACTGAATGACAGCTCAGGGCCATTTAA